>NW_024040263.1:18053125-18568730 GCF_014851395.1 Micropterus salmoides | reverse complement strand
TGCTCATATCTTGTCCCTGTCCCTTGTCAGTTTTACTTTATCTTAATATGTTCCATTCTTTCTTGTTCTGCAAATGTGTATTTTTGTATTGCTTAAAAAGACTGAGAAAAAAAACAAAGAAGTTGTCAGCTGCTGCACTAAAATTCATTCAAATCAACCACTGACAACATGAAAGTCAAAAAAATACATAGACACATTTTAATACAAATATACAAGAACATTTGAATTGCAAAACTTTCATATTTTCAATACAAAACACTACAGTATAGCAGAGATAGTAGTTAGATATTTCTTTGCTTCATGTGGCATAGCTATCATTTATACAATTAATTTAAGTGGAATGACCAAATGCACTATTATGACGGCTGACGTCTGCATAATGTTGCTACTCTGGATGTAGTAAGCTGAAGTTCAGTGCCGAAGCCTGTCAGGAGAGCAGCACTCTGTTGTCTTTGGCCCACTTCCTCAAAGCTCGGATGATGTATTCAACCTGCGGGTTTCCTGAATTTCGCAGCAGGGACACCACCTCTTTAAGTGTCTCCCTAGAACACAAACAGGATATGTCAGGAAACAAGATTAGATCAGGAATGCCATCTCTCATGTTTCTTTTATTTAGCGATCACACCCACTCGAGCAGACCCCAGAAGTTTGATATGCGAGTCCAGATCTTATTCAATTTTACTTGATCATGACAGGGACTACTATGACGAATGTTTTGCAACAACAACAAAAAAAAATAGGAAAACACTGTTAAACGAGTAATGATAAAATCAAGACCACCATTATTGCACAGGAAAAAGAGGCAAACATACTTGGACTCCTTGTTCGCCAGTATGAGCTGGAAGATGCCGACACACGCCCCTCTCTTGCCTTCCCAGTAGTTGGAGCCTGGGTCCAGTTTCTCCAGTGCGTCAAAGGCTTTGGCTGCATAGTAGAACTGGCCCATCTGAAAAAACAGGCTGGGCTCATGAGCACTAGCAGGCAATATTGACATCCCAATAAGGCCAAATGGTTAGAGAAAAATATCACAAAAACAGGCAGGCAGAGAATTAAGTGTGATATTTCTCCACTAAGGTGTCGAATTAGAATCAGGTTTATATATACACACAATTGATATATTTGAGTTCAGGAAATGGGTATGCCTTAGAATTTTGTAGCGCAGGAATAAACAACACATACTTACACATACACGACAATAAATGACCATATTTTAACAAAGAAACAGCCAGATGAAGAAATTGGTGCAATTGTACTTAAATAGAGTTAGTCGAGTGACAGATAATAATCTGCAACTATTTTGACAATCGTTTGAGTCACTTCTAAAGCGAAAGTCTGACGGTGCCAGCTTCTTAGATCGGAGCGTACTGTTGGTTGGACACACAAGACATCTGAAGGTGTCACCTTGGACTTTGTATAATAATCAAGAAAATTATCTGTATAATAGATGTAATCATCAGTTACAGCCTGATACTTAAATTCAGAGGAAAATAACAAATAAACATTGATACTATGGCTGCAATTTAGGACTATTTAATATTTATTCATCTATTATTTTTCAATGAATCATTTTTTAAACAAATTGTGAAAAATGTAAATCACTTCCCAGAACTCATGGTGACAAATTTTGTCTGACCACGGGTCCAAAACTGAAAGACATTCAATATGTAACAATATGAAACAGTGAAACTCACATTAGAGAAGCAGAGAATGTGGTGCCTGATTCTTGACTTAAACAGTGAATTTATTATCAAAATGATTGGCGATTAATTGACTTAATTGTTTCAGCAATAATTCATACATTTCCAATTTAAGCAGTCACCGCAGATGATACAGAAGATGATGTCACCTTATAGCAATCATTGGCAATGAGCTGCAGCAGAGTGAAGGAATCAGAGGAAGTGCCCATCTTCAGATAGAGCTCCCAGGCAAGCCGACCCTTTTGGTTCATTATGTCTGACAAG
The DNA here is from genome assembly GCF_014851395.1 of Micropterus salmoides. Classification (NCBI taxonomy): domain Eukaryota; kingdom Metazoa; phylum Chordata; class Actinopteri; order Centrarchiformes; family Centrarchidae; genus Micropterus; species Micropterus salmoides. Next base: position 18,566,769 of record NW_024040263.1, on the reverse strand, counting down.
AACAAGACAAGTGTTCAATGATCCATCATTCACAGGCAGTCTCAGCAACTTTATAGGTTCTGATTTGGGATATATGAAACGCCTGTGGGCAGGTTTAATTGATATGGATTAAGCCGAGAAAGGATGGAGATATCCATTTCTTAGAGCTGTTGAGCGTGACACCAGCAAGAGTGCAAGGGTGACCCTAAATTCTAGAGGCCAGAAATCTGAATTGTGCTATTTGACTGAATCTTCTTGCAGAAAGATTCTTGTAGATAAATATGTTATCATCAGTACGACTTCTATACATACAGCATCGTGCCAGCCAGCTGAGGTACACATAGTCATTCTTGATCTTTTCACTCTGAATCAGCAGAAAAACCTGAAAGAAAGAATAAAATCAGTCCAGTCAACAACTTGTCAGAATTAATCAATGTCTGTAAAAAGCAGCTGTGCAGGCGTATGCTGAAGTAAGGTACCTCTTCTGCTTCTTTGTAGTTGCCGAGGGCTGCTTTAGCCTGAGCATAGTTGAAGTTGAACGTATCATCATTATAGAAGTAACCCTGCAAAAAGAAAGGCGCAGAAAGGTTAAGTATCCATACATCTAAACAAAAGTGCATCAAAGTGTGAACTGTTTGTCAGTAAGTGCACATAAACACAAACGTGAATAAATGCTCTGCATCTGTAAAGCACCACTTGTCATCTGAAGTGACACCTAACACCCAGTGTGTGGGAGGTTTTTTTTTCAACTCCCACTTACATACTGATACCACAATAAAAAAATACCACTGCGCCTCTTCGCAGGAATACACCGTATAATGCATGCCTTGTACTGAGAGAACACTAACCTTGACTGAGTTTAAATATATGAGAACATCTTCAAACTGTCTCAAGAGGAAGAAGCAGGAGGCCATGCACTGTCTGCCAGGAATAGTATCTGAAAGTGAAAAACATGTTACACACATGCTCACACAGTGTTGCTGTAAAAGATCATATTTATCAAATTTCTACTCAATGTACCGCATTCGCTGGCCGAGCCTCCGACCAACTGAAAGAACTGCTGAGCAATTTTCAGGTGATCCCTCTGAAACATAAAAGTGCAATAACAAATGTTTCTCGGACTCACTGTGAACAAATGTGTAAGTATTTATTGAACAGAAATACTCACTGATCCAATTTCCTGTCCCAATGCAGCATTTACCACTCCTTTCAAAATATACTCCTGGGAAAATAAAGGATCAACGTAAAAAAAACATTATAGGCTCCCTTGTCTAGAATTTAAAAAGGGAGAAAGGCAACGTTGACAGGAAACATGAAAAAACACACTTAAAAGCAATAATTCACTTGTGGGTAAAAGTGAAATACTTCTTTTAACAACTTTGTACCCATCATTTAATCTTTTTTTGCAAACGAGTAACAAGTAAAACAAATGCACAAAGAGGTAAAAAACCAAACACTTCACATGCTTTCAGATCGAAGCGACATCAAGGTGCTTTTGAAGATAAAAGAACTGGTCACGTAAAAGAAGAGACTCTTCAGGAACTCTAAAGGGAAGTGTAGTTAGCGAGGAGAAGAGATTTATTAATAGGCTTCATTTAATCCGGCATGATTCTTTTTTTCATTCCTGTAAAAGATCATAACCTCTAAACCGTTGAACGCAAACAGGTCAATACAAGCATTGGTTGTAGTTAAACACAGCTACTGTATTACATTCACGCTGGACTGAAATTTAGCACATCACCCTTAAAAGAAAAGAAGTGTAATATCATATTGAAACTCAACGTCGCTTTGAATCATTACCTGAGGCGTAGTGGGCACCAAATCTTGGATGAGGTTGTATGCTTCCTGGACATCATCTGGAAATGTAAAATGGAACATGTGAATCCCTGAGCTGCAACAGGAATGCTGTGTTTACTTTAAAGGGAGAAGTAAATAATTCTGCAGAGGAATTGTTGATATTTGAACTCAAATGCCAAACAAATGCACCCCTCCCCTCAGAAGCTCCGCCCCCCATAATGTCAAATCTCTGAGGTTTCTCCAGTGTTGAAATGCCACCTGTTGCTGATGGCTGGAACAATGTTGTGGGGAAGGTCTGGACCACTATCTTTGTTTTCCATTTACAGAGCCAGGGCTGAGTAGGAAAACCGGATGAGGAAATATTTGCTGAATTCAACAATAAGTGTTTTGGATTTCAACCGCTTACTATCCCTTTAAATGTTACATGGTAAATGTGACAGTATGAGGACTAGATGAGAATAAAGGGAAAGAGTGGGATTTCCTTGTGTTGTATACTGTTTCATCATTTTTAGTTTACTTTAAACGTATTATACAGTACGTTTGTAAAAAATACTGTGTTTTTGTATTTATAACTTATCTTGGATGACTATAGTAGATTGCATTTGTGAAAAAAGGTCTAAAGATCTGTTTGGCGTGTTTCAGAGACCTGCAACTCCATGACGCACCTTGTCTGAGATAGTAGATGACCAGGTTGAGTCTGGCCTCAGGGATCACATCGATCAGAGGAGGCAGCACCTGCAACGCCCCCTCCCCGCCACGAAACACCACCTGCAGTACACAGCGGACAGATTCAGAGTGTGGAGTGGTAGCATGTGAGTCACTAGTGTACACACTCGCACACACCTACACAGTTAGAGCTTGTGAGGAGCTTACCAGGTTGTGTCGGATAAGCTCCTTAGCAAACTCAAAGGAGCAGGAGGAAATGTCGATTAGGTTCTTCAACTCAGCCTAAGAGGGAGGAGAGTGCACACATAAGTCACAAACCTACCACCAGTTACTCTCGTCCGAAGAAATGAAAAGGGCAAGCAGCTCAACTGTAATGGTGCATGATGGGCTAATAAATAAATAATATTTAAAAAACAAAGATTTCCAGTAAAAACACAGATCCTGTGCATTGACAGCACTGAGAATATATTTAATTAGTTTCTTCTCACATAGTTATAGTACTGTGAGCTGTTAACTTAAATTGATCACTATAAGCGAATGATTATTGTTTTTATTCTTTACTTCTCATGCAGATTACCATCTTATTGACATTTGCATCTTTATTACATGAATATAAAGTAATGAAACAGACAGCGTCACTATTTATTCATTTTTTTCTAGCTGTAGAAGTAATACAATACAGTACTGCATAGAAAATATAGCTTACTGTAGATCAAATTATAATTAGGCTGTAACCTAAAACAGAACTGTGCTGTTCACAAATACAGTAACGTCAGTAGTGCAAATAATCTGCTAATCCACAGCTCGGTGGTGGTTAGAGTTTCTAAATTTTCAACAGGCCTGAAAAAAAAACTGGAGGCCATCAGTGCCGGACCAAACAAATTCATAAAATATTCAGATTTTCCCCCCATATGTTTTCATGTATGAAAGACACATAATGAAAACAGTAAGCAGACTATTTGATTACTATAAACAAATTATTTAAACAGTATTTGTATAGGAATCATTCTGTCCCAAGTTTTTTGCAGCATATAAGCAGTTGATCACTGTAACTGGTCACAGTAAGCGGTTTCCACTGTACTTGCCATTTTATTACTTGTCAGTCTGTTGGTGTGTGGAGATATAGCCACAAACGTGTCTGTGAAATGTGGAAAATGCGTCACAATGAAGAACAACTAAAATATCAGGAAGGACATGCAGCAATCGAACACTCAGTACCTCCGCTGCCTTGCCATTGTAGAGTCTGAAGTGGTTGCAGGCCTTGAGGTTGAGGGCAATAGTGGAGTCAGGCATGCTCTGCAGGTACACGGCCAACACCTCCTGGGACACGTCATAGTAGTCCAGCTTGTAGTAACACAGAGCCACGTAAACTTTCAGGGCCAGGAAATCTCTGAAAGACAAGATGCAATAAGAGGATTTTCTTTCAAATCCACAAATACAGTATATGCCATTTAGAACAGGAAATTTTGCAAATCTTACGTGAATTTAAAAAAAACTCACTATTGTCTTGTATTGCTTGACATAGTAGCGTGTTTACAGATGTTATTAAATTATTCCTTACATCAGATAATTAAACCAAGAATTAATACAAAAGTTACCTGTGGTACAGTTGGTAGAATCTTTAGCAATGTAAATTTACTTACAGTTAATTTTCAACAGCATTTCAGCTAAGACAGATCTTATTATTAGTAAATATTTTTATAACAAATATCTTTATATATTTTTATTGAAATCCCACAAACTACAAAAAAAACAGACATGAAGTGAGCACAGGAAAAACACATCAGCATCAAGGCTTTGAGAAAATGGGCTCATGCTTTTAATACAATCTTCTCAGAGGGAAATACGCAATGTTTAGCAAAACCCTATTTTGATTTTTTGGCATTTTGTCGTTATCATTCAGAAGAAGTAGTAGTTATGGTAGTATGGCTAAGGTGCATTTAAAAAATGTGCTCTGAGCTGCTCGAAAGGCCTTCAACTAAAGCTGCTGTCAACCTCATAAAATACCTCAGATGCACCTCGGCCCACCACAAAGCCATGCATCGATCTCTGAGAGAAGTGGTACAGGATATCTACTGAAATCAAAGTCTTTCATTTTCTTACCCTTGCACCATGCAGAATTAGAGGAAGCTAGCTCAGCAGGTCCGCTGCACTGACACTATCTAACATTCCTCCATTAACAACTCGCACCTGTCAAGGTGGTGCTGGGGTGGCACGTGCACCCAAGTGCAGCAGCACTGTGAAACTAATTTAAGAGAGTAAAATGCGGGGCAGAGCACAGACCTGTTCTGCAGTAGAAGGCGTTTATAGATGTCTATAGCCTCCTGGTAGTGGGAGCGCATGTAGTGGATGGATGCCAGGCTCAGCTGATCCTCTGTCACATCCTCCAGGTTCTGGTGGAAACCCATCAGCTTCTTCTCATCGTTGAACTGAAACACAATAATAATAATAATACTTGTACTACACATCTCAAGACACAACGCAGGTAAAAAAGATAACACGAGGGATTTTATCAGGTCTGTGTTGAGATGATGGTGAAATGTACAGAAAATCTACACAAACGGTGGAAATACCACAAAGATGTCCTCATTATTGAGCTCAGATGAAACGAGATGGAATAAAACTATAACATCAGTATTGTATGACATGACTACAGTATTTTTCTCATACATAAACCTGTATCTACAGTGGAGGGTTGCTCAGCACTGAATTGTTAGTGATCCTGTGAAGGCAGAGAGGGAAAGAATACACACAATTATAAAATATTACATAATAGTTTTCCAACCTTGTGAGCCAAGTGGAAGAGGAGTCGGTTTTGGAGAGGGGACATTGGAGCTGCAGAGAGCAAGAGATGCCAAATTTAGTTAGACAGCAAACCACATGAGAATAAGAGGCACAATTCATTAACATCATAACCTTGCTCTTAGCAATCACATAACTGACTGAACAGCATTGTATGTGATCTGGCACAAAGAATGTACACAGTAACGGAGGAGTGAATTAATTGAAACTGAAAGTCTACAGCAAACCCATTTAAAAGTCTGCTAAATCTACTCATTTTCTTCATGTACTTGAAGCTGCGAGAAAGTCTTCATAATACCAGCTGCTTCACAATAAAAGCTTGCAAGTAATTAGTAGGCTTCTTGAATTAAACCTGGTACACAATTACTAAATTTGTGTGTTTTTTTAACTGAAATTGCATGAATGAGTACTTAATTGAAAATAAACCAATAATAATAATATTAATGTATGGTATATTTGGTTGGCAGAATAGGTGCATACTATATTTTGTTGCATGTATTGATGAGCTAGAAAAAAATCAAATGCTTAACAGTGTGCTGCTAAGCAAGAAGGATGTTTCCCAAGCAACATTGTACAAAATGTAGGTCAAGTGGTTAGCACATCCTCCTAGTACAAAGGAGGAATTTACAAATGTATTCAGTTGGAAAGCCTACCCTTTGATGCAGCCTCCTCTGCCTCTTTGTAGAGCCCCAGAAAAAACAGGGCACAGGCCAGATGGACCCACACCTCAGCAGGACATTCAGGCTTCATCGTCAGAGACTTGTACTCCTGTCAGAACATGATAAGGAAGCGTTACAAATGTGATCAGACCCTACCAACATCCTTATCCATTTCTACAACAGGTATTCGTTATTGGTTATTTAAATATAGCATTTAGGGTACTTTATGTGAAAGGCTGTTTACCTAGCTATACATATCTTATATATCATTCAGACACACATACCTCCATAGCTCTCTTGTAATCACCCAAGTGAAAGGCGCAGTAGCCAATCCAGAGGTCCGCATGCTCCTCTTTCTCGCCAATACTTCTCTGAAACTACAGATGACACAGCAAGACATCAGCAGCAAAGCAGCACGGTGTTGTCTGTAGCATAGATATGGGAGTGATTCTATTTGTGAAACTTTAATTTCAGGGTATGACAGAAAGAAAATAGGTAGCACCTCTGTGAAATAATTTGTTCAGCCACAGAGGAACGTTAGCCCGGTGGTTTTATCTTAGCCAGCCAAGCTATTCAAACTATATACTATACTACTATACCAATATTGATATGTGGGAGTTCAAACCTGCAGTGTGAAACTTTTGTCTCCCCCTTCTGACAGTGACAGTAATTACACAACACTGTCGATATGCCTATGACGTATAGGCATCCTGAGTTGCTGCTGTTGCTATGTTGCTCCACCTTTAGCTCTGGCAAACACGTAAAAGTCCCACAATCTAGCTTTAAAAATAATAATATATTTGCCAATATACATTTTTTTTTTAAACATAATGCCCCTTAGGTTTGTTATTTGTTGTGTTTGTTTTTGTGACCAAGATAAACACTAAGGCATTTTACAGTGGAAAAAGAAACTATGTAATGGTGTTTTTAAATGACCTCAAACCTACTTTGCCAATTCTGCACCTCAGTATCTTCTCAGCCAACATAGACACAGTCTACCTCTAATACAACAATGAAAAAGTAGTTAACAATCTAGTTAATCTCTCTATAGTGTAATGTGCCTACTCTGATCACATCTACTACACCAGTGGTTCTCAAAGTGGGGTTTGGGGATCCTCAGGGGTTCCCCAGCAAAAAGTTGACAGGATTGTTATTTAAAAGAAAGCACTGCACATTTAAAACGTAATATATTAACCACAATTCTTTAATTCTATAATTGCATCCATAAGTAACACACTGACAAAATGTATCACTATTTTGGTCATGGTTTCATCCACTTTCTGTAATAAAACATCTAAAAGAAAAATCCTATCAGATGGGGGACCCTGGGACAAAATCTTATCAAATGGGGGTTAGTGGTCTAATTTGTGTCAGTAGAAAGGGTCAATGATGTAAAAACCTTACTTAACCACACATCCTCCAAGCTTCCCTGGCTCCTGCTCCCGCCTCCTACCCCTACCATCTTGAATTTGGATATATATGAAGAATTGATGATGGACTGGACTTCATTCATTGGATTCCATTGTCTTTTTAAAAGGAGATTTAGCATTTACTACTTTTGAATTAAACCAAGTGCAGTTCTGTTATTATAATCCAACTGTGATATTATTTATAGAACTTGTGACTATAATAATTATGATGTGAGACTTTATTAGGCCCTTTTGGGATCATGTTGATGTTTTCTAACAAATTGTTCAGATGTCCGTCAGCTGCAGTGCAGCACACAGAGCTGGTAAGGATTCAATTACTTGGGATCCATGAATCCATACCTGCATGGGATCTTTAACATGTGCCTTTTAGCGCAATTATTATCTTTACTAACCCGTGATTTGGATTGCGTGTTTCTTTTAGGTTATGTGTCGTGTTAAGCACAGTAAGTTACCTCCAGCAGTGTCAAGGCGCCGAGGTAGTCTCTCTGTTGTAGGTATTCATCCAAGCTCGGAACCTTTGTCTTGTTTTTCTTATTTTTCTCACTAATGCTCACCGATGTCTCTCCTCCCACGGCTGGCTTCATGCGAGAGAGGATCTGCCAAGGGGTACAACATTTTCTCAAGTTATCACAAAACTTTCAGCAGATTGCGGCCAACATGCTCGACAGTTTCTTATGAGACTGCTAAAGCGTTGTAATAGTCCTGGCATGAGTTACGCAAAAACGTGAACTTACCATGTCGACGAGTCTTTCTTGAAGAGGTAAGTTACCTAGCTAAGACTTTTTATTACTAACCTAGGGAACGTCGGGTGTCCCCTAATATGAAAACACAAATTGTTAGCTTAACGTTGACCGCTAGCCGTTACGTTTGCTACCTAATGTTAGTCTTAGCTACCTCGTTTCATTTTGTCATTAAACTGAATTCTCTTACGACTTGCATGGCCGTGATAAAATGATAGTTTCATAAGTTTTTTTCCCACTATCATCAGGAGAGTTTTGCTATGTGCAGTATTGTGGATAACGTTAGCTTAGTTGATAGTTTACACGCAGCACATAGAACTTCTTCCGTTCTCATATTTTCAAATTAATAGCACAGGGAAAGGACGTAAAATGTAGGGAGGCAGTTAAACACATATTTAGGGTGAAGCGTCTGAAACTCTGAGCTGGCCGAAACCCAAGATGGAGATGGCATTTGAAGGAAAAGCTCGGATATCGCAATCAATATAGAATAGCGCTCACGAGTGACATTTATTTTGTAGTCAAACAGGAAACAGCTCGTCTCCTCTGTCCTAAACTTGACTCAGTAGCGTGTTCTTTGTTGCTTAGCAACGGAACAGAGAGACGTGGCTGCGGCACGACACTGAATATTTTGACAGTTCCTTTTTATATACAGTCTATGGACAATTCTCATTCATGATACACAAAATACATCCGTCAATCAGTTATGTGCATTATTACATAATGTAGGATTTTTTGTTGTACACGTTATTTAATTACCTATCTATTTTATGAGATCGTGAATGTAAGGGCCCCAGTGGCCTAATGGATAAGGCACTGGCCTCCTAAGCCAGGGATTGTGGGTTCGAGTCCCATCTGGGGTGGAATGTTTTAAAAGAACGGTATACTTGTAGTAAGTAGTGCATACAAATCATGTTATAAGGTTATGAACTTCTTCGTCACGTTGTTCTTGTTCGTACACTCAACCTACAATTTGTGATGAACCATGAATAGAATTGTTTCAAACTAAAGTAGACAAGAGGGATTGTAATACCCATGATGTAATAATTTCCTGATAATGTAATAACTTCCCAATAATGTAATAAAATGTCTTAACCAATGTAATAAATTGTCGTCCCTCATCCAAAGGTTCCTGGTACACCAGGAACACTAACGAACCAGCGGTATCGATGACCCGGGCCAACGACCCCACTCAGGTTAAATAGCTGAGTTTCCCTGCCAGTCAGTCAGAACTGAAGAAGTCCTTTGGATGAGGGACGAAACGTCTTCCAGTATCTTCAACCAAGTTCAGTTGCCCTTGATTTTAACCTTCGTTGGATAACTATGACCTGGATGACTGAGAATCTTCATAGACATCTTTCATTCCTCCTAATTGACTTGATTGAGTTCACCTGTTCACACTATTTAAGGACTGCACTCCCTTTCACTCACTCTTTCACTTCCACATGGGGTGGCAGTTCAGGTAAGAGAAGTTTAATTTACTCTAGTTTTATCCTATGTTTATGAAAAACTTAGCTTAGGTGTTTGTCTTTTCTTATTTCCTTGAAATGGACATGTTACTTTAGTTTCTAATCTTATGTTTGCTTTCTTTCAGATTGAACAACTTATGTGTCTCTTATTTTTCCTGATTATGTTGACAAATGCAGAAATAAAATGTTGTTCAAAGGATGTTCCAAGTTTCCTCGCTTACTTCAATATATTCTAACCGATGCGCCCAATGACAATAGTAAATGTACCTTTGGAACCTCCTACTCTACACCCTGACACGCATTATTATTTTTTTTTGGTATTTGTGTCACATGTATTGCGTATCAGTGTAAGCATTGTTGATAACTGGGTAATGTGTAGTTTATGTTGTGGCCCAGTCTCAAAACAAGTGTCTATTTGATCATGTGACAAGATGACCAGACTCTAGCTAGATGAACAAGCAGACTAGCAGAGCACACCTGCAAACCAGCAATCATGCCATTCAAACAAAATTGGCTGCAAGAGAGGAGGAGGGGGGGGAAACAGGGGCAACTGTGGTGTTGCCGGCAACAGGGCCCGTAGTTACTGCCTTATGCTGCATGATATTCTAATAATGGCTTGCATTGACACTCTACATTTGGTAATATCAAAACATTTAAATTGGCAAAAATGTTTGAAATGCACTTATGTAGCTTATGAGTGAGCTTCTCTTGATTTATTCAAATGGATGGTTGGCTGGTGGTGATGGAACAGTGGATAAGATGTATGCCTTTGGCATGAGACCCAGGTTCAGTTCCCACTGACACATCCACCAATATGTCACAGGGGTGTCTTCTGTAGGAAAATGTATTTCCTTGTGCAAATCAGTGACTTTCCTCTCAGAAGCTGCTCACCAACAGGTAACTCGATAGGTTTGAAATAAATTATCATTGGGTAATATTATTTGGATGTTGCACTATAATCTGAGGTCACGTTTATAAAAACATGCAAACAATTTTCAGCTATGAACAAATGTGGTCTAAATGTGTCTGTGAAAACATCAGTATCAGGCTTTCACAGAGGCAAATGGGAAGTATAGCAAACATAATCTCACTACTCTTGTGTTTACTACTAGGGGGGAAAAACACTAAACTGTATGCTTAAAAAATGACATAAGGCAGGCACTGAAATCAGTAGGCTTAAATTTTGTCAAAACATGACTGGTGAGTAGCAGAAACTGGTGTGCAAAAGTTTGTCTGTAGGGCCCTAACATCTCACCTGTGTACATACCTTTTCAACCAGTTTTTTTTTCTTTCTTTTTTTTCTCCATTAATGCTCTTAACTCACAGAATCTGATGGGTCACAGGTTCACCGTTTTGCCTAAACATTACAGAAAAGCATTTGACTTAGGTTATGGAAGTTGATCGGAGTCGGGCAGGATGTGTTGAGTTCAAGCAGAACGTGCCGTCACGTATTGATGCCCAAATGTAAATGAACATGCAGGCTTCACTGACTTCTGCTGATCTCTTGCAAATTTAGTTAAATCAGTGTCAGAGCATGATTTCTGGCAGTCACGCACAACTTTGTTAACCCGCTGTATGGCCTCTACTGATTATTGAATTGAGGGGCTCCTGCAAGCTCTTGGTGATTTTAATGCAAAGTGCTTGAAAGTTTGACCCTGTCACTGTTTTTTTCACACACATTTGTCCATTCAGAAGTTACATTTTCAAAACTGTTCACGCACAGGCCTACACTGAAAGTTACTGGCCAACACATAAAAAAACATTAAAAACATGAAACAAAAGCAAACATTTCCATCAAACATCACAGCTTGTGGTCAAATTAATATAATCTTTCAATCATTACACAAAGGACAACAAAATACAGCATCAATATGACCCAGTTCAACCTTTATTTTCACAATAATGCCTGTGCCTTTTGTTGACAGTTAGGGGTATGTGCCAAAAAGGCAACCATATCACTAAAGAATTTCACCCAAACTCAAATAGATTTTACAGTATTTACTGCATCAGATTTTCCCATTATTTTTGGCTGGACTGCAACAATGAGGCCAGCCCTATACTGTGAAGCTAAGTCAATGACCGACTGACTGACTGGATTCTATAAAGTAAATGCAAATAGCATGTTAAAATTTACATGATTGTCACATAAATTGGACCGATGAAACAACTGCACACTGTAGACAGTTTGTTCTGCCAACAGGGCACTAGGAGAAGTAACAGTTGACACAGACAGGAATCACATAGAGCGAGGGTCCTTGACATACATCAAAGGTCCCCTGCTAGAGTCAAACCAAAGATCTTGCAGTGACATGGTCTGTGTCTCAACGTCCTACTGACCTGGGCAGATGATATGTCAACTTAATTTTGCATAATTTTTATTGACACTAGACACAGCTCGAGGTTGCCTATTCACTGACTTATGTGAGGAGACAACAGAAAAGCGACCAAATTGAAACAAAGGTTTCACCTCGAACAGAACACGCCTTACAACTATGTGCAAACTTCACCACCATGAGGATTATGGTTTTGAAAATGCTCTTTACTTTAAGTATGTCGGCACAGTTTGGAAAGCACGTATATGTGGACATAAACTGCGAATGGCTGATTGCTCAACAGTACTGCAGAGCTACTTATACTGATCTGTCCCCCATCACTACATGGTGGGAAGAAGAGAGACTGAAAAATGCAACAACTGGGAAAGTTCATAAGTTCTGGATCGGACTCTACAACGACCTCAAACTCTACGGGGTCTGGCCCTACATTCTAATACAGTGGAAGTGGTCAGGAGGAGGACATACTGTGGGATACCGGTGAACCAAATAGCTGGACTGATATGTATGTTATCATTTGTTGGGAAGGCTGTGGATGGTCTGAATGGCACAGTGGCTCATCACATCAACTGCCCATCACTGAACAGATGTGGATCGGCCTGCGTTACCTGGAGGGAAGCTGGCTGTGGGTGAACAGTGACCCTATGTTGCACCAGGCCTGGACCCAGGGAGATCAGAACCACCAGTGTCCAGTATGAATATGCTGCGGAGCTTTAACCAAAGAAGGAGTGTGGGAGCACCGGGACTGCCAGGAGGAACTCAACTTCATCTGCTATTAATTCTTATTCATTTCATTTAAGTTTTCAACACCTGCCCAGTGGTGACTTTGGGATTCACTGTGTGCACCCTTGTCTAAATGTAAGCGTTATGTTGTTGCTCTAAACACTCAGTGTTGTTTCCAGCAGCAGCAGGAATCTGTTCTCAGCAAAAAAGAAACAGCTGCAGGCTAAATATTTTATTCAGAAAATGTTGGGGACCTAAATTAAACTAAAATAGAGTGCACATTAGACATTAAACATTAAACATTCACTGGGTGACCAGAAACCCAACTCCAAATGAATGCTAATGTTACTCTGTGTCCGCTGGATGCGTAATTAGGCAACTATTTTCTAACAACTTTATAAGGTCAGCTTCAAGTTGAATTGAATTAGGTTAAATATATTTATTTGGTAGAAAATATAAATTATATATGAATGACTATGGATGAGTTTTTTTAATGCTTTTACATCACACCACATCAAATTCCCATTGACCTCCACTGTATTGGGATGGCTGCAGAAATATCAGCAGTGAAGCTCTCAACACCTCAGCTCATAAAACCAACAGCAGCATATCAACAATTAGCAGCCTTGACGACAACATGATGAATAATTATTAACTTAAAACTTAATTGTGAGTCTTGTACAGTGATAACTCTTTGTGTTAAATTAACCCGAAGTAGCAATTTCAGTAAAATCAAAACCATGATGTGCTTCAAAGGCAAAGTGAAGTGGTAGCTGGAAAGGAAGGTGGTATTTATCAATTGTAATTTATGTTTTTAAAATTTTTTGTGCAAAAACAAATTTTCTTAAAAAGTATTCATTGTGCAAGCATTCAGTGAAGATATTAATGAACAGGAAACAAGATGCTCAAAGTTGTCCTACTTTACTACTTTATACAGATGACATCTCCATGATACTACTCCTCCAAGTGTCAACAAATGTGGAGCACACATGCAACACCTGGTTGTGAACTACCTAGCTATTCTGTATAATATTGCTTATCTTTGTATAAGTCATTTGTTTTTGTCTTTGGGAGTTAAGTCTACCAAGAAGGTGCTTTGCTTGTGCAAATAAACCAAATGACATGCAAATACATTTCATTAACATTAAGACTTCAGTGGAACCATCACAGAGAAGAAACATTCAAAGAAAATATTCTCAGCTTAAGATACAGAGCAACGACCATGAAGAAAATCATCTTATTTTTTCTTTGTACGGCTGTTCAGGGACATATAGGAAAACACGTTTATGTTTCAGAAAGTATGACATGGGCTTCTGCTCAGAATTACTGTTCACAACACTACACTGATCTTTCCTTTATTGATAGTGAGAGTGATCAAAACAAGTTCAAATCGGATGTAGGTGTGAACGTTGCAGTTGGACAGATGGTTGGAAAGACCGATGTATGGATTAAAGGATGGATCGGTCTCTACCGAGATCCCAGCAACAAAACTGCCTGGAAGTGGTCAGGAGGAGGAAACGCTACATACCAAAACTGGGCTGAAGGACAACCAGATAACTATCTAAACATTGAAAACAGTACACAAGTCTTATTTAATGGAAAATGGAACGATTATCCAGAAACAAAACCAATACCTTTTTACTGCATCAACATTACCGTGGTGAAGATGAAGATGACATGGGAGGGGGCTCTGGAGTACTGCAGAAAGAATCACACTGACCTCTCCAGCCTTGTCTCTGAGACCGAGCACCTTCTGGCCCAGAAAGAAATCCAGAAAGACAGCGTCACTGAGCGAGTGTGGATCGGCCTGCGTTACCTGGAGGACCGCTGGCTGTGGGTGAATGGTGACCCTATGTTGCACCAGGCCTGGACCCAAGGAGATCAGGACCACCAGTGTCCAATATGGACACGCTGTGGAGCTTTAACCAGAGGGGGAGTGTGGGAGAACCGGGACTGCCAGGAGGAACTCTACTTCATCTGCTATTAATTCTTATTCATTTCATGTCATAATGCAAAAACTTGAGGACTCAAAGGCAGACTCGGTACAGTTCGAAGGGGTGACAAAAGGGTTTTATTGATAGGTCCAACAGGGCAGAATGGAGAACACGGAGGAGAGGAGTAAGTCCAGGTAAGATAGGTGCAGAGCAGGGTCTGGCATTCAGCAGGGTTCCCGGAGGTAGTGTGCTCTACATGTGGTTAACTGACAATCTGGCGAAGAATGTGAGGAGGACTGGGGTTGAAATACTGCAGGAGCTTGATTAGTGGAATGAGAACCAGGTGCGCCGCTGGAGCCAGAGAGTGTAGCCATGCCCAGACAGACACAGACAGGGAGGACAGACAGAAAACACAGGGAAGGGGGGAACAAAAGAACACAAGGTAGTGGGGAGATTCTGTAGCACCACAACATTTCATTTAAGTTTTCAACATCTGAACCTTGTTTGAAAGGTAAAAACTTAGATTTACTTTTAAAATGCTAATTCACATCTTTAAAATTGCTTTAAAATTTATTTTTAATTTCTGTTTTGCACAAATATTTTCTGCTATCACTGCCATTTGTGACAAGTTCAAGTTAGTATTTTGATTTTATCAATTATACAGTATTTCAAGTCAGTTTAGAACGCCAATATCCCGTCGGCTAAATGCAGTCAATGTAACTTTATCATGTAATGAGCATGGACTAGTTTAATGTCAAGCTGATAAAAAAATATTACTGTAATCCTTAAAAATGTTACTGTAACCCTAAAAAATGTTGTCTTCAATTTCAAACTTTCTACAGGATGGAAGACTTTGTGGACATCTGTTGTTGTTGCTTTATTCCATACAGAAGGTTTAATATATTGTGGTTATAGTGGCTGTTTTTTGCTGTGTAACAATCATATCTAGTGGCTCTCTGACAATGTTTAGTGGCAACATGTATGCTGTGGTTTGTTAATAACATGTTTGATGCTGTACTTCCAATATATGGTGGCTGGAGTGGATGATTATTCTTATAGTTTCTGTCTATAAATAAAGCAAAATGAAACTCTTCTTGGCATTTATTAAAGATCAGTCAGTCTGAGCAAACACATGCACAGACCGAATATCCCCAACTATAATAATTTACCTGCAGACGGTGACCCTCTGGTGTATGAGACCTGGCGCAAAGGAGGAGACATGACCACCGGCGTCCAACATGGAATCACTGTCAAGCTTTAACTATATAGAGGGACTGTGGGAGATCTGGGACTGCCAGGAGAAATTCAACTTTATCTGCATCTGAGTGTGAGAGTTGAAGTGGTGATAATTTGAACAGTAATCAGAAATGTATGTTAAATAGTAAAGTATAGCAGAACTAGAACTTGGGTTTCACATCAACAGTAAATAATAATGTTTGTCTTTTGGAAATGACAGAAACAAATGTGTGACCTCCTATTTACACTTGGCTGCAAAAATGTATCATTTTATAGTTTGCAATGGTTGAAAAAGAATATATATTATTACCTGGTTGACACAGGACACCTGTTTTTTTTGTTTCACAAAAGAAACAAAATGGTTTTGTCCCCCACACTACGATTCATCTCTAAACGGTCTAATTGAGCAGAGTGACAGCTGGAGCATCAATATGCTTTATGACAGTCATGTCTGTCCCCAAGAAAGGTAAATCAAAGTACCAAAAAAGAAGAGAAAGAAAGAAAAGAAAGCAAAGTTAAGGAAAATAACTGCTAACTAATTTTTTACAAAAGAAAGGTGAGCACAATCACAACTAGCAGTTAAAGAAGGGTTTAAGCTGATAGCAGGAATCTAGCTTGATGCATATTTGCATAGTTGGCTTGAACATAAATTATTATCAGCATCATAAATTAAACCTTCTAAAGTTTTATTTATTTTGCTTTTAAGCCTACATGCCTTTGAACCACTAACTTACACTGTGGGCTTGGACACAAAGATTGATCAAATGTACTAAAATTATACAAATGGCAATGTAAAATCATTTATTTGAAAGCTGATTTTTTTTTATTTCTGCAAATGAAACATGACTCTATGAAGTATTTGTTCAGTTGTCTTTTATTATGCAGTATAGTAAACATTTTTTCAATGTAGAGCTATGACAGCTATGGTATTTTTTCAGCTTTGTCTTGTACCTTGGGAATGATGAATGCTTCAATAAAAATGTAAAATATAATGTTATTTTAAACATGACACTCATAGAAACCTCATTTAACCATAGTCAAGTAATTGTAGGATACAGTGTGTTGAGAAAAGAGGGTTAAAATATGGTGAGATTTCAAACTGTGAAGACTTAAGTACGATCATGTGTTAATGTCCCATCAGGCTTCATGTTCAGCCAGGCAACACACCACTTACTCCTGAAGCAACTCAGCGGACAGGATCCTCTTTATGTTCTGAAGATTTTTGGAAATTATCAAGTGTATCAATATCTTTGATCCGTAGAGCACAGTTTGGTGCAGCAGACCTTTTTCTTAGTTTTTGACCAGCTGTGCATGAGCAACTGGTGGCCAGTAAGTCTGTCTGTAGGTCTCACCTGTCAACCTTTTTTAAACGCATCAGGTTTCTCTCCATTGTTGATGCTCTTACTTCAACGTTTTAATGCACATTTTGAATTATCACATTATTATTAATTTTAATTGATTTTAAAATACTTCTTCTTACATACAAAGCCCTTAATGGTCAGGCACCATCCTATTTGAAAGACCTCCTTACACCATACTGCCCCACTAGAACACTGCGTTCCCAAAATGCAGGGCTACTTGTAGTGCCTAGGGTCTCCAGATGTAGAATAGGAGCCAGAGCCTTTAGCCATCAGGCACCTCAGCTGTGGAATCAGACCCCTGTCTATGTGAAGCAACTAACATTTCCATATTTAAGAGTCTTTTTAGTAAAGCTTTTAGCTAGGGATGGTTTTTCTGTATTTTGTGAGAAGGCTTATAGTTTGGGCTAGGGTATTTTATGAATTTTTATACATTTTAATTGTCTATTCTATTTTGTTGTATTTATTATTAGTTTTATAATTGTCTATTTTATTGTTGTTTTTTAATGTGTGTTTCTTATGTGTTGTTAGCCTTTTTTCTGCAAATTCTATGTGTCTCTATTTTCTGTAAAGTGTACTGGGAACACACAGCTGGTGATTTTACACTTTAATAAACTTTAACTTGACTTAACTTTGACTATAAAAGGATGATGGAAAAACTCAAAAAAAAATCCTTAATTGAGGTGGCCGAAAAAGAGTAAATGCGATAAATGGGAGATGGAATTTAAAAAAGTTCTGACGAAACTCACGACTGATCAGCTGTTTCTGCTGTCGGAGTGCGGTGTGATGCCAAGTTTTGCATACCTCCGACACTTGCACCTCTAAATAATGATTTTAAACACTATAATATCCTTTGTGGGGTTCATCAATGGTGATAAATGATTCGAAGTATGTGTACCAGGGGTACAGAGTACCAGGGGTACAGAGTTAAATTGTGTTATGTGGCTTATAATGTTATGTAGTTGCTGGTGAGATTACTGCAGCGATAACTGTCCTCTGTATTTAATGGCACTGTCGCTTTAAGAGTTCTACATGGGACGGCTTGCACAAGAGGGTAGAGTTTCCGACGGGACACGGGGAAAAACGGAAGTGTTTGGTCCCACGATGTAGAGAAACGGCAAGGGATGTACTTTGGTTTATCGTTACCGAGGATATCTCCATAACCCATGGTAAAGGCAGACGAAAGAGTTAACTAACGTCTCGGGTTACGTATGTAACCCTGGTTCCCCGAGAAGGGGAACAAGGCACTGCGTCGGTTACGACACTATGGGAACGCCTCTAGGCATAGCAGGTCTGAACGTGAATGAAATCACTCCAATCCTATTGGCTTGTTGCTAGAACGGTAAGGTGTGACGGAATAACCGGAGGAGTATAAAGCACACCTGTACACACTCATCATTAGCTTAAACTATGAAGCAGGCGCTTCAGGCGGGGAGAGAGGTGCGGCGGGCCGACGCAGTGTCTCGTTCCCCTTCTCGGGGAACTAGGGTTACATACGTAACCCAAGACGTTCCCCTTCGAGGGAACTCGAACTGCGTCCGTTACGACACTATGGGAACGAGATACCCACTAAACTGTGCCGAAAACCCTGCCTGCCCCAGTGTGCAATAAAGTGGCACGACTAAGAGGAGAGCACACGAGTGCCAGGTGCCGAAGGAAGGTCAAGACTGTAAAACCGAATGAATGTGTGCGGAGTGGCCCAGCCAGCTGCTAAACAAACATCCTGCAAAGAGGCCCCGGAAAGGAGGGCTCGAGAGGCCGCCATGCCTCTGGTAGAATGAGCCTTCACAGTCACAGGTGAAGGCAAACCGCGCACCTGATAGCCCAGGGAAATAGTCTGAACAATCCAGTTGCTAATAGTATGTTTGGATGCAGGGATCCCAGCCTTGGGGGACCCAAAACACACTAGTAGCTGGTCAGCCTTCCTCCAACGGGAGGACCTCAGAGTGTAAATACTCAGTGCTCTGACAGGGCAGAGCAGATGAAGTCTCCCGTCCTCCGCCGTCACATGAGGTGGAGGAAGAAATGCCTGCAGCACTGTGGACCCTGCCGCACAAGAAGGCACTTTAGGGATGTATCCTGGACGAGGGTGCAGGATAGCCCTAATATTCCCCGGGGCAAACTCCAGGCTTTGCGAGGAAACTGAAAGCGCTTGGAGATCCCCCACCCTCCACAGAGAGGTGATAGCAAGGAGAAAGGCCATCTTAACTGTCAAGCGCTTAGCCTCAGCTGACTGCAGGGGTTCGAAGGGTGCCTCAGCCAACGCCCCAAGAACCACCGCCAGATCCCAAGTGGGAACCTTGGACCGAGTCGCAGGAGGTCCCTGGAGCTGAGGAGGGTCTCGACTGCTCTGGCTGTTAGACCCGCCTCTAGGTACTGTGCCCCCTCAGGGGCCAGACCCACAGTCGCCATACAGCAGGGCAAGGGTGAAGAACCTGGCCCTGCGCCTGGAACAGCAGGTCTCTCCTCAGAGGGACCTGCCACGGCGGGCCGTCCAGGAGCGACATGATGTCCGAGAACCACACCCGGGTTGGCCAGAACGGGGCTACGAGCAGTAGGCCGACTTTGTCCTGGCGGACCCGCTCCAGAACCCCCGGGAGCAGACCGACTGGGGGAAAAGCGTACAGAATGTACGCTTGGCCACGAATGTACCATGGCGTCCAGACCCAACGGGGCTGGAGGAACGAGAGAAAACCATAGCGGGCAGTGCGTAGTCTCTTGAGGCGCAAACAGATCCACGTCTATGGGGCCGAACTCTCCGCACAAGAGCTCCACAACTCTCCATTCCCCGGGCCTCAGCCCCTTCTTCGACAGCAGGTCTGCTCCCTGATTCTGCGTCCCCGGGAGATACATCGCCCTGAGCGATAGTAACCTCTGCTGGGACCACAGGAGGATCTGACGCGCCAGTCTGTACAGAGGGCGCGAGCGCAGACCGCCCTGGTGATTCGGCCACCACCGCTGTGTTGTCGGAACGAACCAGGACGTGGTGGCCTTGGAGATCGGGCAGGAAACTCCTTAGAGCCAACATCTCGAGACAGTTGATATGCCACTCGGACTGATGCACCTGCCAGGATCCCCTTGCAAAGCGGCCGCCCATGACCGCGCCCCAGCCCGTGAGGGAGGCGTCTGTCGAAATGACCAGCCGGCGACAAGACCCTCCCAGCACGGGCCCCTGGGACAGGAACCAAGTTTCCTACCAAACTGATAGGGAACGAAGACACTTGCGCGTAACCCAAATCAGACGGAAAGGATTTCCCCTCGGGGAAAAACCCTTGGTCCTTAGCCACCACTGCAGGGGTCTCATGTGCAGCAGTCCACGGGAGGGGAGAAAGACTCCCCGACACCCGGAAGTCATCGTCCACTACGCTGAGCACGTCCGCCTCCTCGGAGTCGGATTGCTGCAGCGTCTCCGGATCCAAACCGCGAGCGAGAGAAGCCGAGAACGGGCTCCCGAACAAGGAAAGAAAGCGTCGGAGCCAGCGGATGAAGGTCGGGAAAAAGCCTCAGCCGTCCCAAAATCCTCCGACAGATCACGCTGTGAACCCCATGAGTGAAGCCGCCGGGCCGCCTCAGCGGCCGCAGGGCCCGCACCTCAGGGAGAACACATCCGGCCATCCTTGGAAAAGAGAGCCATGCTGTACCTCAGTACCCGCACGGAAAGGGCTTCGCAACGGGCGCAGGCAGCCCCCTCGAGAGCTGCTCGGGCGTGCTCCATCCCCAAACATGAGACACACATCTTATGAGAATCTCCATCCGTGATGTACCGAGGGCAAGAAAAAACACACCTTCTGTACATCTGGTTGCCGGACATGCTGGTAGACTTCTTCTTCAGGTAAGACACACTGCTTGTAGGACTGGAGCTTTCTTCAAACAACATACAGGGCGCCTGCTGAATAGAAAAAAGCTAATGATGAGTGTGTACAGGTGTGCTTTATACTCCTCCAGTTATTCCGTCACACCTTACCGTTCTAGCAATAAGCCAATAGGATTGGAGTGATTTCATTCACGTTCAGACCTGCTACGCCTAGAGGCGTTCTCATAGTGTCGTAACCGACGCAGTTCGAGTTCCCTCGAAGGGGAACTAGCGAACCAAGGTAGATGCATGAGACCAGGGTGTCCCAGCTGGTTCCTGACGATTGATAGCCGAGTGAGTGAGTGAGTGAGTGAGTGAGTGAGTATGTGTGTGTGTGTATCTTCGCCACGAGGGGAAGAGACTCTGAGCAGCGGCAACAGCGTGAGTGACAATGAAGTGTATTAACAAACAAAATCACATTATATTGGTGTATACTGAAGCTGTAAATAAATTATGTTTGTTTCCTATTTTTCTGCTGACTTAGAGGGGAGATACCATAGACTGTATATAAAAAGGGAGATACAGGTGCGGAGTTCTTGGTGTGTGTGTGGGCATGTCCTGAGGACGCACACTGCACAGTAGAACAGTAAGTTACTGATTTCATTCATAAAATGTTAATTCTGAGTTTCTGTACAAAGTGTTGGGCAAATTGTATTCTGTGAATGAATGTATTTTATGTTTTATGGGAAATTTTAACATTTCACCTTGAGTTTATGCACTCAATGCATTATGTGGCTAAGTGAATGTATTTATTTATATTTGTTTTTTTATTTTTCTCTGTTTAGAAAGGCCACTACTGTTGTCTAGTCTAGAGTGGTGTTCTCTAACCTAGATGTCGATGTTGTACAGATTTTGGCTGTTTTACAGCTTTGGTTGTTGAGAATTTAGGTTCCTGTCTAGAAAGAAGTAACTGAAGTCTACCAGAGTGAGTGTGAACTAGTTTATGGCAGCTGTTTACATATTGTGGTATGGTTAAGGGGTACTATAGAGTACTGTTAAGTCACATAGTTGAGATCAGATGCAATAGGCAAAGGACGAGTAAGAAAGTTATTCCTGTTTTTGTATAACCACCAACTGCCTTAACCCCCCGACTTTACATTATTAACGCTGTTCTCATTTGAGTCCAGTCCGGGAATAAAAACCCATAAAATTTATTATGTGTTTGGCCTCATCATTCCTGGCCTGGCCAGATATGTATTTTATGAATGTTTAGAGTCGTTAATATTTTATTACACTATTAGCATTCATTGAGATTCAGCATATGAGGCGTTACCATTTGATCATTGTGCAGACCAAAGTATCTGAAAAGGACTTTTAAGAGGTGAATGCATAATTCGACAGAAGAGATGACGAAGGCTACCTGCAGAGATTTGCATCCACCTCTTTTTGAGGTGCATGAAATTCTCTGCAGGCCGACAGCAGAAACAGCTGATCAGTCGTGAGTTAGGCCTATTGTTCGCTACGTCAGAACTTATTCGGAAAAAGTGTTTCCATCTCCCATTAAGCGCATTTACTCTTTTTTGACAAAGGCAAAAACCACCTCAAGCAAGTGTAAAAACGTTTTTGCGAAATTAAGGATTTTTCCACCCCGAATTTTGCCGTTTCCGTCAACCTTTTATAATGCGATACTTCAAAATGCGCATTAAAAAACGTTGATGGAAACACGCCTATTGTTTGATGCAGCTTGTTCACAAACATAATTATATTATAACAAAGACTTTAGGTAGAAAGGTAAACATTCATAAACAGCTCCTGCTGCTAACAGACGACTGCCAGAAACAGTGGTTCTAGCCTACTTGTGTTTGTACCGGGATGGGACGGTTTCGCCAGGTTGGTCTGTCTTATGCTGGACCCAGTTCAGCACACAGATCCAAGAGCACTACTCTAAGGAATCTAAATCGACGTATTAGCCAGTCATCCTCATGGGCCAGGAAATCTTCATGGACACTCTAAAATCCTTACACTCGCGTTGTCCTCTGCAGCGTCATTGCGCAGCCATGCAGCATTACGCACGAGTGTCACGCAGTATTTATATGTTTACAACAGTCATATAAAGTATGCTTCACACTTCGCCAAAATGGTGGCTTCAGTCAGCAGTATCCCCCACTCTGGGAGAGCATTTGAAGATAGAAGTTTGACAGGTGAACACACTTTAATGTCGGTTTTGTCATGTTTGGCTGCATCATGAGGACTAATATGCAGATGTAGAGTAGCGATTGTGTGAGAGCTGTCCCTGGCTGTATTTCAAGACATTTTTAATTTACACAGTCCATATGTGCAGGTGGTGAGGATGTGCCGGGTGAGTTGAGGTGAGAATGCAGATCTGTTTATGCGCCGCTGAAGTGCGCTCTGTGCGCCTGGCAGCACAGTCTGTTCACTGCAGAGATTTTACACACGAAAACTAAGTATGCACAGAGGATATGATTAAAAACTACTGACGCTTTCTTCTGCAATTCGTTAATGCTATTTGATGTTATCTCGGATTTTTAAGATGATGATAATTCCATCAGTTAGCCAAGTTAAAGTCTGAAAAGGACTCAGAAGCTAAATTCACGTCTAATATCGTGGAAAGGCAGCCTGCATCCTGCAACCTGACATTAACCTGGCTTTAGGCTGGCAGGTCCACAACTGACCATGAGTGTCCGTGGCTACACTCCGGCCCTCTCCTCTGCGCTCAGGGGAAGCTGATGAAATATCTAGCAGACACTGATTTAAAATCTGAGTGGGTACTTGGCTTATTTTATTTCTTTTCAATTGAAAGGTGCAGTATGGAATAGTTATGGCTCACTAGCACGAGCACAAATAACACTGCTGGTTTGAATGTTTATATGATGCTCTTACTTTACAGAATCTAATGAGTCACCAATTCACAGTTTGGCCAAAAGACTACACAAAGCCTTTCGCTTAGGTTGTGGAAGTTGTTCAAAGTCAAAAGGCAGGCAGGAGGTGGTGAGATCAGGCAGAACGTGCTGTCACCAATTTTTTCTTAAGGTGAAATGGAAATAAATGTCCCTTGCAGATTTAGTGAAACTTGTGTCAAGGTGTTATATCTGGCTGTCACTCACAGCTCGCCTAACCCATTGTGTGGCCTGTACTGATTTTTGTATAGCTCTTGATGATTTTAAGGCAAAGTGCGTCAAAGTTTGATGACACTAAAAGGTTCATTTAATGAGGAGGAGGCACACTGAGTTGCATGCTTCATCTTAAACATTTTACTAAGAATTTGATCCAAACCCTCATTCATAAACTTCAGTAACAAGGTGATTAGCTAATTGGTCAAGTGTTGACTTTAACAAGGAGTGCAGAGGATCTGTTTGAAGGCTACAATCACTTCACCAGTGTGATTCATTTATGTGCTCCGATAAGATCAAGATTTTTAAAATGTTTTTTGTAATTGTTTTGGTATTTAATTTAGTCCTTGTCTATTGTTAGAAAAGAAAGAAAGAGGGCTTGACACCAAAGGTCAAACCAAAGACGTTGCAGTCACATGGGCTGTGTCTCAACCACCTACCTACCAGGATGCCCCAGATTTCAAGACTTCAGTTTGTATGATTTCATTTGCATGCAAACAATGACATTAGTTGCAGCAGGATGTATTCAATGACTTATATGAGGAGGCAACAGAGAGACCACAATGAAACACAGGCTTCACCTCAAACAGTTGATTGTTGTTTGTACTCATCCTTACAATTATCTGTAACCTTCACTACCACGAGGATCGTGGTTTTGAAAATGCTCTTTACTTTAAGTATGTAGGCACAGTTTGGAAAGCATGTGGATGATAAGTATAAATGGCTGGATGCTCAAAAGCACTGCAGGCTTTTTTACACTGATGTGTTGTCCATCACTACATCATGGGATGAAGTGAGACTGAAAAGTGCAACATTTGGGAAAGTTACTGCTGATTTCCGGATCGGACTCTACAGAGATGGAATACAGCGGCTGTGGTCAGGAGGAGGAAGTTTAAAAAACATACTGTGAAAAACACGCGTTACATGTATTTTGTTGACAAACAGGAAACAGCTCGTCTCCTCTGTGTTGAACTTGATTTAGTAGTGTGTCCTTTATTACCTGGCAACGGAACAGAGAGATGTGGCTGCAGCAGGACACAAAATATTTTGACTTTTGACAAAAAACATATTTCTTATAAAAGATACACAAAATACATCAGTAAACCAGTTATGTTTGTCTTTATATATATATAGGAATTGCTTTGCTGTAAGCATTGATGTAACTAATGTACTTGCGCCAGTGGCAATGGATAAGGCACTGGCTTCCTAAGGCAGAGACTGTAGGTTTGAGTCCCACCTGGGTGGAATATTTTAAAGCACAAGTTACTCAAAGGTTAATAAACTAGATTCACAAACCCCGCTACTTACTTAAATCGATTGATGTATGCCAGCCATGTTGCTGGCAGGCTATAAACATAGTACATGTTGTTCTTGTTCTTCTCAACCTACACTTACAATTTGCGATGGACCATGAAAGGGAGACAGTAGGAACAATAATAAAAATAAATAATAATATTTATTTATTGAGCACTCTTCAAAACCATGCTACAAAGTGCTTTCACAAGAGCAAAGACAATAAAACACATCAAATAACAAGATATATGGTTAAAGCAGGAAGAAACTTAGGAAATTAAAATTCAGTTAAAAGAAAAATAAATAAATAAAATCAGCTAAAATCTGGAAAGGCTCTCCTATAATCTTTACTCTGCGCATGCGTTGGCGTCTGTAGCTACTTGTCGGAAGCTCCATCTTAAACCTGACTCTTATCCAGTTTTAATCCACACTTATACGTTACATTTTTTATATCCTTTTATCTAACTTAACGTTTTTACTTAAGTTTTATGTGGGTTAAGGATTTTAGTCATCCAACATGGATTTTAAGCTAGATGACCGTAAAAACGCTATCAGCGCTACTGACCACAACAAAGCTCCGGTGACTAACGTTATGCTAGCCAAGATAACTCTGCCCCATGAGGACTGCTCACTCCTTAAGAAAGCGAAAAAAAGATTGCTGACCTTATGGAAGACATCCAATGACTTTCAGAGGAACTCAAAGAGAAAGATTCCCTGCTGACTGGCTTTATGGATGTGGCTTCAGTACAAGCCAAACAAATTGTTTCTCTTAGCGCAACCGCTAACATCCAGGACACCGTCTCTACCCTGCACCGTCGGGTAGCCTTCTCTCAGGTCTGTTACTGCTAGCTACTCCAACACAACACTCGGCAGCTCACACACTCCATCCTCAGTCCGCACGCAGTGTTGATTCAGATTCTGCTCAGTGCTCTGGAACCCCACAACAAGCATCTCGTCATCCCCTTTTCTCCCCAACCACACTAATAATTGGTGACTCCATAACCAGAAACATCTGTTTCTTTAACGCTACCACTCACTGCTTCCCCGGTGCCACCACAGCTGACATTTTAAAAAAACTCCAGGACCTAATGCCATCGCCCCCGTCCTCCATCACAAGAGTGATAGTCCATGTGGGAACAAATGACACAGCTCTTCAGCAGTCTGAACTGACAAAATCAGATTTTAACCATCTTTTTAACTTCTTAAAGCAGTGTGGAAAGTCCGTTTTTATCTCTGGTCCCATTCCCCAGTTGGTCGCGGTGCTGGCCCCTTGGCCTCCATGACTGGCTCCAGTCCGCCTGGAGGGCTCACGGTGTGTGTTATGTCGATAAATTTAATATAATTTTAATAAAGAATGTCTCTTTTTAAGACAGACTGACTTCACCCAAACAAACGGGGCTCAGAAATGTTAGCTGCTCACATACAGCATGTGGTGCGGTCCTCCCCTCAGGACTTACGTGAATGACTAATCATTCATGCAGAACACCTGGACACACCACCGCTCACTGAACAGATCTCTGCCTCACTGCCACAAACAACTGTCTCCACCTGCTGGCATGTAAAGCCGTCTGCTCCCAGCGCTGTTCCAAAGACTTCTATTCCTGTCATCATCACGCATAGACCAGTAAACCGAAATGTGCACATCCCACACAGAAATAATAGTAATCTCTTAAGGATTAGGACAACTGCACCAACTCCAGCACCCAAAACAAACTCATTTAAAATTGCTCTCTTCAATCTGAGATCACTGTCAAGTAAGACTTTTATCTTAAATGATTTTATCTTGTCTGTAAATCTAGATTTTATGTTTTTAACGGAATCATGGTTGCAAATGAATGACTATAGCCAGCTAGCTGAACTGTGTCTGCCTCAAAATGATTGTTTTAGTCAACCGAGGGTCAGTGGTCGTGGTGGTGGGCTAGTGAGCGTGTATAGGAAAAACTTTAAATGTCATCAAGTACACTGTGATGAATTTAACTCCTTTGAAGTTCTCACTCTTAAACTTGGAGGGCTGCAACCTATCATATTTGTTATAATTTATCGCCCCCCAAAACCGCCTGGAGGATTTTTAGCAGAACTTCCTGAATTTTATCTACTCAGGTTTTAAATTATGACAGAATTGTTCTTTGTGGCGATTTTAATATTCATGTTGATGACCCCACCAATGTTAATGCAACTGACTTTTTAAATATGGCTACACTTCTTTTAACTTCAAACAACATGTCAAAGGGCAAACACATAACCGTGGTCATACCCTGGACTTGGTTTTTACCCTGGGTGTCAGCATTTCCTCTGTGGAATTAGTGGACATGACCATATCTGACCACAGATGTATTGTTTTTAGCTGCGATTCGCCTGTTACTCATGCTACCTCACCAATTCAATTCAATTCAATTTTATTTATATAGCGCCAAATCAGTTATCTCACAGCGCTTTTCATAAGGTCTAGACCGTACTCTATGATGCTATTTACAGAAGCCCAACAGTTCCCACCAAGAGCAAGCACTAGGCGACAGAGGCAAGGAAAAAATTCCTTTTAAGAGGCAGAAACCTCGAGCAGAACCATGGCTCAGGGTGGGCGGCCATCTGCCTCGACCGGTTGGGGGATGAGAGAGAGAGAGAGAGAAAGAGAGAGAGATAAAGGGCGAGAGAGAGAGAGAAGGCAGCCTACACAATATACACACAGAGCTGTCAGAACACGTGCTGCAGCATTCTGGATCAGCTGAAGAGTCTTAACGGACTTTTTCGAGCAGCCTGATAATAAGGAATTGCAGTAATCCAGCCTAGAAGTAACAAATACATGGACTAGTTTTTCTGCATCATTTTTAGACAGGATGTTCCTGATTTTCGCAATATTACGTAGATGAAAAAAGGTGGTCCTTGAAATTTGCTTAATGTGAGACTTAAACGACATGTCCTGATCAAAGATAACTCCAAGATTCCTCACAGTGGTGCTGGAGGCCAGGGCGATGCCATCAAGGGAAACTATATCTTTAGATAATGCGTCACGGAGGTGCTTAGGCCCCAGAACAATAACTTCAGTTTTATCTGAGTTTAACATTAGAAAATTACAGGTCATCCAGGTTTTAACATCCTGAAGGCACATTTGAAGTTTAGCTAACTGATGAGTTTCATCTGGCTTGATCGATAGATATAACTGAGTATCATCTGCATAACAATGAAAGCTTATGGAATGTTTCCTGATAATATTGCCCAAAGGAAGCATATATAAAGTGAAGAGGATTGGTCCGAGGACAGATCCTTGAGGAATTCCATAACTAACTTTGGCATGCATGGAGGACTCATCGTTAACATGTACAAACTGAAATCGATCTGATAAATAGGACTTAAACCAGCTTAGAGCGGTTCCTTTAATGCCAATGAAATATTCCAGTCTCTGCAATAGGATCTGATGGTTGATCACCAAGCTCCGTGTGTTCTCGCATCTTTAATGAACAAAGTGTTTCAAAGTTTTGCACATTCTTTCAGAGCCAAAGCCAACACCTGTCTGATTCCAACACCAACAATCTGGTCGATCACTTCAATCATATCTGCTTGTTGTCACTAAATATTACTGCTCCTCTAAAGGTTAGGCCTACGTCTAAAGCTAGTAAGCAACCCTGGATAAATGACAGCATTTGCAGCCTAAAAAGGGAATGCAGTAAAGCAGAGCGCAGATGGAAACAAATATATCCACAACCAGTATCCTTGTGCCTCAGCTGGAAGTAATGATGATGTGTTTTTTCTTTTGTTTTTATCTTTTACCAATAAGGTGGTGTCAATCAGAGCCTCTATTACCCCCACGGCCTCTTACTCAGAGGTCCCTCACCTGCAACAAGAGAGTTTTAACCAGTTTTATCTCATCGACTTGTCTGAGCTTTTAAAAACAGTATCACAAATGAGAGTGTCCTCCAGCCCACATGATGTAATACCTACAAAGTTTTTACTGAAAGTAATGGATTCTGTTGGGCCCCATTTGATCTCTGTTTTCAACAGCTCCCTATCTACTGGTTGTGTCCCTGATTATTTTAAAACGGCTTGCGTGAACCCACTTTTAAAGAAACCTGGTTTAGATCCCTCCCTCCCACATAATTTTAGACCAATTTTAAAACTGCCTTTTATTGCAAAGCTTTTAGAAAGAATTGTGTCCAAACAACTGCTCACTGTACTGGAAAATAACTTGCTTAAAGTCACCAATGACCTTTTAATGTCTGCTGATGAAGGTATGTGCTTCAGTCCTGGTACTCCTGGACCTTTGTTCTGCTTTTGACACCGTTGATCACAACATCATGTTAGACAGACTGAGGCACTGGGTGGGGATCTCTGGTACTGCCTTAGAATGGTTTTCATCCTACCTGTCAAATAGGAAGTTTTGCGTGTCTGTAAACAACTATGTCTCTTCGTTCTGTCCAGTTAAATATGGTGTGCCTCAGCGGTCGGTCTTAGGACCCATTTTGTTTTCCTTGTATCTGCTTCCCCTTGGACATATTATCCATAAACATGACATTTCTTTTCATATTTATGCTGATGACACACAAATGTACTTGCCCGTCAGATCCACAGACCCTGGAATGCTGAGTTCACTTAACAACTGCCTTTGTGAAGTTAAAAAATGGATGTCAAATAATTTCCTCCAAGTGAACTCAGGCAAAACAGAAATCCTGGTCATTGGGTCCCAGCAGATGGCAAAACAAATACTGCCATCTGCTGGTTCCCTAGTAAATCACATTATGTTGCAAAGAACCTTGGTGTTTGGTTTGATAGTAATTAAAATTTTGAGCAGCACACCACAAAGCTTGTTCAATCATGTTTTCATGTTAAGCGACTTTGAGTTCGTGAAAAGCGCTATACAAATTCAATTTATTATTATTATTATTATTATTATTATCATCAACTTAGAAATATAACAAAAATTTGATATATGTTAACTTTTAAGGACACCGAGACCATTTTACACGCCTTCATCTCATCACACCTGGATTATTGCAACAGCCTTTTCACTTGTTTAACCCAAAAATCTACTGATCGACACCAGACTGGACAGAACTCAGCTGCCAGGCTTTTAACCAGAACAAAGAAATATGACCACATTACCCCTGTGTTAGCTTCACTACACTGGCTCCCAGTATGTTTTAGAATTGACTTGCTCTTCATGGCCTCTCGTCTTGTTATATTGCTGACCTTTTAGTCCCATACACACCAGCACGTACCTTGAGATCCTCTGGCAGAGGTCTGTTGTCTGTTCCAGAGTCTCGACTGAAAACTAAAGGGGACAGAGCGTTTGCTGTCAGGGCCCCGAGGCTCTGGAACAGCCTGCCCGAGGAAATCAGGTCAGCTGAGTCAGTGAACTCTTTTAAGTCCCTTCTTAAAACATACTTTTATAGGAGAGCATTTCCAGATTTTATTTGACTTTATTTTATCCCTTTTATTTTATTCTATTTTACTTATTTTATATTTATCTTAAACGTGTATTTTAGTCTTTTCAATGTTTTCTTGCTTTTATCTTGTATTGTTTTTGTATTATTGTCTTTTGGGTATTATTGTCTTTACACTTGTTAAAGCACTTTGTAACTTGTGTTTGAAAAGTGCTCTACAAATAAATTATTATTATTATTATTATTATAAAAGTATGTTTTGATATGGGATTTAATAGAGTTTACTGACTCAGCCGCCAGGATCACTGATGTACTCATGAAAGTTCAAGTGCTTCTCATTAAGTTGTTTTATGGTATTTCTACTGTATCATTGTTTGCATTACATATCATCTTTATGCGTTTTCCTGTTTGTACTTGTTTTAAAATCAGGTTTGGACAGGTGTGGGAAAAATATCTCTATTAATACTGTACTATGTGGCATTGAACCATTCAGTTCCCTATAAATATAAACACTAGACATACTGTATTTGATATTTAACTATGTAAAGCTTGTGCATATATTCATTAAAGATTCATGAACAACAAGCCAACTTCACTGATTTCTCAGCTTATAGTGCTCTGCATTTCTCATGCGTGTTTTTTGATGGACATGATTTAGGACCAGTCAGAACCAGCACCGCCCCAGTCTGAGGCCTTTGTAGTGGGAGCAGCAGACCAGTCAGTGGCGCTCCAGTCCCCTGTAGGAACAAGAAGAAACAGTGAGAACAGAAACTCGGTGAGAAATTTTCTTCAGAATGCATTCTGTTTAACTGTTTTTTATCCTCAATAACTCAAAAGAAGTCTGGTAACAAGATTCATTTTAAGAATTTTAACTCTTGAGTTTGATCTCTACCTCCCCATCTAGAACAATGTTTGGTTAATTTCTATAGATTACATACTTTTGAAACTGATCATATTTTTCTGTATTTAAAAATAAGAAGCTCTACAGCAGCCTTTAACAGGAGTCCCAACATCTGTGTTTACATGTGATTTATTACAATCATCTCCTCTGAGTCTCTGTAGAAGTAGGGATTAGGCCTGACCTCCCCAGGCGTGCTCCCTCACCATCAGCACTTCTCTGGCACCATCAGCACCTCTCAGGCACCATCTTATCTTAAAGAGCTCATAGTACCTTACTACCCCACCAGAGCACTGCGCTCACTACAAACAAAATAAAACAAGTATAAGACAAGTAAGTTGCTGGGAACGAGGGAAAAGTCAAGGTCGCGGCGCTTCGCGTGTGTGGCTTGAAACGAACAAAGAGCCTTCGCTGTTGCGGGTCGAACTTCTTAGGGCGTTGCCGGGAGAAGGAGCCGAAGTGCAGTTTAAGAGAACAGGAGAAGAGAGAGCGAACAAGAGCATGTGTCGCTGTTTTTGTTTGTTGGGGCGTGGTTCCCAGAGGGCAGTCCTTTGTTCCCCTGAGGGCTTGTTTCCGGTTTCCTGAGAAACGTGTCTTTTCTTTAAACTTTTAATATGTCTATTCAAAAATCTGTTTGCGCGTATTGTAATCAGATATCTTCCCACAATCAAACCTTAATTGTCAAACGAGTATACCGTTCTTAGTTTTAAGCATTTGATAAAAGGAAAAAAATTGTCAGTAGTTCAACTTAAGGTTAGCATTTCATAGGAATCACATCAGATAAGAGGAACTTAACTAGCTTTCTGAATATATTGGCTGTTACACGTTCTTACTTATATAATATAAGCAAGATACACGAATGGCATCAGATTATGACCAGGTAAATACAGAGTGGCATTTATACATTAATGGCATTTCAGAACGATGGCATGTAATACATATTTTGTCCACTTGGGGGAGCTCTGATTACATGAGGCTAGCTTTGATTAATCCTAAAACAACCTTTTGCTCAGGAGCTGGGGAATTTAGTTATTGAACATTAGTTCAAGCTGGAAAATTAATCGAGTAGTAGGATGACATTTCTTTATCATATCATTTCTAAGAAGTGTCAAAGTGTTGGGAACAAAGCATTGGTTACAACATAAAATGAGGCAATGTCATTGATCCTTGTTGAAAATGAAAACACTGCAAAATTAACTTATTTAGATTCTTTTCAACAACAAATATCAACAACAACATGGTAACATAACTACTAACCTAAGAGGCAAACGCCACTACTAACTTAGCAAGGATTATTATTTAAACAGAACAAAACAGTTTATAATGAAACATTGTTTTAGCTCAAGAAGGCAGGAGTTGTTCGTGTCCCCCTTTCGCATTCCTGGCTTATCACATTTGCACATCGGCTAAAGAGAGAAGGGAGTGGTGTTTTATGGCTCAGTCATTCTGTGGGAAAAGGAATGAGGACGGGTGGTACTTTTGATGTCCGGAGATGACCTGTGGAGAGAGAGGGGCCGGACAGCCCCTTTGCTGTCCTGCTAAGTGTCTCCAGTGACACCTTTACGGCGAGAGGGGTTCACTAAGGCTCTTTGAATACACAATCCTTAAGCGATGCATGTCTGATTGAGTCTCTGCAGATCCTTACCAAACCCCAGACGATGTCTCTAGTTTTTGCATGTCAAAAGGCCAACTCCAGGGGAAGAAAACTATAAAAATTATTTGTAAAGGCCCTTTTGTGAAGGCCTGTCCAATCAAACTATTAGTAAAATGAATGAATAATAATTTTGCAGTAAATAAAATGACCCACATGACGACCTTTCACCTGATAACCTCATCCGTGACGAGCCCTCCCGTTTTATATACAGTTTATGGTTCAGACACCGTTAGTGATTCAGCAGCACCTACAGGACACCTTTGATTCCGCCAGTAATAGGGGTTTGCTGCAATGTGCTTGTTGTGGGTTGTTGGAAATATTTTACAAGAAAGATGGAAAGAGAGCATGCACAGTTGTTTAGTATATTGTTGTGCCTGTAGAAGTAACATTAGCTGCCGGCTAACACTAAGCCAACAGCTAAAGTTACTTCTACACACAGATAAACAAAAGAGCTCTGTTCACTTCGTTCTTGCTGTTTGAGGGGGAAAAGTTTCACGGGCGTCGCATCGCGAGGTCTGATCTTTTTTATGTAATTTGACTAAAAACTTTTCAGTTGAACTAGGATTATTACAGTAACTTAATAAAAGCCTTGTGCCTTTAAAATAAATTTAACAACATTGGTAAAACAGGCTTATACTGATACTAAACCTATTCCTCTGATTTTTAGCCTTCTTATTAGCCCTTTTTTAAATTATCATTAAATTCAGAACAGTATTGGAATAGATTTACATTTCAACAGCAACTGTAGTGTTTACAAAGGCACAACTACTATAAAATCTCAATAACTGGAAATACATACAAAAATGTCAGTGTCAGTGTAAAATAAATAATATTCCTGACATCAAAGTTAAGAGTGAAGAAGAAATGGCCAAAAAGGTTGTGAAATGTTAATGTGAAAGATTAATGCTAGTTTATATATTTAGATTTATGATCACAATGCAATATATAAAATCATTATTACAATATTGCATTGACACACAAGCCACACAAGACACACACCACCGTCTATAGATTTGTCTGTCTCATTCTTACCCCTGCCATGGCCTCTGTTACGACCCCCACCAAAGCTTGTCACAAGTGGTGGTCGAACATAAAAAACATAAAGAGTCCAGGAGTTGTGCCAAAAAACATAAGGTTATTGAAATAAACATGAAGTAAATTCAAAATTTAACTCAAACAAAATAACAAATCTCATGCAACTGGGAGTTTAGTTTTCGTGGCTTTACGTCTGTTTGTTTAGTTATGGATTGGTTTAGGGTAGAGGGGAAGCCTCCAGATCCTACGGCCCTTTGTGGGCTGGTCTGGAGGGCTTCCCTTTCATTTGTTTGTTTTGGCCAGCCCATCAGATTTATTATTTTGTTTGAGTTAATTTGTTATTTTTAATTTGGGGTCTTGTCCAAACTAATTGTAAACTTGATAAAGTTTTCAATGGGGTTTTTGAGATCTAGATTTGGGGGGTTTTGGTGGCAGCAAACCTATATAGATGTGTTTGTAGCCTTTTGTTCTGTGTATTACCCTTTAGTGTGTTGGGTAATTTTGTGGACATAGTTGGCTTTTTGGTGAAATGGATCTTGTGCTGTACTGTGCGCTGCAGTAATTTGTGAGTCAGGCGGTTTTGCAGTAGTGTTGAGGCTGCTTGATTTTTGTGCTGTAGTCTCAGTTTTGTGGTTCTCTTTAAGATGGAGTTTAAACTGGTGGAGTTTATTGAGTGTCCTACTCTAGAGGTGTTTAGTCGGTGTACTAGGGAAAATCTGCTATGGATTGCTGACCACTATGAGATAGCTGTTTCTAGACAAATTAAGAAGCAGGCTGTTAAGAATGGAGTTATTTGCTGCCTTGGTGGAAAAAGGCATTTTGCC
Organism: Micropterus salmoides; assembly: GCF_014851395.1. Classification (NCBI taxonomy): domain Eukaryota; kingdom Metazoa; phylum Chordata; class Actinopteri; order Centrarchiformes; family Centrarchidae; genus Micropterus; species Micropterus salmoides. The sequence goes on along the minus strand of NW_024040263.1, from coordinate 18,531,646 downwards.
ACAGCTTCAGAGTACTCTAGAAACTCCCAAGCAGTCACGTCAAACTACTGGTGAAGCAGTAAGGCTTAAAAAATTGGAAGTTGAATTGCAGCGTCTTGCGTTAAAAGACAAGGAACTTAAGTATTTGAACAATCTTGAAACGAAGAAGCTTGATCTCCACATGCGTGAATTGGAGCTTGGTGTTGCTTCTCAAGTTTCGTCTAGATCTTCAAATTTTGATGTGAGCAGAAACATTTGCTTAGTTCCTCCTTTTAATGAAAAGGATGTTGACAATTATTTCATCTTATTTGAGCAGGTGGCTTCCACACTGAAGTGGCCGAAAGAAATGTGGACATTGTTTTTGCAATGCGTTCTGAGTGGTAAAGCGCCGACAGTTTACTCATCACTTCCTGCAGAAGACAGTCTTGATTTTGACAAAGTATGAGCTGGTGCCGGAGGCGTACTGTCAAAAGTTCTACAGACTGCAAAAGTTTGGCCATCAGACGTATGTTGAATTTTCTCGGGAGAAGGAGACTCTTTTTGATCGCTGGTGTACATCTAATGAGGTTGGTGATTTTGCACAGCTTAAACAGTTAGTATTAATGGAGGATTTTAAAAATAGTCTTCCAGAGAGGGTTTCAACTTACTGAAATGAACATAAGGTTTGTGATGTTTTTAAGGCTGCTGTCTTAGTTGATGAATATGTTCTTACACACAAGAATGTTTTCAGGGATCGTCTGTTTTGTAATGATGGTAAGCCTTTCGAGAACCTGACTTCTATTGTGAAGCATAGGCCTAGTGGTGTCTCTGAGGGTGGCGGAAATGCTGGTCCCTTGGAGCTTGATGTTGAGGCTGATGAGGATGATTTGAAGGTAAAAGACGTCATGTGTTTCTATTTTAAGAAGAAAGGACATATTGTGGCAGGCTGTCCTGTGTTGAAAAAGCGAAATGTGAAGCCTGTAGCTTTAGTAAACAAACTTGATAAAAACTTAAATGAACCTGTGTTGTCTAAGGACATGTCTACTGACCTGACTGTATTTGCTCCATCTGTTATGGATGTTGTTGTCTCATTGCCTGATAACAAACTTAAGGTACCGGTAAATATTTTGCAGGACACTGCTGCCTCCCAATCTTTTATTCTGGAAGGCGTTTTGCCATTCGGTAATGAGTCTGCTGTGGGTTCTGATGTTCCCATGTTAAGTTTTTGTACGGAAGACATAGATGTGCCTTTGCATAGGGTCTGTGTGGAGTCTGACCTTGTATCAGGAGAAGTGTCTGTGGGGGTGCGTCCCGGTTTCCAGATAAAAGGCATTGCCTTTTGATGGGGAATGACTTGGCCGGTGGAAAGGTGTTGGTTAAGCCTGAAGTGACGCCGATTCCTGTTAGGCAGGTTAGCTTGCTCAGAAGTTTCCCAAAGACTTCTTTATTAGCACAAACAATCATAACAGTAGCAATGAAATAATTGATAAAATTATCAGCAGATTTAATACTTAATGAATATCAATAGATGATTGTCGTTGTCTTCAAATTTAGACAAGTTAATAACTCATTTTCATCTTCCTGCCTTGGGCAGCCATGTGGGTGTTCCTGGCATATATCTGAAGCACCAATGCACATATTGGGTAGAAAACAGGCTGCCATCACTATCATCACCACGGCATCCATCTGCATGTTCTGCAGATCACACTTCATCCTCCCAAAGGCTTGTTCAACAACCACCCTCCCATGGCTGATCTTGGAGTTCTGCAGCTGGTCTACTTCAGTAAGAGCCCCATTGTCACGCTTAGGAGCTATGACCAATGGGAAGGCCTGTCCAATGTAAGCACTGTCTCCCAGCAAGTTGTACTTTCCCATCTTCTACTGCCATGTTGTGAAGAGGTTGGAGGACCTCAGCATCCTGGCATTATGAACTCTGCCTGGCGGTCCAGCAAAAATGTCAAACAATCGTCCTCTCTCATCTACAATTCCTTGAAGGAGGTCACAGTAAAATGACTTTCTGTTCATGTAGTCTCCTCTTATGGGTGGCCTCTGCATCCTGATGTGGCACCTATCAATTGCACCGATGACATCACTGAGGCCACAGAGGCGGTGGAAAGCAGCAGCAGACGCTACTTTCTCACAAGTGTTTGGCCAGGAGAGGAAGGTTGGTCCCATTGTACAGATGCTGTTGAGCACTTCAAGGATGTGTGCTGATGACTGTGACACATCAAACTTGTCTGACATCTCCCTAAAGCTGTTCTGGTTGGCCATGTACCACAGGAACATCAGCACTTTCTTTGTCACAGGGACTGGTGGTAGACCTTGACTATGTTCCTTTCTTATGCCGTTCTCCTGCAGCTTCATCAGGAGATATTCAAACTGTGGCTTGGTGACTCTGAAATGGCGTGAAAAAGTGTATTCATCCATGTTCAGCATGACTTCCCACTCTGTTCCAGTCTTCAGGATGATTCGCTGTGTTGACCGCAGCATACTAGATATCAGTATCCTAAATCAGAAAAAAATAAATTTAAGTCAAGAATATCTAACTATTTCTATTCATATAAGCAGCTCAGGCAAAATCCGTTTGGGATGCATGCAGATTTCTCTTATTTAAAATCCTAAGTTATTAAAATGAACGTTATACATATCACATTTAGCAGACTAATATAAGTTATGTTGGCAAAATGATGTTAACGTAAAATATTCTGAAGAACCCTCGCCCTTTGTGTAGGCTACTGGTTACAGAATGACCAACTGAAACACAGTCAAAACATTTTTGACACAATGAAATAACATTACGCTGAAAAACAAACATACCTTCAGCGCATTGTTTCTTTATCTGTGATGTTTTTAAGGTGGGCCTCATATTTGTTCTGTAGTTGTTTGTATTCTGAAAGAGCAAGCACAACAGCAGCTTCGGGCGTGACGTAATTCTCAGCTCCGACTTCCGAGGTAAATGGAACGCAGCCTTAAAGCTAGAGCTGGGTTTTCCCTGTGTTTCTTTTTCAAAACAGCGTCACAGCATTTGCTGATGTGTCAATACAGAAGCATCTGTATACGCATATCAGCAAGGAGGCTGACGTACTGCGGTAAGCGTGTCGACTCATTTCCGTTTCCGGTGCTTGTGTGTTGGTACCGTGTTGTGCTGCTCTCGCTAAATAACAGTTACATTTGTTAGATTACAGCAGCCAACTGTCCGCTAAACACTTATTCTTTACAGTAATTTTGCCTAAGCACTCACAGTTCTTTCCATCTTTTAGTGACTGCTGTTCAATCTCATAGTTGTTCTAAAGTTTTGGTAGCTGACGCTACAGTACTCTAGCTTATCCGTTAGCGACTTTAGCTTAGCAGCTAGCGATGGCTTCTCCTTCCACCTCTCTCTCTCCTACTTTCTCCTGCTCGGTGTGTCAGATGTTCAGTTACTCCTCTGCCTCCTTTAGCGGTAATGGTACGTGTAATAATTGTAGTTTATTTTTAGACATGGAGGCGAGGCTCAGTGATTTAGAAGTCCGGCACCGCACCTTGGTAGATCAGTCTTTAGCTACTGTAGCCAGCCAGTCCCCGGTAGTCGGTGCGGAACGGCCTGAGTTAGCCTCTGGTAGCTGTCCCCCGGCATCCCCTGTGCAGCCAGGAAGGAGGGGGGACTGGGTGACTGTCCGAAGGAGGAATAGTCGTAAGCATTCAAAGTCCACGGGGCACCATCAACCTGTTCACGTTTCTAACAGATTTTCCCCACTCAGCGACACACCCACTGAGAAACCAACTCTGATCATTGGCAGCTCCATTTTGAGAAACGTGAAGTTAGCGAAGCCAGCGGCCATAGTTAAGTGCATCCCTGGGGCCAGAGCGGGCGACATTGAGTCTTATTTGAAACTGCTAGCTAAGGATAAACGTAAATACAGTAAGATTGTTATTCACGTCGGCGGTAATGACTCCCGGTTACGCCAATCGGAGGTCACTAAGATTAATGTTAAGTCGGTGTGTACATATGCAAAAACAATGTCGGACACCGTAGTTTTCTCTGGACCCCTGCCAAATCTGACCAGTGATGACATGTATAGCCGCATGTCGTCATTCCGCCGCTGGTTGTCGAGGTGGTGTCCAGCAAACGATGTGGGCTTTGTAGATCATTGGCAGACTTTCTGGGGAAGACCTGGTCTGATCCGGAGAGACGGCATCCATCCCACTTGGGAAGGAGCAGCTCTCATTTCTAGAAATCTGGCCAAGTTTATTAGTGGACCAAATCCATGACAACCCGGAGTTGAGACCAGGAGGCAGAGTCGCAGTTTAACACACTTCTCTGCTCCTCCATTTCAGGAGTTACTTAGTGAAAATCCTATAGTGACGGTGTCTGCCCCCCGACCATCGAAATTATTTAAATCAAAGGTAAACAGAAGAGGAGATGTGCATAAAAACCTCATAAAAATTAAAACCACAAGAGCAATAGTGCAAACGAATAGGAGAGTTAAATGTGGACTCTTAAACATCAGATCTCTCTCTTCTAAAGGTGTACTAGTAAATGAACTAATATCAGATTATGATATTGATTTATTTTGTCTTAGTGACCTGGCTGGGTGATGGAGAATATGTTAGCCTAAATGAATCCACCCCTCCCAGTCATATTAATACTGACATTCCTCGAGGCACAGGCCGAGGAGGTGGAGTTGCAGCTATCTTCGACTCTACCCTACTAATCAGCTCTAAACCTAAACTAAACTATAACTCATTTGAAAGCCTTGTTCTTGGTCTTTCGCACCCAAGTTGGAAATCACTGCAACCAATTCTCTTCGTTATAGTGTACAGAGCACCTGGCCCATACTCTGAATTCTTAACTGAATTTGCAGAGTTTTTGTCAACTTTAGTCCTTAAAACGGACAAAGTTATTATTGTAGGGGATTTTAATATTCATGTGGACGTTGAGAATGAATGCTTTAGTACTGCGTTTATCTCTCTGTTAGATTCCATTGGCTTCTCTCAGAGTGTTCATGAACCGACTCACTGTTTTAACCACACCCTCGACCTTGTTTTGGTGTATGGTATTGAAATTGAACATTTAGTTGTGTTCCCACAGAATCCCTCTTTGTCCGACCACTGTTTGATAACTTTTGAGTTTGTATTGCTGAACTACACACCATTGGGCAAAAATTTCTATACAAGATGTCTGTCTGATAGTGCTGTAGCTAAATTTAAGGATGCGATTCTATCAGCTCTAAATTCATTATCAGGTCGCGGGGTGACGGAAAACTCCTATGCTGGTTCAGTCCCTCCCAAATCGATCATCTTGTTGATAGTGCTGCAGGCTCGCTGCAAATGACACTGGACTCTGTAGCCCCTCTAAAAAAGAAAATACTAAAACAAAGACGGTTAGCTCCATGGTATAATACTGAAACTCGCAAATTAAAGCAAATATCGCGGAAACTTGAGAGGAATTGGCGTTCCACCAAACTGGAAAATTCTCGTTTAATTTGGCAAGATAGTCTTAAAACTTATAGGAAGGCCCTCCGTAATGCCAGAGCAGCGTACTACTCGTCATTAATAGAGGAAAATAGGAACAACCCCAGGTTTCTTTTAAGCACTGTAGCCAGGCTGACAGAGAGTCACAGCTCTATTGAGCCAAGTATTCCCATAGCTCTCAGTAGTTACGACTTCATGAGCTTCTTTAATGATAAAATTCTAACTATTAGAAACAAAATTCACCAAGACCTGCCCTTAACTGGCACCAACTTATCTCTAAACTCGGGAACCTTATAAACAGCTGTAGAACCAGATATATGTTTAGACTGTTTTGCTTCCCTCAATCTTTACCAACTAATTTCAATAATTTCTTCATCTAAACCATCAACCTGCCTCTTAGACCCCATCCCGACTAGGTTGCTTAAAGATGTTTTACCCTTAGTCAGCACTTCTATACTAGATTGAACTTCAAATGTGCCTTCAGGATGTTAAAACCTGGATGACCTGTAATTTTCTAATGTTAAACTCAGATAAAACTGAAGTTATTGTTCTGGGGCCTAAGCACCTCCGTGACGCATTATCTAAAGATATAGTTTCCCTTGATGGCATCGCCCTGGCCTCCAGCACCACTGTGAGGAATCTTGGAGTTATCTTTGATCAGGACATGTCGTTTAAGTCTCACATTAAGCAAATTTCAAGGACCACCTTTTTTCATCTACGTCATATTGCGAAAATTAGGAACATCCTGTCTAAAAATGATGCAGAAAAACTAGTCCATGCATTTGTTACTTCTAGGCTGGATTACTGCAATTCCTTATTATCGGGCTGCTCGAAAAAGTCCGTTAAGACTCTTCAGCTGATCCAGAATGCTGCAGCACGTGTTCTGACAGGAACCATGAAAAGAGATCATATGGTCTCCTGTCTTAGCTTCTTTGCATTGGCTTCCAGTAAAATCCAGAATAGAATTTAAAATCATTCTTCTACGTACAAAGCTCTTAATGGTCAGGCACCATCTTATCTTAAAGAGCTCATAGTACCTTACTACCCCACCAGAGCACTGCGCTGCCAGAATGCAGGGTTACTTGTGGTTCCTAGAGTTTCCAAAAGTAGACTAGGAGCCAGAGCGTTCAGCTATCAAGCTCCTCTCCTGTGGAACCAGGTTCCAGTTTGGGTTCAGGAGGCAGACACCATCTCCACATTTAAGAGTAGGCTTAAGACTTTCCTCTTTGATAAAGCTTATAATTAGGGCTGGCTCAGGTGAGTCCTGAACCATCCCTTAGTTATGCCGCTATAGGCCTAGACTGCCGGGGGATTTCCTATGATGCACTGAGCTCCTCTCTCCTCTACTTCTCCTTCTCTCCCTCTGTATGCAACCTCATCCCATTATTGCATGTTACTAACACAACTTCTCCCCTTTCTGGTAGTCTTGTGCTTTCTCGTCCCTCTCCTCTCTCCTCCTATCACTTCCTGCAGGTGTTTCTGGCTCTGGATCTGTGGCTGCAGGTCACCTGCTGCCCCCGTGTTCCTGCTCGACACCCTCTGCTGAAACGACTATTGTTACTAGTCCTATTGTTATTATTGTTATTGTAATCATTAACATTACGACTGTTACCATTAACACTACTATAAATATCTGTACCATTTTTCATTTAGTCTATAGCAACATCACTTTTACTGTCTGTACCTCTGTGTGTATATTGTGTAGGCTGCCTCCTTCCCCTCTCTCTCTCCTTCCATCCCTCTCTTTTTCTTTCTTTCTCTCTCCCTCTCTCTCTCTCTCCCCTCCCCCTCCCCCTCCTTCACCCCCAACCGGTCGAGGCAGATGGCCGCCCACCCTGAGCCATGGTTCTGCTCGAAGGTTTCTGCCTCTTAAAAGGAAGTTTTTCCTTGCCTCTGTCGCCTAGTGCTTGCTCTTGGTGGGAATTGTTGGGCTTCTGTAAATATCATCACAGAGTATGGTCTAGACCTGCTCTTTTATGAAAAGCGCTGTGAGATAACTGTTGTTGTGATTTGGCGCTATATAAATAAAATTGAATTGAATTGAAAATTGAATACATCTGTTTTGGCAAAAGATTACAGAAAAGCATTTGACTTAGGTTATGGAAGTTGATCGGAGTCGGGCAGGATGTGTTGAGTTCAGGAAAGAACGTGCTGTCACGTGTTGATTCCCAAGGTGAAATGGAAATAAACATGCAGGTTCACTGACTTCTGCTGATCTCTTGCAAATTTAGTGAAACGAGTGTCAGGGTGTGACTTCTGGCAGTCACACACAGTAAGGTGCCACTCAAAAATAAAGTTTCATCTTCCCAACCCCCAAAATGTGTTAGTAATATGACAAAAAAAAAGTTCGCAATCTCCGCTCTAATTCATCCCAAAGGTGTTCTATCGGGTTGGGGTCAGGACTCTGTCCAGGCTAGTCAAGTTCCCCCACACCAAACTCGCTCATCCACATCTTTATGGACCTTACTTTGTGCACTGGTGAGCAGTCATGTTGGAGCAGGAAGAGGCCATCCCCAAACTGTTTCCACAAAGTTGGGAGCATAAATTGTCCAAAATGTCTTGGTATGCTGAAGCATTAATAGTTCCTTTCACTGGACACTTTCCTTTCGTTTCCACTTTGTCACAATACCACCAACATTTGACCGTGGAATATTTAGTAGTGAGGCAATTTCACAAATGGACTTCTTGCACAGGTGGCAACCTATCACGGTACCACGGTTGAATTCACTGAGCTCCTGCTGTGGCTTGAGTTAGAGCGGTTGTCCATTAACTGGAAGCTTTGTAGTTTCAATCCCCGGCTCCCCCGGTCTGCATGTCAAAGTGTTCTTGGGCAAGATTGTCTCTATGTTAGCCCTGTAATGAACTAGCGACCTGTCCAGGGTGTATCCCTCCTTTTACTCAATGACAGCTGGAATTGGCTCCAGCCAAAAAAATAAAAAATTGGCCAGTACATTGAGGGGCACCCTAACGCACTGCTTTGTTAACCCACTGTATGGCCTCTACTGATTATTGAATTGACTTACTCCTGTAAGCTCTTGGTGATTTTAATGCAAAGTGCTTGAAAGTTTGATGAAACTAAAACCCTGTCACAGTTTTTCTCACACATATTTGTCCATTCAGAAGTTACATTTTCAAAACAGTTCATGCACAGACCTAAACTTAAAATTACTGGCCAACACTTACAAAACATTAAAAACATGAAACATTTCCATCAAACATCACAACTTGTGGTCAAATTAGTATATTCTTTCAATCAATCATTACACAAAGGACAACAAAATACAGCTATCAATATGACCCAGTTCAACCTTTATTTTTGCAATATGCCTGTGCCTTTTGTTGACAGTTAGGGGTATGTGCCAAAAAGGCAAGCAAGCATATCACTATAAAGAATTTCACCCAAACTCAGAAATAGCTTTTACAGTATTTACTGCATCAGATTTTCCCATTATTTTTGGCTGGACTGCAACAACGAGGCCAGCCCTATACTGTGAAGCTAAAAGTCAATGACCGACTGACTGACTGGATTCTATAAAGTAAATGCAAATAGCATGTTAAAATTGACATGATTGTCACATAAGTGGGACCGATGAAACAACTACACACTGTAGACAAAGTTTGTTCTGCCAACAGGGCACTAGGAGAAGTAACAGTTGACACAGACAGGAATCACAGAGAGCGAGGGGCCTTGACATACAAGGTCCCCTGCTAGAGTCAAACCAAAGATGATGCAGTCACATGGTCTGTGTCTCAACGTCCTATTTTGCATAATTTTTGTTTGCATGCAAACAATGACACTAGTCACAGCTGGAGGTTGCCTATTCACTGACTTATGTGACAGAGAAGGGACCAAATTGAAACACAGGTTTCACCTCAAACAGAACACGCCTTACAACTATCAGCAAACTTCTGTTGTGGGGACAGCCCAGCTGACGGTGAGTGTCCTGGTTTCCCTTTTTTTTCTCGCTTTATTTCACCCATTGTTTTGCTCTGCCTGCCTCCCTGTGTTCTCCTCCTCTCTCCCTCAGCTCCTGAGCCCAGCCAACTACCTACACCTGCACCTCATCAGCCACCTCGTCAGCCTGCCACACCTGCCAGTAATCAACCTCATCCCTGCCTAGATTTTAATCCTGGTTCTCCACACCATCCTTGCTTGATCGTTGTTGCTCCATACCTGGTGTCACCTCTACGTTCAGGCGCTCATGTTTCTTGTTTTCTCTCACTTTCCCTGTACTTTGTCGCTCCAGTCACTAACCCTGTCTGTTTTCCCTCCCAGGTTCACTCACCCTTGTCATCCGTTCTGTCGGCTGGGCTCATCCTCCGGTCCTCTCCTCTCAGGCTTCCTCCACGGCACCCTCCCGGCTCCTCGCCTCGCCTGCTCCTCGGTCTTCCGTGCCCGCGTCCCCCGGCGGGACCTCTCCTCCCTCACCTCTTCCCTAGCCCCCTCCGTGAACCCTCAATAAAACCTCCTTCCCTCTGAGCGTTGGGTCTGGGTCCTTTCTGTCCCGTCTCCCAGCAACTTCACCACCATGAGGATTGTGGTTTTGAAAATGCTCTTTACTGCAAGAATGTCGCTGCAGTTTAGAAAGCACGTATATGTAGACCTAAACAGTGAATGGCTACAGAGTTACTTCTACTGATCTGTCCCCCATCACTACATGGTGGGAAGAAGAGAGACTGAAAAATGCAACAACTGGGAAAGTTCATAAGTTCTGGATCGGACTCTACAAAGATTAGAGTGGAAGTGGTCAGGGGGAGGAGTGGCAAACAGTAGGTGGGATGCCAATGAACCAGATGCGAATCAGAACAATGGTTGTTTGTTGGGAAGGCTGTGGATGGTCTGGATGGCACAATTGCAAAGTTCAACCACTACCCTTTTTCTGCTTGAACCTGATCGTGGTGGAGGTGAAGATGACCTGGGAGGCGGCTCTAGAGCACTGCAGAAAGAATCACACTGACCTCACCAGCCTGCTCTGAGAGCGAGCACCTTCTGGCCCAGAAAGAGATCCAGAAAGACAGTGTCACTGAGCGGGTGTGGATCGGCCTGCGTTACCTGGAGGACCGCTGGCTGTGGGTAAACGGTGAACCTATAGTGGGTACGGAAAGTATTCAGACCCCTTTAAATTTTTCACTCTTTGTTTCATTGCAGCCATTTTCCAAAAATCAAAAAAGTTAATTTTATTTCTCAGTAATGTACACTCAGCACCCCATCTTGACAGAAAAAAACAAATGTAGAAATTTTTGCAAATGTATTAAAAAAGAAAAACTGAAATATCACATGGTCATAAGTATTCAGACCCTTTGCTCAGTATTTAGTAGAAGCACCCTTTTGATCTAATACAGCCATGAGTCGTTTTGGGAAAGATGCAACAAGTTTTTCACATCTGGATTTGGGTATCCTCTGCCATTCCTCCTTCCAGATCCTCTCCAGTTCTGTCAGGTTGGATGGTAAACGTTGGTGGACAGCCATTTTCAGGTCTCTCCAGAGATGCTCAATTGGGTTTAAGTCAGCGCTCTGGCTGGGCCATTCAAGAACAGCCACGGAGTTGTTGTGAAGCCACTCCTTCGTTATTTTAGCGGTGTGCTTAGGGTCATTGTCTTGTTGGAAGGTAAACCTTCGGCCCAGTCTGAGGTCCAGAGCACTCTGGAAAAGGTTTTCGTCCAGGATATCCCTGTACTTGGCCGCATTCATCTTTCCCTCGATTGCAACCAGTCGTCCTGTCCCTGCAGCTGAAAAACACCCCCACAGCATGATGCTGCCACCACCATGCTTCACTGTTGAGACTGTATTGGACAGGTGATGAGCAGTGCCTGGTTTTCTCCACACATACCGCTTAGAATTAAGGCCAAAAAGTTCTATCTTGGTCTCATCAGACCAGAGGATCTTATTTATCACCATCTTGGAGTCCTTCAGGTGTTTTTTAGCAAACTCCATGCGGGCTTTCATGTGTCTTGCACTGAGGAGAGGCTTCCGTCGGGCCACTCTGCCATAAAGCCCCGACTGGTGGATTGCTGCAGTGATGGTTGACTTACTACAACTTTCTCCCATCTCCCGACTGCATCTCTGGAGCTCAGCCACAGTGACCTTTGGGTTCTTCTTTACCTCTCTCACCAAGGCTCTTCTCCCCCGATAGCTCAGTTTGGCCGGACGGCCAGCTCTAGGAAGGGTTCTGGTCGTCCCAAACGTCTTCCATTTGAGGATTATGGAGGCCACTGTGCTCTTAGGAACCTTAAGTGCAGCAGACATTTTTTTGTAACCTTGGCCAGATCTGTGCCTTGCCACAATTCTGTCTCTGAGCTCTTCAGGCAGTTCCTTTGACCTCATGATTCTCATTTGCTCTGACATGCACTGTGAGCTGTAAGGTCTTATATAGACAGGTGTGTGGCTTTCCTAATCAAGTCCAATCAGTATAATCAAACACAGCTGGACTCAAATGAAGGTGTAGAACCATCTCAAGGATGATCAGAAGAAATAGACAGCACCTGAGTTAAATATGAGTGTCACGGCAAAGGGTCTGAATACTTATGACCATGTGATATTTCAGTTTTTCTTTTTTAATAAATTTGCAAAAATTTCTACATTTCTGTTTTTTTCTGTCAAGATGGGGTGCTGAGTGTACATTACTGAGAAATAAAATGAACTTTTTTGATTTTTGGAAAATGGCTGCAATGGAACAAAGAGTGAAAAATTTAAAGGGGTCTGAATACTTTCCGTACCCACTGTATGTTGTACCAGGCCTGGACCCAAGGTAATCAGGAATACCGAGTGTCCAATATGGACACGCTGTGGAGCTTTAACCAGAGGGGGAAGGTGGGAGAACCGGGACTGCCAGGAGGAACTCTACTTCATCTGCTATTAATTCTTATTCATTTCATTTAATTTTTTTTCGACATCTGAACCTTGTTTGAAAGTTAAAAATTTAGATTTACTTTTAAAATGCTCATTCACATCTTTAAAATAACTTTAAAATTTATTTTTAATTTCTGTTTTGCACAAATATTTTCTGCTATCACTGCCATTTGTGACAAATTCAAGTTAATGTTTTGATTTTATCTTCAAGTTATCTTTGTGTCTATGTGTATTTCAAGTCAGTTTAGAAACTAAAGGGCATAGGTTTGTGATGATCCACAAACAATGTCTATTTTGTAACATGCCACTTAAATACAAATGGTTATCGGAAAAGTCACAGCGAGACTTCAACTTTGTTTTAAAAACCAATAAAGCCTCCTATTGGACAGGTGAACATTACTGCAAAGCGTGTGAAATATATTGTGATTTTGTGCTTTAGTGGGCTGAAGTTAGATAATGTTACCTTGCCGATAGACACCGACCTGTTGCTAATGTACCTTACAAGTATGTGACACACGGAATATGCAATAATGCAACATAACTGCGCAGGACAACACAGCGGAAGACCCATTAACAGTAACGTTACTTACTACGGTCCAACTGTTATACTAAGTGTGGCAACAATATCATTTGTAATATTCATTCCAGCTGTTTCATTATCACCCAATACATTTTAGCTAAGCTGACTTTGCTGAGCCTCTGGTGATACACAACGCCGATATCCCGTCGGCTAAATGCAGTCAATGTAACGTTATCATGTAATGAGCATGGACTAGTTCAATGTCGAGCTGATTAAAAAAATATTACTGTAACCTGAGTCCTGAGTTTCCAGCATTTTGTGTGATGCCGTCTCCTATTATGTCTGTTTGGCCGATGCATCGTCATGAATTCAAGCAAGCACAGGATCACAGTCCTGGAAACATTATGGTTCCAATCTGAAACCTGACTGCTAGAGGCTACTGAAAACTACACACGGCCCCTTAAAAATGTTGTCTTCAATTTCAAACTTTCTACAGGATGGAAGACTTTGTGGACATCTGTTGAAAAGTAGTGATATGCTTTATTCCATACAGAAGGTTTAATATATTGTGGTTATAGTGGCTGTTTTTTGCTGTGTAACAATCATATCTAGTGGCTCTCTGACAATGTTTAGTGGCAACATGTATGCTGTGGTTTGTTAATGTTTGATGCTGTACTTCCAATATATGGTGATTGGAGTGGATGATTATTGTTATAGTTTGTCTATAAATAAAGCAAAATGAAACTCTTCTTGGCATTTATTAAAGATCAGTCAGTCTGAGCAAACACATGCACAGACCGAATATCCCCAACTATAATAATTTACCTGCAGACGGTGACCCTCTGGTGTATGAGACCTGGCGCAAAGGAGGAGACATGACCACCGGCGTCCAACATGGAATCACTGTCAAGCTTTAACTATATAGAGGGACTGTGGGAGATCTGGGACTGCCAGGAGAAATTCAACTTTATCTGCATCTGAGTGCAAAAGTTGAAGTGGTGATAATTTGAACAGTAATCAGAAATGTATGTTAAATAGTAAAGTATAGCAGAACTAGAACTTGGGTTTCACGTCAACAGTAAATAATAATGTTTGTCTTTTGGAAATGACAGAAACAAATGTGTGACCTCCTATTTACACTTGGCTGCAAAAATGTATCATTTTATAGTTTGCAATGGTTGAAAAAGAATATATATTATTACCTGGTTGACACAGGACACCTGTTTTTTTTGTTTCACAAAAGAAACAAAATGGTTTTGTCCCCCACACTACGATTCATCTCTAAACGGTCTAATTGAGCAGAGTGACAGCTGGAGCATCAATATGCTTTATGACAGTCATGTCTGTCCCCAAGAAAGGTAAATCAAAGTACCAAAAAAGATGAGAATGAAAGAAAAGAAAGCAAAGTTAAGGAAAATAACTGCTAACTAATTTTTTTCAAAAGAAAGGTGAGCACAATCACAACTAGCAGTTAAAGAAGGGTTTAAGCTAATAGCAGGAATCTAGCTTGATGCATATTTGCATAGTTGGCTAGAACATAAATTATTATCAGCAAATTAAACCTTCTAAAGTTTTATTTATTTTGCTTTTAAACCCACATGCCTTTGAACCACTAACTTACACTGTGGGCTTGGACACAAAGATTGATCAAATGTACTAAAATTATACAAATGGTAATGTAAAATCATTTATTTGAAAGCTGATTTTTTTGTTTCTGCAAATGAAACATGACTCTATGAAGTATTTGTTCAGTTGTCTTTTATTATGCAGTATAGTAAACATTTTTTCAATGTAGAGCTATGACAGCTATGATATTTTTCAGCTTTGTCTTCTACCTTGGGAATGATGAATGCTTCAATAAAAATGTAAAATATAATGTTATTTTAAACATGACACTCATAGAAACCTCATTTAATCATAGTCAAGTAATTGTAGGATACAGTGTGTTAAAGGGTTAAAATATGGTGAGATTTCAAACTGTGAAGACTTAAGTATGATCATGTGTTAATGTCCCATCATGTTCAGCCAGGCACACACCATTTACGTAATGAATAATGAATAAAGATTATTACCGTAATCCCCTTCCCCCACCACTCCGCCACCCGCCCCGCACCGCCGCTATCTGTTCAAAACATAGTCGGACTTGCCCCTAGCAAGATTGCCCAGCAACATTGCTCAAAAAGTTGTCCCGTGTATCATCAGCTTAAGGAGGGGTTGAGCGGAAGAGAAAAAAAGTGACGGTCTAAGAGCGAGAGAGGGAGGACTGTGACTGGACGAGAGATGGCAGAAGGAAGTCACGGTTCAGGAAGTCAGTTAGGAGAAATGGACGAAGGTGGCGGGAGTTATGAAAAGTGGAATATAGCAGGTAGGAAAAATAAGCGTAAAAAAAGCCTAAGATCGGATGGGAGTGATAATGACGGGAGAGCAACTGTAACTGAAAGGAGGAGAGAGGATTTCAAGGCAATAGTAAAACTTGTGCAAGATGGGGCTTCATTCTGCGATTGGAATCCAATACAGCTAACTAAATCCATAAGTAAAGAAATCGGGGAGGTAAGGAGTGCTAAAATATTGCGAAATGGATCATTACTAATTATATGTAAGGATGGAGTACAACAAGGAAAAGCAGTCAGAATGAATAAAATAAATGGCAAGAAAGTACAATGTTCTCTGACGACTGACAGAAAATTGGTCAGGGGAGTTATTACAGGGATTCCGGTAAATGTAACAGCAGATGATGTTAAAGGAAATGTAACAAATGCTAAAGTGAGTGAAGTCAGACATCTTAAAGCAAGCGGAAATGGGATTAAAAGTGACAGTCTCTCTGTACTGATCACATTTGATGAGGAAAGACTCCCGGAAAAGATCTTTATTGGATATATGTGTTATGATGTGAGGCTGGATGTTCCCCCACCTCTCAGATGTTTTAAATGTCAGAGGTTCGGACATGTAGCATCCGTGTGCAAGGGAAAGCAAACATGTGGTAGATGCGGTGGAAACCACGAGTATGGCAAATGTGCAGAGGGGACAAAGCTGAAGTGTTGTAATTGTGGAGGAGTTAGTAAATGAGAGGCAGAGGTGCAGCAAGTCAAGGCTACTCAGGGAATAAGGTACGCAGAGGCAGCAAAGAAGGTTTCAGGAGACGCACAGGTGACAAGGCAAAATTACACTAGCAATAAAGATGCAGGGAAATGTGGAGGATGCGATAAAGTGAAGGAGGAAACTCTGATTGTGAACAAGAATGACTTTGTATTCTTTATGGCAGATATAGTCAACTGTTCAGCACAGACAAAAAGCCGAAATGAAAGGATCAAAATAATTGTCAAATCAGCTGAGAAGTACCTTGATGTGAGGGGGCTGCACTGGGAAACAGTTAAAGACATTCTTAATGAAGATAATCATTCATCTCAGACTTGTGTTAGATCCTCTTATTGGTGCTAATTCCACTCCAGCGGAATGCAAGAAGCTTAATTTCAGATGGCCAAGAGTTTAAAAAGTATATTGATAAGTTGGAAGAGAAACCTGATATAATTTGTATACAGGAGACATGGTTAAAGCCACAGTTGGACTTTATTATAAAGGGATATACTGCTGTTAGGAGAGACAGAAATTCTGGCAACGGTGGAGGAGTTGTGACATTCATACAAAATGGAATGCGTTATAAGGTTATACGTAAGCACAGATCATGAATCAATTGCGGTTAAGGTATGGACTAATAGAGGTAATATTGGCATAGTTAATTACTATAATCCTTGTGGGAAAATAAGTCTAGATATACTAGAGGATGTTGGAGGACTATTGCAAGATAACTTGATATGGTGTGGGATTTCAATTCACATAATTCACTATGGGGTAGCAATAAAACAGATTTAAATGGTTTAGCAGTTGAAGAATTTATAGATAATCACTGTTTGGTATGTATTAATAATGGGGAAGGAACACGATACAATAGTGTGCAAAACACAGAGGCAGCGCTTGATTTAACACTGGTGTCTAGTGAAATAGCAGGTTTAAGCACATGGAGCGTGATCAAACATACCACAGTAGGAAGTGATCACTACCCTGTGGTAACTAAAGTTGGCATTGAAGGTTTTTATGATAAGGGAAAGAAAACTCCCAGATGGAAATTGGGAAATGCTAACTGGGATGTTTTCCAAAAGATCAGTACAAACAGATTCAGGAAACTTAAAGAGGAGAACCAGACAGATGTAAACATAATCAATAGTACAATAGTTAATGAGATTATTCAATCTGCTGAGGAAACAATCCCTAAGAGTACAGGAACTAAATGGACCAAGAGTGTACCCTGGTGGAATGACAACTGTAGTAAAGCCATAAAGGCCAGGAATAAAGCATTTAGAGAACTCAAGAAACTTCATTCTCAGGATGCATTGATCCTGTATAAAAGGGCCCAAGCAATAGTAAGGAGGACAATTAGAACACAAAAACGAACATTTTGGAGGCAGTACTGTAGCACTATTGGAAGGGAAGTACAGCTGTCAGATGTGTGGGGCATGATTAGAAGAATGGGGGGGGGGATTAGAAGAAATTATGAGATACCAGTGTTGAACACTGGGAACAAAATGGCTGTCAATAATTTAGAAAAGGCGGAACTTCTTGCACAAAAATTTGAAAGGGTTCATAGTTCGTGTAATCTCACAGATGAGGCTAGGCAGTGTAGAGATAAAATCTTAATGGAGAATCCCAAAATAACAGAGGAAAGGGAGGTGTCAGGAGATCCGTTAGATCTACCGTTTAATATGTTTGAGCTAAGAAGAGCAATTACGAGTGCTCGTCAGACCACTCCAGGGAAAGACGGTGTATGTTATAGAATGTTGGCATACATGACAGATTGGGTTTGTTTAATAAAGTTTGGGATGTTGGCCAACTTCCTTTAGCTTGAAAACAAGCAATAATAGTGCCCATTCCAAAACCAGGAAAAGATCAGTCAGACCCTTCCAGTTACAGACCTATTGCATTAACCTCACACTTATGCAAAATTATGGAACGAATGGTCACCGAGCATTTAACATATTTCCTAGAGAGTAAAGCTCTTCTGTACCCGTACCAGAGTGGGTTCCGTAGGGGTCGGAATACAATGGATTCAGTATTGTGCTTAGAATCAGACATCAGGAAAGCACAGACCAACAAAGAAATACTGATAGCTGTATTTTTTGACGTTGAAAAAGCATATGATATGCTCTGGAAAGAAGGGTTACTTATTAAGTTGAAGTCATTGGGTATTGGTGGTAGAACATATAATTGGGTTATGAACTTTCTATTTGACAGGGAAATACAAGTAAGAGTAGGCGCAGAATACTCCAGTGTATATAAGGTGGAAAATGGAACTCCGCAAGGGAGTGTGTGTAGCCCGCTGTTATTAAACATAATGATAAATGACATCTTCTCTCAGGTTGAACAAAGCGTAGGGAAATCTTTGTAGGCAGATGACGGGGCTCTGTGGGTAAGAGGCCGCAATGTGTTGCACGTCAGTAAGAAAATGCAAGCTGCAATAGCTGCTGTGGAAAAATGGGCAAATAAATGGGGATTCAAGTTATCTGTTGCAAAAACACAGGTGATCTGTTTCTCAAGGTGGCATAAAGTCACGCCTATTTCCATGAAGTTATATGAACGACCACTTGAGCAAGTCAAAACAATTAAATTTCTTGGGGTTTGGTTTGATGAGAAGCTCACCTGGAATACTCATTTAGACGAATGAAGTTAAGAACAAGTGTAAAAAGGTCATCAATATACTTAGTTGTCTGTCAGGACAAGAGTGGGGAGCAAGCAGAGCAGCTCTACAAAATATATACTGGGCACTCATGAGATCCGTTTTTGACTATGGATGTGTAGCGTACATGTCAGCAGCAGAATCAAACCTGAAGAAGTTGGATGTATTACAAGCTCAGGCCTTGAGAATTTGCAGTGGATCAGTCAAAACATCTCCGGTGTCAGCAATGCAGGTGGAGAAATGCCGTTAAGAATCAGGCGAGTAAAGTTAATGTTGGCACACTGGGTTAATCTCCAGGGGCAATGTGATTCTCATCCTGCCAAGAATCTTTTAATAGATTGCTGGGAACACAATGAGACAAATTTCACAAGTTTTGGGTGGATTTGGGGTGGATTGGTGATGCAAAGGCAGAAGTCATAGGATTACGACAATTAGATTACAGCCCTACATTGTCACAGTCTTCCATTCCTCCCTGGTTATTTCTAACACCAAGTGCTTCAAGGAATTGAAGGATATGTCAAAGAAACTTCCAGAATGCAGCATAGTACAGAATTACTTTGATTTACATTTTTCAGACTCCATGTTTATATTCACAGATGGCTCCAAAGATTCTGATACAGGGCGTGCAGGTACAGCAGTTTATATCCCAGCAAGTGAGTCATATATCAAGAAAAGAATATCAGATCATGTCTCAGTGTATACCACAGAGTTGACTGCAATATTACTGGCCCTGCAGTGGATAGAAGAGAGGGAAACAAATAATACTGTTATTGCATCTGATAGCTTGTCTGCACTAATGAGTATTAAATCTGGCAAATCATCATTTAGATCCAATATCCTCAATGACATATTCCTTATATTGTACAGGATGGAGCTAAAGGGTTTATCCAAATGCTTCCTTTGGGTTCCTGCTCATGTTGGTGTGGAAGGAAATGAGCAGGTGGATATTCTGGCCAAAGGAACACTCAAAATCAAACATGTAGACCTAAAAACCCCATTAACTAAAGATGAAGCTAAGACATTTATCAGGACCTATGCACATTCAGTTTGGCAGGAGCATTGGGACAATAGTGAAACTGGAAGGCACCTATATAATGTACAGAGACAGGTTGGTGTCGGAAGGACGGTGGGCTGGAAACGTAGGGAAGAAAATATAATCACTCGTCTGAGAATAGGACATACAGGTCTCAACCTTTCGTTATATAAAACAGGTAAGCACCCAACTGGGAAATGTATATATTGTAACCAACTAGAACGGTTGAACACTTGAACATGTTCTCCTGCAGTGTAGGAGATACACTATCAAGAGGGAATGCCTCTTTCAGTCATTACGGAAGGCAAAACATCATGATATCTCATTAACAGGTCTCTTGGGGAAAAACACCAGAAACAGCAGAAACTTAATCATATTGTCATATGATTAAGTTTCTGAAAGAAACAGAGTTAGAAAAAAGAATTTAATTTATGTTATTTTTTTTATTTTTATTTTTTTCTCTTTTATTTATTTCATTTATTTCCTGCTTAATCTCTCGTTCCACACTCCAGTCCAGCTTGTAGCGGTAATGCACCGTTAAACTGGTTTGCCAACTGCCATTAAACCCTAAAGAAGAAGAAGAAGAAGAAGAAGAGCGCGAGAGAGAGGTGAACGATACAGCGACGTTGAGCGCTAGTTTTAGTTGTGTTAAATGTTTAACCCTCGCGCTTCCCCTCGGGTCACACTGACCCCCACCGCGTGCCTCCGCAACGCTACGGAGCCACCGGCAGAGGTCGCCAAAGGCGCTCGGAGCGCATTCGCCCCAGAGGCACGCGGGTGGGTCACTGTGACCAATCGCCGGCCTTGCCGCCTTTGTTACCCCGTTTGCGCGGAAACCAATCGCTGGCCTTGCCGCGCTTTTTACCCGTTCGCGCGGAAACCAATCGCTGGCCTTGCTGCGCTTTTTCCCCGTTGGCGCGGAAACCAATCGCTGGCCTTGCCGCTCTTTTTCCCCGTTCGCGCGGAAACCAATCGCTGGCCCGTCCGCTCGTGTCCCTCTAGCGCACTTTCCCCGGTATAGCGGAAACGGTCCCCCCCTTTCCCTTTCCACGTATACTATCTCCCCTTGGGTCACATTGACCCGAGATTCGCTTTCCCTCGAACGATCTCCGCTGTCATTCGCTCCCCCTCCACTCCCCTCCCCGCTCCGGGTCACTGTGACCCACCGAGATTCGCTTTCCATATCTGTCCCCTACGGTTCCCTTTGCAACGTGTACTATCCGCCCTCCGGGTCAGAGTGACCCACCGAGATTCGCTTTCCCTTCGATGATCCCCGCTCCGGGTCACTGTGACCCACCGAGATTCGCTTTCCCTCCTACGTTGCCACCTGTCATGTTATCTGCCCTTCCATCTGCCCTTCGGGTCACTCTGACCCACCGAGATTCGCTTTCCTCCTTCTATCTGCCCTCCGGGTCACTCTGACCCACCGAGAGTTGTTGTCCCTCCTACGTTGCCACCTGTCATGTTATCTGCCCTTCCATCTGCCCTGCGGGTCACTCTGACCCACCGAGATTTGCTTTCCTCCTTCTATCTGCCCTCCGGGTCACTGTGACCCACCGAGATTCGCTTTCCCTCCTACGTTGCCACATGTCATTCACTTCCCCCTTGTATATGCCCTGCGGGTCACTCTGACCCACCGAGATTCGCTTTCCTCCTTCTATCTGCCCTCCGGGTCACTGTGACCCACCGAGATTCGCCTTCCATATCTGTCCTCTACGGTTCCCTTTTCAACGTGTACTATATGCCCTGCGGGTCACTCTGACCCACCGAGATTCGCTTTCCTCCTTCTATCTGCCCTCCGGGTCACTGTGACCCACCGAGATTCGCTTTCCATATCTGTCCTCTACGGTTCCCTTTTCAACGTGTAATATCTGCCCTCCGGGTCACTCTGACCCACCGAGATTCGCTTTCCTCCTTCTATCTGCCCTCCGGGTCACTGTGACCCACCGAGATTCGCTTTCCATATCTGTCCTCTACGGTTCCCTTTTCAACGTGTAATATCTGCCCTCCGGGTCACTCTGACCCACCGAGATTCGCTTTCCTCCTTCTATCTGCCCTCCGGGTCACTCTGACCCACCGAGATTCGCTTTCCCTATCTGTCCTCTGCGTATCCCGTATTCCTACCCTGTCATTCCCCGTGGGTCACATTGTTCAAAAATGGAGGTCACAGACCCGCAGAGCCCGGAACGATGGCCTCTTCTATACGTGGGCAGGATATCTCTGAGGGAGAATGGGACGATGATGAATACGTGTCAGACAGAGACTATGATTATGAAGATGAAGAGGAATACGAACTATATGAGGACGATCAAGAACAAGAACAAGAAGAAAAAGACGAAGAAGAAAAAGACAAAGACGAAGAAGAAGAAGACGAAGAAGAAGAAGAAGAAGAAGAAGAACAACAAAAACAACAACAACAACAACAACAACAACAACAACAAGTACACGAACAAGTACAAGAACATGAACAAGAAGAAGAACTAGATGAACAACAAGTACACGAACAGGATCAAGATGAACAACAAGATCAAGAACAAGAAGCACCACCCGAACAACCCCGCGACCTAATGTCAAAGAACCAAACTCTTCTCTGGCGCACACATCACGTAGCTCAACAGGTGACAAGTACGCAACGGAGCCCGATACCCAGCGCACCCTCGGGGCCTACCCCGTACGCGGTGTCCCTGGTGCGCGATATAGCTTCGGCTTTCGGCTTGTTCTTCACGCACACAGTAGAGAAGCTCATACTGGAGATGACCAACCTCGAGGCCGAACGCTACGGGCAACGGAACACTTGGTGGAAGGCGGGCATGGGCGAGACCGAGCTGCGCGCATACGTGGGATTGCTCATCCTGGCCGGAGTGTATAGGTCCCGAGGGGAGGCCGCGGCCAGCCTCTGGGACGCTGAAAGCGGTCGCTCGATATTCCGCGCCACCATGCCCCTCAAGGCGTTTTACGCGTACTCGAAGCTGCTGCGCTTCGACGATCGCGAGACGAGAGCCCAGAGACGGGCCTCGGACAAACTGGCCGCGGTTAGAGAGCTGTGGGACAGGTGGGCGGAGAGGCTGCCCTACCTGTACAATCCGGGACCCGATGTTACCGTGGACGAACAGCTGGTTCCCTTCAGAGGTACTACCGAGCACAAAAGAAAACACAAAAAAAAACATCTCACACTATGTGTCTTTCGTTCTCTCTGTCTTTCTTTCGTTCTCTGTCTTTCTTTCTGTCTTTCGTTCTCTCTGTCTTTCTTTCCTTCAGAGGTATTGTTTCTTTCTTTCTGTCTTCCTCCCCTCTGTAACCATTATCCGCTATGCCCAGAGATATGTAACACATCTGTCTCCATCTTCCCTCCCCTGTCTCTCAGGACGCTGTCCCTTCAGACAATACATGCCCAACAAACCCGCAAAGTACGGAATCAAGTCTTGGGTTGCCTGCGATGCGAAATCCAGCTACGCGTGGAAGATGCAGGTCTACGTGGGCAAGAAGGAGCTGCCCACCGGGGACTCGCACGCGCCAGCCCTACCGCGCTCCGAGAAAAACCAAGGCGCGGGCAGCTGGGCAAGGCACTCGTGACCCCGCTCATAGAGAAGAGGCGGGGGATGCCTCGAGCCGAGGCTTCGGCCGCGCTGGTCAGAACCCTTAGAATAGGGGGCAGCGGTGACAGCGATCCGGGATCTCCTTCTTCGCAACCGCAACCCACTCGACGAGGGTCATGTGACCACCCCACACAGGACATCCCGGGCTCGCTAGCCCACCCGAAACCGAACGCTAGCAAAAGGAAGAGGTGTCAGATATGTCCCCCTAAAAAAGACAGTAAAACCTACACAACCTGCCAAGGCTGCAGCAAGTACGTGTGCAAGAGCTGCGCGCTCCCGTATTGCCCCGCGTGCGTGTAGGCGCGTGCGTGGTCTCACGCTACGAAATGCACAGAGACAGCGGGAGGGTTAATCAGATGGCCTAAGTTTCATAACAGCCCCTGGGGCAAAGGATGACATTGAAGCAAATACAAATTAAGTAACCTGAGGAAGTGCTTTGTGGGTTCCACGGAATTGTGCTGCCATTTGCATCGAAGAAACAAGACAACAAATACTGCTAAGGTTACAGCATTTAGTGTGACTGGGCTTGCAAAGGGTACTTAAGTATTTGAGTTTTTAATGTTCAAGTGGACGACAGTCCTCATGGTGTTAGCGAAAACTCAGCCAAATCACTCTAGCACACTTCTGATCAGTGCCAGGCTTTAATTGTGTGCTGCATGTTTAGTACAATGCCATAAGCTTAATATTAAAACGCATAACATATTCTGAGAGTCAGACGCAAAGGGGCTTTCTCCATAGGCGGACCTGTCCTATGTTCCTGGAGGGGATGACACAATCAATTGGCCTGAACCTCAATGGCATCAATGGCCCTGGCTTCCAGTAGGCAAGGATAGAAGGAACAACAGGAAGCCAAATGACTTGCCTTACATTCATGACACAGTTCTAACTCAGACATCTGTATTAATCTAGTGAGCACAGTGACTCGAGGTCAAGCCAAGCCTTTTATGATACAGTGTCCACAGGCAGCAGGAAATAAGACAAAGTTCTGGGTCTGTGCCATGCAGAAGTAACATAATGGAAGAGAATATTGTGTACATATAAATATATAAACTGACAACATAAAATATACAACAACAAAGATCAACAATCAACAACAAATATGTGCAACGTGCCAGGTCTGTGCACGACATGAGATGAAACAGTATTTACATGTGCAGAGACATTTGTATCATTTGCAAGGGGGGAGTGTCAGAGGGGGACCCGGGCCTCGTTAATGAGGCTAGCTCATAGACTGTATATAAAAATGGACGTAGCGTCCGTGACATCACCCATTGGTTTCTGAAGAGCCGTTTTGAAGCTCAAAATTAGCGGAGCTGGCCGGCACCATCTTGGCAGTGCGTCACCGCGCGTCACTCTCGGATACCCAAAAATGGGCAAAGAGGCGGGTCGTAGGCGGAGCTGAGGTGACGTGTTGCTGAAACCACTCCCGCTTAGCTCCACGTGACCGAGTTAGCTCATGATAAGGAGCTAATGCTACATGCTACTCTGCGGTGCTGTGCGGTGGAAGTTAGAACCTGCGGCTGATTGTTACCAGTTTACCGACATTACCAGCTACAGTTAAGATAAGACACCGGAAAATATTAAAATAACTCACATATCTGTTATAATGTTATTTTGCAACACTAAAGTTAGATTTTGTTGAGACCAACGTTAACAGTTAACTATGAATCATCTTAATTACCTTAAGTTTACTTAACGTTAACTGTTACAGCTCAAACGAACAATTTCAAGCAAATCAATTTATATACCGTTGGTTACGAGCGGTTACGAGTTGCTTATTTGGACGTCACCTCAGTATGTTACTTGTAATAAACGTAATAAGCTAACTGTAGAGTCCTCAGTTACATGATGGAAGCTGTATATCTTGTAAAACGTTAGCCATGACTGCTATCACATTAATTAATTCCCCACACCGCTATTTTGAGTAACGTTGCTTCTGTTGGCAGGGCTGTGTGGGATTATTGTCTGGAATAGGACATTTGAGAGAAAAAGGTACTTTTTATATTTGTCACAAGATCTTGTTGAAGTTCTGATGCCTCCACATCTGCTACTCAAAGGTTAAACTTTGAGTCTAAAATAATGTTGCTAGTCTTGGCTACTGGACATTTGACAGCTGATATAAAATTGTCTGTCTTAAAAGGACAACATAAAAACGTTTAAAGAGTCTCCCTTGTTCCATTTTCTCCCACGTATGTTACATAATAGTGCTGTCAACATTAAAACACTGAGGCATCATCATGAGGACCATCTCAAAGAATTTGAATACTGAGGAAAAGTTCATTGTGAGCATCAGAACCAGACTGAGAGAGTTAATTAGCTGATTAGAGAGCTCTTCTCCAGTGATTTCTGTATAATTTATAATACAGAGATGTATTTTTATTCTAAAATGTTTATACATTTTGAGATAGTGGAGTTTTTATTTCCATGAGCTGTAAACCGTAATCATCAAGATGAAAGCAAAAAGGGTTTGAAATGCTTCACTTTGTGTAATGAATTAAATTACGGTAGAAAATTAACCTCACCACCCTATTCTATTTATTAAAGAATCATCTGTATTTACTTCATATTTTTTATCACCTGAAAAATTTATTCCACATTTTCCTCCTCCTCTTTCTGTGTGTGCAAGAGTATTTTTACTTTCTACCTTATACTTTAAGAGAAATAAGGAGCCATACACCCAGTACCCATATACTGTATAACAGAGCTGAAGTTTATGAAGAGTGCCTTGTTTGCGGCTCTGATATAAGTCTAGTTTAAACACAGAATAATGTGGGCACATCCAAACCATCCTGTGGGTAAGTGCTAAAACAAAGAATGATCTGTACAGAGTGATTATGAATCCCACTAGGTGTTTTTTTATTGTGACCTTGCAAACTCTTGAGGTCTCAGAGCTGACCGAATGCCCATGTAGTAAATAGGTGAGTCTATACAATGTAAAACTACACAAGACCTTCTCAGGTCGCAATAAATGACCTACAGGGTTTCAAAACTGTGTGCAGATAATTCTTTGTTTTTCATAACAGAGTAACTTCTCAGTCAATGTCACATTTGTCTCTTAAAGAAATGTCAAAATAAAACAGTATACAACATCAACCTTTCATTTTTTACTTGCTACTAACATATATGCAAAATGTTAGCCTATATATACCATCTTAATATTTTCATTTACAGCTGTTAACTATAATATATTGTTAAGTTTATATCACACTATTTAAAATTAAAATATGAAACTGATGATGAATGAAGAATTGTAAGTAAAAAGAAAAGCAGGAGCTGTAGAGCTGGAAGCTGGAGCTGTTCTCTCCTGAAGAGCTGGACACAGCTAATCACATCTGGAGGGTTCTGCAATCAGCTCCTTAGGCACCTGTAAAGACAACAATGGGTAGACAGTTAAGCAGCTTCTTCCAAAGAGCCATAAAGCTACTGAACTCTGAGATCGCCTCAGCATGATAACCTCTCTGGCATGTGACAGTAATTAGGGGTGGCAATGTGAAATACACTTTCCTAATATGTGCGATATACGGGTTTCTGCTAGACACTGTGCAATAATAACTACTCAAGTCCGATCTTATTGAATGTTTATTAAAAGGATCTTATTTTATATTTCTTATTGAACTGTACTACCTTTTTAGGCAAATTCTAACCCACAAAACAAACTCAGAGGCGGCTCTCACACACCTAAATTCTCGCCTTAACTAAACCATCGCCCTAGTTACAGCAAAGCCCAGCTGTCAGCAGGCATAACACGCATTATATGCTGACAAAAAAGGTGGATGAAAATCTCTGCAGGTAGCCTACAACAGCTGTTTGGCCGAATTATGCATCCACATCTTAAGCTTATCAGAAACGTCGCTGATCAAACGCAGTTATCACCTCACATTGTTTGCTGAATCTCAAGGATGTGTAATAACTTATTGATGACTCTAAACTGCATTTAATATGTACTTAGAATCAATCATCCCCACTGATGAACCCCACAAAGAATAGTATAACGTTATCGTTTTTAAACAGTTACGTTACACTTGGAGGTGCACGGCTCTCCTCGGGAGAGACAGCTAGCTCAAATAGTGGCATCGGTGTTCCTCGGTGTGACAGTTTCAGGCAGAACTCCGCAGCCGCTCCCCCCTCAGATCTCTGCCTTTAAACTCTTCGTGTCCATCGGGATCAGGTGCAGCCACTTATAATAGTATCTGACTTGTATCTAACTGAACAGTGATTCCGTTACAGGACGTAGCTAAATCTCACATCGCCCATTAGTAAAAGTTACCGTTAACATAACGGCAGCTAACACAGCTGAGCCTTTACTTACAACTTCACACAGACGCCTTTTCTTCAAAGTATTATCACCCTAATGTCTAACACTAAGGTTAATCTAATAATGTTACATTTTGGGTTCTCTCTTCATGCTGACCTGTCTTTGACTCATTAAAAGCTGCGGTTAGAACACACTAACTAACTTACTTACACTAACTTAGCAGCTTGGGGCTGCTCATATCTGCCTAATTAGCGTAACGAGCTGACCTTAAGCTAACAAGCTATATGACAGCGATACCCGTTAAATGTTAACACATCAATAAAATACAGGAATTTCACTCACCAAGTAGAACTCCTGGAGGTTCGCTCTCCAACGAACTGCACAACCTGCCATTATTCATCCGGTATCTGCATGAAGAAATGTCCAAAAGGCTCCGATAGGCTGAGCCTCAGAGCTCCGTGTAGCTGAGTGAGGCTAACAGACAGTGGACCGAGTGCTAGCAGTGGCAGCAATGGCGCCTGTCAATCAAAGCAGCCACGCCCCTAATAATGCAGAACTTTCAGATTGCAGCTAATCACCATCTCTGCAGAGCGAATGATGCCCTGCCCTTGTCCCTGGCGGTGGTAGCAGCGTACCAGATGGTGATGGAGGAAGTGAGGATGGACTCAATGATGGCGGTGTAGAAGTGCACCATCATTGTCTTTGGCAGGTTGAACTTCTTCAGCTGCCGCAGGAAGTACATCCTCTGCTGGGCCTTTTTGATGATGGAGGTGATGTTCAGTTCCCACTTGAGGTCCTGGGAGATGATGTTGCCCAGGAAGCAGGAGGAGTCCACAGTGGTGACTGGGGAGTCACACAGGATGATGGGGGAGGGTGAGGCTGTGCTCTTTCTAAAATCCACCACCATCTCCACTGTCTTCTGAGCGCTGAGCTCCAGACTGTTCTGGCTGCACCAGGTCACCAGATGGTCAATCTCCCACCTGTAGGTGGCTCATCCCCACTTGAGATGATCCCAATGAGGGTGGTGTCGTCCGCAAACTTCAGGAGCGTGACAGACTGGTGACTGGAGGTGCAGCTGTTGATGTACAGGGAGAAGAGAAGGGGGGAAAGAACGCAGCCTTGAGGGGATCCAATGCTGATGGTCCTGGAATCAGAGACATGTTTTCCCAGCTTCACGTGCTGCTTCCTGTCTGTCAGGAAGTCAGTGATCCACCTGCAGGTGGAGTCAGGCACGCTCAGCTGGGAGAGCTTGTCCTGCAGCAGGGCAGGGATGATGGTGTTAAAAGCAGAGCTGAAATCCACAAACAGGATCATGGCGTAGGTTCCGGGGGAGTCCAGGTGCTAGAGGATTTAGTGAAGGGCCATGTTTACTGTATCGTCTACAGACCTGTTGGCTCTGTAGGCGAACTGCAGGGGGTCCAGGAGTGGGTCTGTAATGGATTTTAGGTGGGACAGCACAAGGCGTTCAAAGGACTTCATAACCACAGAGGTCAGGGCGACGGGTCTGTAGTCGTTTAGTCCTGTGGTCCTTGGTTTCTTGGGGGGATGATGGAGGAGGCTTTGAAGCAGGCTGGCACATGTCATGTCTCCAGTGAGGTGTTAATATTGTCTGAACACTGGAGACAGCTGATCAGCACAGTGCTTCAGGGTGGATGGGGAGACAGAACTGAACCCCCTCCAGAGAGAAGTGGCGTCGTTTGCAGAGAACTGGTTCTTTAGTCTATGAATACAGTCGTTTAGCTTCTCGCGCCTCCTTGCTAAACCTGTACTTTAATGCCCTGCACCCACCCCTGTCACCACTCCTAAATGCCTCCTCCTTTTCCAACCTTAGCTGTCTGAGTTTAGCTGTGCGTGTTGGTATACATGTGTCCTCAGAGAAGCTGATGTACATTTATTCATTTATTTGTAGGACGTCGCAGCCTCTGTAAACTCATCCAGATTGTTGGTAGCATGTCTTGAAAACGTCCCAGTCAGTGCAGTTCAAACACGCCTGAAGATCCTCAATAGCTTCACTAGTCCACTTCTTTGATGTCCTCATTACAGGTTTACAGAGTTTAGTTTTTGCCTGTAAGTAGGAATCAGATGGACCATCACGTGATCAGAGTGTCCCAGTGGAGCGCGTGTGATGCCGTGATAGGCACTGCTAACTGTGGTGTAGCAGTGATCCAAAGTGTTCCCCTCTCTGGTTGGACACTTAATAAACTGTCTGTATTTGGGGAGTTCTTGGCTGAGATTTCCCCTGTTAAAGTCACCAAGAACAATAACAAGGGAATCCGGGTTTGTCTGCTCCGAGTGGATGCTTCACTGGCAGTAACGTTAGCTGCCAGAGTTTCACGTTTCTTAGCAGATGCTTCAATACAAAATTGTTAGTGGTTGAAAGCTTTTTGTTGGTCTAACAACGTTTACGGAAGACCATGTTCTTTGCATCTCTGAGTGTGACACAGCTAAGTTAATG
The DNA here is from genome assembly GCF_014851395.1 of Micropterus salmoides. Taxonomy (NCBI): domain Eukaryota; kingdom Metazoa; phylum Chordata; class Actinopteri; order Centrarchiformes; family Centrarchidae; genus Micropterus; species Micropterus salmoides. The sequence continues at coordinate 18,501,797 of NW_024040263.1, read as the reverse complement.
GCCTCTGTCCCTCGTTATTCCTTTAGCTTTTTGGCTAGCAGCTGACTTAAACAATATTACATCCGGTTTCGCTGACCTGCAGCGAGGTTGTGCATGTTACATTAATATGCAAAATGAAACATAAACAAACAGATCCATCTCTGAAATAGCAGTTTATTATTAAGTCAACAAGAATTTACAAACAATTCGTAGTCTACATTGATTACAGCGGTTGAATACAGTCTTCTGACCGGTTACCGAAGCACTTTTTTCCCCCTGGCTGCGTGCGCATCCAGTAAGGCAAGGCAAGTTTATTTGTATAGCACATTTCAACAACAAGGTAATTCAAAGTGCTTTTCATAAAACATAAAAGCAACAGGGAAATATAAAAAAGGGTTTAAAAGCAACATAGGGAAATTGAAAAAATACACATTAAAAAATAATAAAAGTTACAGTGCAGTGTATAATCAGGGTTAAAAGAGTTAAATAGAAAATAAAAAACAGGCTGAGGGGTTGAGCAAATAATTGAGTTACAATTATTTTGAAAAGAGAATAAACAGAGAAGTACACTTAATCTACTCTCTCTAGCTAGTCTGTACTCGGGTCCATAGCAATCTTTGGGTCCACTGAAACTCCAAAAACCCTCGGACACTACAGAGAAACCAGGACATGTCTGTCCGCAGGCCGCTTTGATCCAGTTATACTCTGGACCCACCTGCACGTTTACAGGTGGACAGATGTTCCTGCAAATCAGTCAGGCGTGAGATTTAACTCTGTTCAATCTCACTCCCATTATCTTTTCACTCAATTACCTACTCATTTCTCACTGTGTAAATATTTAATTAAAAGCAATGGTAAAAAGCTAAAAACAAAGAAAAAGAAAACAGGACAGTAAAAGTTACAGTGCAGTGTAAGTTATCAATCTACAAGTTAAAGGCATTGGTAAAAACAAAAATCATAAATATTTAATTGAAAGCTATGGTAAATAGAAAAGTCTTCAGTCTTAATTTAAAAGAACTGACAGTTCCAGCAGACCTGCAGTTATCTGGGAGTTTGTTCCAGATATACGGAGCATAATAACTGAACGCTGCTTCTCCTTGTTTAGTTTTGACTCTGGGGACAGAAAGCAAACCTGCCCCAGACGACCTGAGAGGTCTGGATGGTTCATAACGAAGCAGAAGATCAGAAATGTATTTTGGCCCTAAGCCATTTAGTGCTTTATAAACTAACAGCAGGATTTTGAAATCAATTCTTTGACATACAGTCAATGTAAAGACCTCAGAGTGGAGTGGTGTAATGTGATCCACCTTTTTGGTCTTAATGAGGACTCGAGCAGCAGTGTTCTGAATCAGCTGCAGCTGTCTGATGGATTTCTTAGGGAGCCCTGTAAAGACACCGTTACAGTAGTCGAGTCGACTGAAGATAAATGCATGGATAAGTTTTTCAAGTCCTTTAATCCGTGATATATTCTTCAGGTGATAGTAGGCTGACTTTGTAATTGTCTTAATGTGGCTCCTCAAATTACAGTAGTGTATGTATACAAGAAACCCGTCTATATACGAAAGAAAGGGGACTGGCACTTCCTGACATAGACACTCACTGGTTATTGTAGGTTGTGAACAATGCATGGAAGTTTCTTTTGGGTCAATTAAGTGTCACTCAAAAGGTCAACGTGTAGACACTTTTTACATGCTAATTGTAGTTAGGCGCAACAGCAGTCCGTGTGAATTTATTGATATAATAACGCGTTTTGGACTAAATATTTTACTGGATTGGACCTTTGCCAACGTAACAAGACCATTTTTGTCGGAATGTAATCCATGTACCCATGCGTGGGGAAGCACCGCCCCTATCGCCTAGCAACCTTCACAGCTACGGTCCACCGGCAAAGTAGACGAATATTTTAATTTTAATATTTTACCTCTTAATAGAGGAACTAGAGCTACTTCACCGCCGGCGCCGCCGCATGATGTATCTCAAGCTGAGAGAGGACCCTGGCCAGGTAAATAGTGGGGGAAAGTAACTAAGAAACGTTACATTTTATATGTATTTAGGCACTATAAGCTTCCTAAAGCTAACAGTGATGTTAACCTCAGTTAATGTAGTTTATTGCTACTGCCATTTCACTTTAACAACATAATTTTCATATTAAAGAAAACCTAACCTTACTTTAATATTAAAATATTGACAGTGTTTTTGTCATTGATCAGCTAAAGCAAGTTGAATAGAAAGATATACAAGCCTTATCTAACAAAGCTCTCTACACTTCATAACAGTTGTTCTTCTCCTTGTTATATCTACACCAGCCCCGGCCCCTGTACTGCAGGATAAATTTGAGAGTTCCTGAGCTGGACAGGTTTTTTAACCTGCAGGACACATGGCCGGATTTCCGGTTGAGCATGGAGGCCCTGGGAGTGTTACTGGGCCTCCTAAACCAGGAACGGAGACACGGATGGGGTGCCACGATTGAGACCCTGGTGTTTCTCTTCTGGCTGGCAAGCGGGGCATCATACAGGGTGGTCTCCAGAGTGTTTGCAATGCCTCGATCCACTGTCCACCACATCGTCCACAGAGTCACTGAGGAGGTGGTGGCCATTCGCCACAAGGTCATACACCTACCCAAGACCCAGGATGAGTTACAACCGATATCCCGTGGGTTTGCAGGGCTGGCAAGACACAGAGCCTTTTTTAAAGCAGCTGGAGCAATCGACGGCTGCCATGTCCGCATCAAGCCACCGAGCGGCCCTGATGGTCAGTGCTACAGGAACAGGAAACTGTTTTCATCCATCATCCTGCAGGCTGTCTGTGACCATCAGGGCTGCTTCATTGACACCTACGTGGGCTGGCCTACAGCCCACTGTACAGGAGTTCACTCTACCCTCCTCCAGGGCATTTCATCCTTGCAGATGGAGGGTACCCGTGCCTCCAACACCCACTCCCCCTCATCACTCCCTACAAGAGGCCAATACAAGGTGTGGGAGCCCAGCGCTTCAACAGCCATCACTCCAGGGCACGATCCATTATAGAGCGTGCTTTTGGGATGATGAAGACCAGGTTCCGGGCCATTTTCCTGCAAGCGCTGGAGGTGCACCACACCTTTGTACCTCACGTGAGTATTTTCTTTACTGTACTAATGAGTAAATCAACAGACAGATTCATCAAAAAGCATAAATGGGTTTTTTTTCAGACTGAAATATATTTTTAACCATTTCAGGTCATAACAGCATGTGCCATCCTCCACAACATCTGCCTTGGTGCTGGTGACATTGTGGTCCCAGAGGATGAGCCTGAGGAGGACGAGGCAGAGGATGAGAACGGTTTGGAGACAGTTAGCAGTGCTCCCTGGCGTGACCAGCTGTCTGCAGAGGTGTCTGCCAGGGAGGAGGTGCCCCCTGACCACCAATATTTTTAACAGGCAAGTAAAAGATCGGTAAATTCCTATTCATATCCTAACAATTTTGCCTGTTGAAATATTTTGTAGATTTATTTTGTCAAAATAAGATTGTGAATAGTATTCACATAGTGTGCACTGCCTATTATTCTTGCCTCTTACTAAAACATCTTAGTGACATGGCAGCCGTCGATTGAACCAGCCCTGCAAACCCACTGATGCGGTGGACAGTGGAGAGATGCATCCACACCTGCAACACACTCTGGAGACCACCCCAGATGATGTCCTGCTGACCAGGGTCTTTATTGTGGCAGCCCATCCAGTTCCAGCAGCATCACCAGGGTCTCCCTGCTCAGAATAAATGTTGTAAATATGCTGTAAATACTATTAGTTATAAAGACCACAGAAAATAAAATAATTTATTTAACAAATATTTTATTTTAATTGATTAATAAATATTGTATATATTATTAAGGATTTATTTATTTTTCGGAAAGTCTCTCTAGTAGAGAGAACAGCCTGTCCATGCCTGCCTCTCTCTGCAACCTCATGTCTTCCTTCAGTAGCTGAAGCAGCTCATCCTCTCTGTCCCTCTTTCTCTTTCTCGGCTGGCTGTCCTCCTCCTCCTCTTCCTCCTCCTGGTCACCCACTGCAGCACTTGGCCCCGGTGTGTCTTCAGGGATAGAGGCAATTACGACAGGTGGGGTGGTGGAATGCCTCTGTCCCAACAACTCATCCATGAGGACAAACCAGGGCCAAGTTGCAGCAGTGGGCTTCCCCCCTACACCCTCTCCTGACCCTGGACACTTGCAATCCTAAGGCACAGGAAATCAATCATGGTAAATAACAACAGCAGAAAAACAAATTTCAGCAACTGTGTTTATTAACGTGCATGACTAAAATGAATGAAATGAATATACAACGTACAAGGTAAATGTATGTATTATATTAAAACAGGGTTGTAAGATGAATGCGGTTTATATTTCCCTTTATGCTGCACAGTGAACAATTTATACAAAAATGTATACAGAATATATCAATTTCAAATCATACATACATACTTTGCATTTCTTTTTTAAATTGTCCCACTTTTTTTTTGCTTGGAGGGAAGTCACCTTCCCCCACAGGCCCATTTTCTCCAAAATTGTCCTAATCACAGAGAAACAAAAGAAATAAGAAAGATAAGATAAGAAAAACCTTTATTTGTCCCACAGTGGGGAAATTGCGGTACATGGTAAAAAGACTGGAAAAGGTGACAGGACAGGACAGAGAGACAAAAACACAACAAAGGGCTGCCCCATTTACTAGTTATCTTATTGTTAAAGGCTTTGAATAGGATGGCGGCTCATTTAACTGTAACTTTAAGTACACGATGATTAAATGCAGATCTTGCGAAAGGGCTATTGATACTTTAATTACCTCCAAGCCACGTTGGCAGAAAACTTTGCCCTGGTGAAGAGGTGGTCGCTCTCCCCCCTCACTTTAATAAAGAGGGCAGTTTGCTCCTTGCTCCCTAAAACAAAACGACATGTTCAAGTAAGTTTTATGCTTCACATCACCAAACAGTAAGCAGCATAAATCGCAAAATAACCTAGTTACATTAACCGTGTACTATATCCCAAGGTTTTTGTAACCGTTACTAATGTTAACGGTGTGAAAACCATGCAGGGTTCACAACCCGTTTAATGTTAAATTATTCTAACGTTACGTGGTAACGTTATTTTCATGTACATAATATTAAGTATAAGTGATGTATAATATCGCGACAATCTTGGTAAGACGCAGGTCTGACTCTGAACCTCTTCGATTTAAAGTGAAGACGTTAAAGGCTTTATTTTTTAGGTTGTAACTTGCCCAGCCGATTTGCATTTAACGTTATCACATCAGTAACCTCAGGTAACGTTAAGTTAACGTTACCTGAGGCCTAAAAGTCTACCACTTGACTTTTTTGTCCCATAACTCTCAGGATCTTTTAAGAAATGTAAAATGACTGTCTTACTGCGTCCAACCTTGGCAGCGATGGCGCGTTGCGAGAGGCCTTGCTTGTGCAGCTCAACAATCCTGCCACGTTCAACGAGAGAAAGCCTTTTTGCCTTTGCCATCAGGAGATCATGACAGTGTGACTGCCTGAAGATCAATGACAGGAAAGCCATATTTTTGTGCAGATTTTACCTTTTTATGCCTATGGTCTTTGATCTTTTTTGATCAGCCGATGAACAGCCTGTTTGAGTTTAAATGCAGTTTTCAATAAATTGCCTACTATCTATTTTTTTGTCTCTTGCTCCTGTTTCTTCTTTTGGCATTTTGAAGCAGTACTTACAACCCGGTTATAATCCACCAGCGCGAAATGCGAGTACTTGCAATGTTTCCCCCGGTCTTAAGATTTTGTTCAAGAGTGTATTTCCACATTGAACATTTCTTTAAAACAGTGTGCTTATTCGTACGTATTCTCTGCTCGTCTTGTTCTTGTGAACCCAGTATCATTTTTCCTCATGCTTCATGAGCTGAGTGTATCGTCACACCCCTAATCGGAGCCCCTGTGTCCCCAGCACTTTTAACACAAAGTTAACCTTTTGCCCCTACCCACTATCGTTGTTGTAAACCCTGAACACATTTCAAGCACAGAAAAATTCTTGCTTTAAGCCCTGTGATTAATGTAGCCTACTTGTCCTACCAGGCTGGACATGCAGTCTGTCAAAATATGTAACCCCTTCAAAATGCACAGATAATGGCATATTATCAAGTGTTTTATTTTTTGTATAAAACAACTAACTAATGTCAATGATGAATTTCTACTCTCTACATGAAATTCTAATAACAGCGGATATTGGCGCTGCCTACCGCTGGTGACATACAGCAGTAGCCATGTGTGTTCATATTTGTCGTGTTTCTTTTGTTTGTATCTCGTCTATCATAGGTGTGGGAACATAAGATAATTAACATGGATTTGTTCAACACGTTGCTTATGAGCATACTCACTCTTGGGACTGTTGTGAACCATCGTCAAGCCAATTCGTACCATAAACTGCAGTACATTCGGGATTTCCTCATCCAATGCAATGGTTCAGCACCGCGGACTTTCTGCGATGAAATCCCACCAGAGATCCGCAGATGCGGGTCTGCTTGCCTTGATCAACAAACGTGCAATCATTAAGGAATAAAATGGACGAACTGCAGGCAAATGTTAAATTTATACCGGAGTTACAAGAATGCTTGTGTTATAGCCTTGACTGAGACTTGGTTAAAAGAACATGACCTGGGCCAGGATCTTGGGATCGATGGCTTTGGCCAGCCTATTCGGCTAGATAGAGACGCACAGCTGACTGGTAAAATACAAAAGCATGTTCTCACTAAGAAAAAAATTGCTTTTCAAAAAGAACGATATACTAGAAAAAAAGAGACTCAAAGGTTGGTGAAGAATGAAATAAAATTGGCTAAAAGACAGTTCAAGGACAAGGTGGAAGATAAGCTGAAAAACGGCAATGCTTACTGTGCTTGGAGAGGGATTAAGGCCATGGTGGGAATGAGTGATAAGAAAAAAGGGATAGTTACGTCGGACAAACCTGATTCTGATTTGGTGGAGGAGCTGAATCAGTTTTATTTGAGATTTGACTCCCATGAATTTAATGATGATTTGGCTGAATTCAGAATTGAGTCTGAGGGAAGTCAGATTTCGCTTGATGAGATAGATGTCTGGAAGACTCTTGAGCAGACGAGCATAAGGAAGAGTCAGGGGCCTGATTGCATCAGACTGCTTAAAAATTGTGCTCTTTTTCTGAACAGTATTTTTACATTTATTTTTCAACTGTCACTATCACAAAGGAAAGTCCCGGGGATATGGAAAGAATCAGTAGTGGTTCCAGTAGCAAAAATTCCTTCTCCAAAGGTGCTGAATGACTATCGTCCTGTGGCTGTGACATCTTTGGTGATGAAGGGTTTTGAGCGTATTGTAAGGAAAAGTTTACTTTGCATGACTCAGAGCATGATGGACCCATTACAATTTGCATATCTACCAAGCAAGGGTGTTGAGGATGCCACAGCAACACTACTTTGTTACTGGACATTTAGAGGGCAAGAAGACACATCCACGCTTGTGTTTTGTGGATTTTTCATCAGCGTTTAACTGTATGCAGCCACATATTCTTGCCCACAGACAATTGCAATTTCCTGATATTGACTTTGTAACAATATGCTGGCTGGTTGATTTTTTACAGGACACAGAGGACCAGGGTGAATAACACTTTATCCAAGGTCTTCACGTGTTCATCAGGGTCACCCCAAGGGTGTGTTTTGTCACCACTTCTATTTGTGCTCTACACTAATGAATGTCAGAGTATGTTTGAATCAAGGCATAGTATCAAGTATGCTGATGATTCTGTGATAATTAGTCTTCTGCAAGATCTCGAGGAGAGCCATGAACCAGTTTTGGACAATTTTATCTCATGGTGCAAGGATTCATTTCTCCAACTCAATGTTTCTAAAACCAAAGACATGAGCATAGTGTAGAGCATAGTGTTAGATGTGGTAAGTCAATATAAGTATTCGGGCACCATCTTGAACTTTGACAACAATACAGATATATATGTAATATAGTAATAAGTTGAATAGATTTAACGTAGATAGATCACTTCTGAAAGTCTTATGCATCCTTTGTTGAGTCAATCTTAATTTATGCTATGATGGTTTGGCAATTTGAGTGTAATTAACAAAAATAGATTGGGAAAAACAGTAGGAAAGGAAATACGCAAAAACTACAAAATAAAAGTGTGTGATTTGACAGGAAATGCATTCAAAAATTCTAAAGTTTAATCACGTAGACATAGGGGGAGGGTTTTTGTCGTTGATTTATATTTAATTATTTAGTCAACATTGTAACGGGAAACTAGCAGGCTAATTCCTTAAATATAGCATATTGATTTGAGCCTGTTCTACTTAGCACTTAACGTGCCAATGTAGCAACAAAGCCCACTGTATATTGCTTCAATCATTCAACTAGTAACAGTATCTTTTTTTACGGGCACTATTTATTTATTCTGTCAAAATATGACGTTAATTCCGTCCATACAGCTAGCCACATCCATTCACAGAAAAACATCGTCTCTGATTAAGAATGTAACTTAGCCTCTCTTCCAGTCATCTTAAAAGAAACGCACATACACTTGTCATTCATAAATTTCCTTTGAAGAGTAATATACTATGGCATTTTACTGCAATCAGCAGAATTTAATAGGAATAACGGACAACTGTGGAAACTGGACTACAATTTGAGCTTTGTGGGAGTCTGTAGTATAACGGACCGGTGGGATTAATAAATAAATAATAGACAGAGACTTCATTGCTCATTACGTGGTCAACACTTTCTCTCACACACAGCAACCCACTACTTGCCCCAGATGTGTGTGATACTGCAACAAAGTTTTAAAATCCTGAAATAAACCAACAAAGACTACTGCTCAAGGAGAGACCGCAAATCGCCCTTTATTGTATCTTATTAATTATTATTAATCATGTCGTAATGACATTCTTCCATATGGGTGCGCAGCATCGTTCGTTTGGAAAACACGTTTATTTTAGTGTGTTTATCTTATTGATATAATGTACATTTGTGATTAAAAATAATGGTTGTTGGTAAATGAATTACTGACCCCCACAGATGCATGATTAAGAGCTCAGGCTCTCCTTATGGACCGTAACTAGAACCCTGCTGGACTATGTGGATCATCAAACTGTACAATCGGTAAAAATTTACACACATGCAATACAACATGTGTACCTGTATCGATAATTTTGTAAATATCCACTTTTTGAAAATGGAGACAATAACCTACTGTAATAATACTTTTGCTTTATTCACTGTACACACACAGATTACACAGTTAGAAAGGAGTTGGCAGCAGTGACTGATTTGCATGATCCAAAACATAAAAAAAAAAAAAAGGTCTGAATGCATGGGTCTTGGCATGTTGCATCAAAATATCTACCGCTATCAATATTTGTACATCTAAATCACGCAAATTAGGATATGCTAACAGTGGCTGTGGGGAGCAGTAATATCTTTATGTGGATTTAATCATCATCTCACTGCTCCAAAACAGCTGATTCAAACTATCAAGTTGTTATGAATCCTGAAGCTGCTTCAATCAGCTGTGTTGAAGCAGGGAGAGAGTCATGCAGGACAGAGGGTAACTTTCTTCAGGAAAGGGTTGGGAAACACTGTGTAGTACATAAACTTCAATTCAACTAAGATCAATTCATACAGCCAGCAAAGTCTTTGCACACTGTTTAACATTAAGTGTGAAAACGCTTCTTATCTTCTTTTGGACAAATAACTAACCTGAGCATCATCAACATGTTAAGACAAATGCAAACCTATGCCCTTGCAAAATGCTTTAAAAAAACAGTAGCTTCATACAGTATGAATAGCTTATGCTATCCAAAGGGGAAAAAAAGCTAATCCTGCTACTTCGGGAGCTAACGCTAGCCACCGTTGGCGTAGCCTAATGTTACCCATGTAGAACGACAAATAACCTAACTTACACACGTGTAACATTCTGTAATTTGTGTGATTTAGATGTACAGTATTGACAGAGGTATTGACGGCGAACATATACATATTCAGACTTTACTCAGTGTTTTGGATAATGCTAACCAGTCACCTACCGCTGTCACGATGTGTAGAGTAGCAAAACAACTAAGAATGCATCATGTTACGTCCTGTGGGGATGTAAAAAACTGACCGCCTGACAGTGGAGGTCTGCAGTTTGGACCCCTCTCGAAATTTTGGAACCCCATCCCTAGTTACAGTTATGGGTCAGTCACATTGTAAAGTAGAGTCATCCATCCATCGTAAACTGCTTATCCTGCGTACAGGGTCGCGGGGGGCTGGAGCCAATCCCATCTAGCATCGGGTGAAAGGCAGGTACACCCTAGACACCTAAGGACAATTTAGGGGAGAACATGCAAACTCCACACAGAAAGGCCGGGGAAACCGAGGTTTGAACCCACGACCTTCTTGCTGTGAGGCGACAGTGCTAACCACTGTCCACCATGCTGCCCTAGTAAAGTAGAGTAAAAAATATAAAACAGGCTGGTCTTGGTTCATGTCAATTCAGTATTTGATAGGTTAACCTATCTAGGAAGCTTCTATAGTTTCCTTACACAGACAGTAAAACAACTATTTTGAAACAAAATGAAAACAAGGGAACAAAAGTGTTAAAAAAAACAAGATCTAATGAAGCAAGAATTAAACAATGGTCATTCTGGTGGCAGTGGGCAATTGTAGGGTGCATTAGCACCCATTGTAGGTGCATTACACCTCAACTGCCAATTTTTTTTCCACCCATCAGGTCTTTTTTCCATCGTTGATGCTCTCACAGAATCGGATGGGTCACATATTGTGACACAAGAAAAGTATTCTGTTTGGCCAAAAGATTATACCCAAAACATTTCACTTAGGTTATGGAGGTTATTCAAAGTCAAAAGGCCGGCAGGGTGAGTTCAGGCAGAACGTATAAACATCCTAAGGAAAATCCATCCATCCATCCATCCATCGTCAACTGCTTACCTGCGCACAGGGTCGCAGGGCCTAAGGAAAATAGTTTATGAAAATACTTGCAGGCTTCACTGACTTCAATTGATCCCTTTGCAAACTTAGTGAAAAGCAGTGTCAGGATTTGACTTGTGGCAGTTGGGTTTGACTTGTGCCATTGTGTGGCCTCACAGACCTAAATATCTAAATGAAAGAAACAATTCTGTGACATCCTATTTACACTTGGCTGCAAAAAGGTATCATTTTATAGTCTGCAATGATTAAACTTTGGTATAAGAAGCGGCGACATACACATCAGCGTCCTCTCGTACTCCGGACGTGAATCCAAATGTGCATGACGTATATGAAAACTGAACACTGACAACAGGCAGTCAGAGACCTGACGTGGTGCCCAAACCAGCAAACTGTCGGTTCTCATTACTGTACATCTTTCTTGAGCAGGGATATTATATAGATTTTATATTTAACTATATTTATATAAAGTTCTTTTTCTTTTACAACAAAAGTAAAGCTGATGATACACGGAGCAACTTTTAGAGCAATCATGCAGGGCAACATTGCCGTCAATGGTAATAATAAAGGTATAATCAGCAAGTTCAAAACAGTCAGACTTGCCCAAGATTGCAACATTGCTCAAAAAGTTGCCCCGTGTATCATCAGCTTTAGGGTGTGTTATGAGCAATGCTAAGTTTACTAAAAGTGACCCAGAGAAACTGGCTTCATAGAAAAAACATGTAATATATGTTGATCATTGTGACAGTGATCATTGTGACAGTGTTTCATCAGGCTTCATGTCCAGCCAGGCAGCAAAACATCTTCTCAAGCAACTCAGCATCCATCAGAGGGCAGGACTCTAGTTGTTCTTAAGGTTTTGGAAATCATATCAATATCTTTGATCTGTAGAGCACAGTTTGGTGCACCGGACAGTTTTTGACCAGCTGTATAGCAGAAACTGGTGGCCAGTAGTAACACCTCACCTGTCAATATTCTTTCAACCTGTCAAACCTTTTCTCCATCGTTGATGCTCTTACTTCACAGAAGCTGATGAGTCACAGATTCTGAATTTACTGTTTGGCCAAAATACTACACAAAGCTAGGGGTGACCCTGAATAGTTGAAGATTCGACCTGATTTGACTCACAATCTCACAGTCAAATCTTTGCAGAGCCATTATGAAACAAGGATACCATTTTGGCTTTATGGGGTTGCTCAACATCTGATTTTACATTCAACTAAAGGTTTTTTTTTACTATAGGCAATCGTTGACAATTCTGATTTGACCACGTAAATCCTTAGTCAGGGACACACCTACACAAAGCATTTCACTTAAGTTATAGAAGCTGTTCAAGTCCAAAGGCGGGTGGTGAGTTCAAACAGAAAGTACTGCCACTTATTGTTTCTCAAGGTCAAGTGGAAATAAATGTCTTAAGGAAAACAGTTTAGAATAATGCTGGCAGGCTTCACTGACTGCACTTGGTCTGTTGCAAATTTAGTGAAAGCAGTGTCGCAGTCACATAGGCTGGTTAACTCCTGCTAGCTCTTGATGATTATAATATAAAGTGCTTTTTGATTACACGAAAAGGCTGTTCATTTAACGAGGAGGATACACACTGAGCTGTATGCTTCATCTTAAACATTTTACTAAGCTTTGATCCAAGCCCTCATTCATAAACATCAAACATTAATTTATAACATATAGACACTTATTTTTTTCTCCAACTGTAGAGTCCACTGCAAGGTGTTCCATGTAGATGGTGCACAGTAAGAAAAGGCAGTCTTTCCCAACCTTTAGCTTAACTTCCAACTTTAGACAACAAAACACCAGCTCAGGCAACATACAGTGGATATAAAAAGTTTACACACCCCTGTTAAAATGCCAGGTTCTTGTGATGTAAAAAATGTAATGTAAATCATGTCAGAACTTTTTCCACCTTTAAAGAGGTGGTATTATGCAGAGAGAATCATCACTATTCACTGCATCATCATTGCGTGCGCCAGATGGAGGCCAGCAACAGAAGATTTTATATTTTACAGTTTTCGTATGGAATTTCATCATTCAATCCACTTCTGAGAAGTTTTGAGGTACGAAATCAGCTGTGTAGATTTCCAATATTGACAGTTTTACAAGAAATGATGCATAGATCATCAGAACACCGGCAACAGTTCAACGTTTAGTCCTGATGGTAAGATGTGGAACAATGATGTTGTGTGGTTGTAGCCTTGTGAGTAACTTATACCATCTGTTAGGTTACGGTCGCAGTCTGAAGGGGCTTTGAGAATGGTCCAGTTGCAGCCCGCAGACAAACGTGACGTAAGTTGAACTTCCATATATGGGTTGTCCCAGAAGCCACCACGCACAAAACGTGATGACGTCTATCTCGACCGCTCGGCCCACGCATAGTTGTTAAATAAAAAAAGAGCCGTTAAAAAAAGAGGTGTCAAGTGTCAACGTAGTAATCAGTGTACGTTATGTGTTAATATTTACTATACTATATTTATATATTATTAATATAGGATATTTATAGTATAATTCCTGCAAATACTTATTTATAATAGCCTAATGATAATAATAAGGCAATGTTTCAATTCATACCACTGTGATTGTGTGACAAGGGATTTTAAGTTTCACAAACCAAGAATATTCTGTAATGTTGCATCATGAGCCAGATGTGTCTAGATTTAGTTAAAACTTAACATTACTGAGAATTTATTGACAGAATAACAGCGGTACGAACATTATCAGCTGTTGCTGGACACGTCTGCTGTGTTGGCTGCAGTGGTCTGTGTGACTGGGCCTGGGGGAGCTAACCGTACCTAGCTAGCTATTCCTGACAGCCCCCCTAAGTATGTTCCTCTTACCCCAACAAGGGTATGTGCCTAAAGTTATTGATTATATGCATGTCGACCGGTTAACCCTATCTGCTAGCAAGTCGGCCGAAAGGTAGGAATCCATTGTGTTGCTGTGCAGCCTCCGGTAACGTTACTGCAGCTATACAACACCCGTTAGCACCATGGTCGGCACTTGTGGAGCTTCTCAACTCCGAAAACGCTTGAAAACTGCCAATCTTCGAAATCTACACAGTTGATTTCTTGCCTAAAAACTTCTCAGAAGTGTACTTAAAGTTCTGTTGTTGGCTTCTAAAGAATAAAACGGTTTGCATTAGGATCTATCATGTACGTAGCCGAGATGAACGTCATCATGTTTTGTGCGCAGTGTCTTCTGGGACAAACCATATTTGGAAGTTCAACTTCCGTCACGGTCTGCAGGCTGCAGCTGGATATACTTGCTTTAAAGGGCTCTGACACTACCTTGATGCATCACTCTATAGCGCAAGAGTGGAGCGTACAACACATAGGGTGAAAAGAGGAGCTGCAGCAATGTGCAGTATGAGAAAAATATGGTGGTTTTTGAAAATAAACCATTTAAACCTGTTCTGGTAAAACCCCTAATTATGATTTCGAACCTGAAAATGAGCATAATACCACCTCTTTAATGTGACCTATAATGTGAACAATTCAATTGAAAAACAAACTGAAATCTTCATGGGGGGGGGGGGGGAATGAAAAATAAAAACCATACAATAACCTGGTTGCATAAGTGTGCCCTGAGACTAATACTTTGTTGAAGCACCTTTTGATTTTATTACAGTCAGTCTTTTTGGGTAGGCGTCTATTAGCATAGCACATCTTGACGTGGCTATATTTGCCCACTCTTCCTTGCAAAAGAAGAGTGGGCAAATCTGTCAGATTGAAAGGACATTGCCTGTGCACAGCCCTCTTCAGATAACCCCAGATGTTCAATTGGATTCAGGTCTGGGCTCTGGCCGGGCCATTCCTAAACATTAATCTTCTACTGGTGAAGCCATGCTTTTGTGGATTTGGATGTGTGCTTTGGGCTGTTGTCGTGCTGAAAGGTGAACTTCCTCTTCATTTTTAATCTTTGTGCCAAAATTGCCTGGTATTTGGAACTGTTTATAATTCCCTCCACCCTGACTAAGGTATGATGCTGCCACCACCATGCTTCACTGTGGGTATGGTGTTCTTTACGTGATATGCAGTGTTGTTTTTGTGCCAAATATACCTTTTGGAATTAAAAAAAAGTTCAACCTTGGTTTCATCAGACCATAACACATTTTCCCACATGCTTTTGGGACTTGATGGTTGTTTTTGCAAACTTAAGCCGGGTTTGGATGTTTTTCTTGTAAGAAAAGGCTTCCGTCTTGCTACCCTACCCCATAGTCCATTCATATGAGGAATACGGGTGATAGTTGTCACATGTACCACACAGCCAGTTCTTACCAGAAATTCCTGCAGTTCCTTTAATGTTGCTGTAGGCCTCTTGGAAGCCTCCCTGACCAGTTTTCTTTTCGTCTTTTCATCAGTGTTGGAGGGACGTCCACACCATATTTTCTCCACTGTGTTCCATGGTATATCTAATGCTTTAGAAATTCTTTTGTACCTGTCTCCTGACTTACATCTTTCAACAATGAGATCCCTCTGATGCTTTGAAAGCTCTCTGCAGACCATGGATTTTGCTCTGAGATACAACTAAGAAAATGTCAGGAAAATCCTATAGAACAGCTGAACTTTATTTGTGATAAATCAGAGTCACTTTACATGATGGCAGGTGTGTAATGACTTCTAGTTAACCTGATTTTGAATGTGATTGGTTAATTCTGAACACAGCCACATCCCCAGTTATAAGAGGGTGTGCACACTTACGCAACCAGGTTATTGTAAGGTTTTTATTTTTCATTTCCCCCCTCAAAGTTTACAGTTTGTTTTTCAATTGAATTGTTCACATTATAGGTCACATTAAAGGTGGAAAAAGCTCTGACATAATTTATCTTTGTCTCATTAATTTTACATCACAAAAACCTGGCATTTTAACAGGGGTGTGTAGACATTTTCTATCCACTGTGTATGATCAATACTTACACTTTATTAATCTTATAGACAGCGGCGGGTTGGACACCTGGCAATTCTGGCAAATTTCAGAGGGGCTGGATCGTTTGTTTTGGGGTCAGTCAGATTAATAATATGGGCGAGCTGCCCAGGTTTAATTTACAGACACTGAAGTGTATTTGGCGACCCATTTTAGCGTTTTGTAGAGAAACACAGAGAGAGATGCTATCTATTATTATAAAACACTTTCCGGGTTTTTCTGTTACATCTGACGGGCAGTATGCCTAATCCTATGAAAATACCCCAGGTTGGATTTTCAGGGAAATCCATTGGCTGTGACTGCATGTGAGTCTCTGTGCCTATTGATTCTTCACCGTACATACAGCAACAACACCACAGCTAACAAGATGGAGTCCGCAAAAAACAACCGGCATCGGGCACAACACAGGCTCCAGCACAAACTCTACATAAGGATAAAACCAACAACAACGTTTTATGTGCTGAAGCCTATCAGGCCAAACGAGAATCAGATCGACTTCGGGTGAAAACACATCAACATCAGAAAGGCTTGAATCGCGGAGAGACCTCCACTTTGGAACTGACAAAACCGACAGAGTTGGCTTTCATCCTATTGGACAGGTAACCTTACAGTTCTGCAAAGCATGTCAAATATATAGATGTTGTGTTTTAGTTGGCTCAAGTTAGAGAACATTAGCTTGACGGCTAACTCCCAGCAGCTGCTAAGGTTTCCAGTGCAAAATACTAGAGTTGTACAGCTGTCCATGTTACTTCACCAGCTAACAGGACCTATATTACCATCCTGCGCAACACCAAATAAAGTTGATTACTGAAAAGCAGGCAGGTGAGCTAAACCAAAGTATCACGTTGGCTAAATGCAGTCAAAGTAACGTTATCATGTAACAAGCATAAAAAATATTACTGTAACATTGCTGTGTGAGTTTATCTGAGTTTCCAGCATGTTGCGTGAAGCTGCCTCCTCGTGTGTCGGATTTTGCCTTCTCATAAATTCGAGCCCGCCTACGAGCAAACACCTGTTTGCAATCTAAAAACTGCACCGCTAGTGGCCGCGGAAAACTATATATTGACCGTTTATGGTGTTATTTTCAACTAAAACTGCTTTAACTGGACATTTACCGATGTTTCAACACTTTAGCTTCATAGATAGTTTAGAAATGGGTCAGTAATTATCTACATTTGTGGGGTCCCCACCTTTCAATAGAGGTACAACATAAGCTGCCTTCCATACTTTGGGAATACAATTTGTGGCAAGGCTCAGGTTAAAAATGTAAGTAATTCGCCCTGCAATAAGCTCAGCAGCCATCAGGCAAGGATCCAAGTTATCAGGTCCTGTTGACTTTTACAGGTGTGTATCTTTCAGTGCTTTACAGATCTCAGCAATAGTGAAGATATATCATTCAGCAATAGTGTATCAGGAGGGTTCATGTTTATATGATCAAGTGTTGTCATGCTGTCTATGCCTGTGCCCTGGTAAGATTTTTAAATGTTTTTAGTAATTGTTTTGGTAATTCATTTGGTCTTTGATGATAGTAACAGTTGAGACAGAAACACAGGGAGAGAGGAGGCTTGATATCAAAGGCCTCTGACCAAAGATGTTGCAATCACATGGTGGTCGTGGTGTCTCAACCACCTGCGACGGCTGGATATCAGGATTTCATTTTGCATAGTTTCATTTGCATGCAAACAATGACATTAGTCACAGCTGGATGTAGTCACTGACTTATATAAGGAGGTGACAGAGGAGGGACCACACTGACACGCAGGCTTCACCTTGAACAGAACACACTTTGTACTCATCCTTACAACTATCGGTAATCTTCACCACCATGAGGATTGTGGTTTTGAAAATGGTCTTTACTTTAAGTATGTCGGCACAGTTTGGAAAGCACATATATGTGGATATCGACGCTATATGGCCTTACGCTCAACTGTATTGCAGAGATTTTTACACAGATCTCGCCCCCATCACTACACAATGGGAAGAAGAGACACTGAAAAATGCAACATCTGGGAAAGTTACTGGTGTGTTCTGGATCGGACTCTACAACAACATCAAATTCAACAAAGAGATTGGACTCGTAACACAGTGGAAGTGGTCAGGAGGAGGAAATGCAACAAATATACCGTATATGGTTTGTTGGGAGGGCTGTGAATGGTCTGGATGGCACAGTGCCTCAACACATAAATTTCCCTTTTTCTGCTTTAACCTGATCGTGGTGGAGATGAAGATGACCTGGGAGGGGGCTCTGAAGCACTGCAGGGAGAATCACACTGACCTCACCAGCCTGCTCTCTGAGACCGAGCACCTTCTGGCCCTGAAAGAGATCCAGAAAGACCGCATCACTGAGTGGGTGTGGATCGGCCTGCGTTACCTGGAGGGCAGCTGGCTGTGGGTGAACGGTGACCCTATGTTGTACCAGGCCTGGACCCAAGGAGATCAGGACCACCAGTGTCCAGTATGGACACGCTGTGGAGCTTTAACCAGAGGGGGAGTGTGGGAGAACCGGGACTGCCAGGAGGAACTCAACTACATCTGTTATTAATTCTCAGTCATGTCATCTGACTCTTACTGGAAAGGTATAAGGTTTGAACATTCAAAACTATTACAATAAAATCTTTCTCAGCAAATAAGATTTGTAAATCTTTTTTCTGTCCCCTTTCCTCAACAAAATAAATATTTTAATAGAAAATTAAGTGTTAATTGGTTCATGATTCAGATGAATTAAACCAAATATTTATAGACGATATATTAACAGTCATTATATTATGGAGGAAAATTATATTGTGATAATCATTATTGTTTTATTGCCCTGCCCTAGGTTAGATTTGTTTTAAAATGCTCAGTGAAAAAGTCATTAACATCTTTTTACAGGATGCTTTAAAATGTATTTTTAATTTGTGTTTTGTACAAATATTTTCTATCACTGTCTTTTGAAAAAAATGGTGATTTGCTTCCTTCTACACATTATGTTTAATATATTGTGGTTATAATGGCTGGTTTTCGCTGTCTAACAGTCATATCTGGTGGCTCTCTGACAATGTTTAGTAGCAGCATGCATGCCCTAGTTTGTTAATAACAGTTGATGCTGTACCTCCAATATACGGTAGTTGGTGTGGATGATTATTGTTAATTGTGATCTATAAATAAAGCAAAATCAACAATAAAGCAAAGTCAAACTCGTCTTAATTTCCAGTATATAAAAAGTTGAAATTACTTTTTTTTTTTTAAGAAGACAATTTATTGACGTTAAAAACCAGGCACAGACCAAATATCTACAATCACAATGACCATATACAATATAGTCACAACACAGGATCAATGAAGACTACAGGAGTGGTGCGAGGATGAAGATAAACTGACGAGGAAAAACTTCCAGATGTGACTCACGGCACACGTAGGGCACAGTTTGTGTTACACAGCAAACATTTAGAGGCATTTAGACATCAACTCCTGTCATTAGATTTCTCTTTCTGCTACACAACCTTCCCCCTTATATCACAGATCACACTGGATGTCTTTCTGCCATGTTACCAACTTCCAAAAATCTTTAGTGCGTTACACTTTTGGTGCGTAATGATTTATTTTGTCATATTAAATTTTTTCAGTATCCTCCACTAATGAGATCTTCCGTTTGGCATTTATTTCTATAAACTCCTGTATAATCATTTTCTATATATCACCTATTTTTTATATCCACAATAATAAATAATAGTCACAGCAAAGGGCACACTGTACAAGCAACGTAAATGTATTTGATTCAACCAATAATTCTGTGTTTTCTCAAATATTTACGCTAGGAAGAGGCTGAAAAATGAGTGTCAATGTTTCGGAAAAAAGTCAAATTTTAAAAGTGCTGACTTAAACACAGGAAGCAGTGCTAAGCGCGTTGCCGTTTGTGTTTTCAAAATCAAGCATTTCAATTACAAAACCACAAAATCCTGATGACTGAGATGCCATCACCGGTCTGTACATCTTCCAGGTCCATGGTTCTCAAGCTCAGATGTGACTGATTATCATTACTTCTTTAAAAAAGCACATCTGGTTCCACTCCGCTGAGTCAAAAATGCACCACAGTGGTATATAAACTTTAAATCAGCATAGTTTTGAGGAGTATGGCAACAAAGGCTTTATTGTGATTTGCTTCCCATAATGCAGCAGTGTGATTGTCTGAGCCTGAAACAAATTAAATATCTGCTAAAAGTCTGCTTGTTAATTGGCAAGTAAGAAACATTGCCCTATCTTGTACAAGTTTCATAAACACGAAGGAAGCCAGAGCTTCTCTCTCTGCAGTGCTTTGGTTTTTGCAACCTCAGCGATGTTGACTACACCAGCTTGCTGAGTGTCCCGTTTGTCTTGACAGCATTTTAAAATACCTTGTCAAGGGCAACAATGCTGCACAGCACAGTTAGCTTTTATTAGTGGCAGCCATATCTCAGGCTGTCCAAACATAAATAGTTAGAGGAGGAATAAGTTCACTTCACAGCAGGGAGTGTAGCTTCAGTCCAAGACTGATTTAAGAGTGTGTCAGGTATAACATCAATATCTCGAAACACACCTACAGACAAAAACAGGCACATTTTCATACTTAAATATCAACATAAACACGCACACACTCAAGCATTCTTACTCTCATTCTTACTCAAACATTTATCCACCTGGTTCCTCTTTTCAAAATCTTGGTAGTGCTTGATCACTGTCTCTATAAGCTCCTCAGCTCCGTTTCCTTCTTTCATGGGGCTTTCAGTGAGAAAATACTGGGTATCATTATCCCCTCATTTTTCATCCTGTTTCACTGTAGCTCAACACTGTTCAACTCTTCAGGATTTGAGACCCATCCGAGCCATCAGCTGCTCATACACAGTCCAAGCCATAGCAGCCATCAGAGTGCGTCGCAGAGACCTGGGTACAGCCCCGCGGAAAAACCCACCCATGCCATGCTCCTGAGGGAGAGGACAGAGCAGGAAAGTTCAGTACGATACGTCAATGATGTAGTGGGCAAGCCCTTCATGCAAACAAGAATGAGTACTGCTAATCCTGCTTCTCCCTAAAAAAAACTGACAGCTGGGATTAAATGAGCACACACCATGTAAATGTAGCGAACAGCATCTGCCGTGCTCCAATGGGACGGCCTGACTTGAATGTGTGTCTTCACCACGTCTGCAGGCTGTGTGACCAGCGACGCCATGACACCTGCCACCACCCCACAGCTGAAGTTCACCAGCGGGACGTACGCTGACGAAGCCACCTCTAAGAGAAGAGAAGCCAGGTATCAGGAGAGTATAACCATGTACTGATGTGCGTTGTGTGTGTTACAGCCTGAACAATGCTGAACTTTTGAGACGGATACCAATATTCAAGAGTATTCAACACTTATATTCACATTGTGACCAAGAGTGAGCAAAACAAATTTCTTTCGTCTTTCTGTACGCCAGTTTTTGTTACATATCGGGCAACGTATGCTGAGTGACGCATTTAAAATAAAATATTATTAGCCAATGTATCCGTTTTGCATTCATTTTGCTGAGAGCAGTAAACAGTAGTAAAGTTTTGACACATTGAGAAAAAACAAACAGAGGTGATGCTAATTTTCCAGTCGGATACCATTAAACAACTGCAGGGGAAGAGACTGAACAAGATGATGTGATTAAAAGTTGAACCTCAAACACTGAAATACTGTGGATCAATTGCTGGAAATATTTGTATTTATGTCATGTATTTCAGGAACATTACATTCTCCTTATTGGTCCACACAGCCCTTTCTTTTCATCTGTCACGATTATTCTTCTCTCCAGTGACAAGTCACATGCTCCATGTACACTGTGATTTAATCACCAAGTGTGTTGCACTTGGCAACTGATGAGCAAAAGTGACAAGCTTTTCCACCTCAGCCAAGCATTTTTGCGATATTTGTTTCCCCCTTTAAATTTCTGGTGTTTCCACTCAGGTTCGTTATTGGTTCATTAAATATGTGTAATAAAAAGGTGGATGGAAACACGCTTTGTGTAGCTGGTCATGAAAAAACTTTTAAGGTTTAAAAAAACAAAACAAAAAGCACTTCAAGCCCCTTTTGGAGGCCAAAGATTTAAAAGCATTCACTATCCAGGATTGATTTTCTGTAGTACAAGAACAAAACATTTTAAATGACCTCCATTTTGATTTTCTGATGCAGTGTGGCTCTCACCTTGAGGCAGCCCCTTCTTAGCCTGGCTGTAGAACATGACGTAGATGCCGGAGAACGGAGCGTCTCGGAGCAGCGTGGCAGTCAGCCCCGAGAACAGAGCCCTGATTCCCTCTGTCTCATACATACTCCTCAGAGCCCCGGCCACACTCACATAGTTGTAACAGCCACTCTGAAACAACATGCGAACACATTAAATTTGTATGGAATATGTTTATTTACACTGTTGCTTTTATATCACTGGGAGGAACTACTTAATTGCCTGGAAACACACAGTTAGATACAGCTTTTTCAGTGTTGCAGTCTGCTGATGGAGAATACTAGTTGTAGTTTATGGTTATTAATTTAAGAATGCTAGGTAGAATCGCCATTCATTGGGTACAATGTCTGTTACCCACAGATACTTAATGGTTCATTCATTAGTCACCATCTTTCACATGCAGTGACATGTCAGCCAATGAGCCCTAGAACTCAAACGCCTGATGAATAAATAAGATGAAGGTGGACATGTCATGGAAGAACATTCTCACTCTTTGTTGAAATTCATGCAAACACAAATATCCACGTCTTGTCTACTGCAGCACAAAGTAGCCCTTTATTTGCCTGTTTCCAGACTTTTTTTTCCCAAGGTCTGGCTCATTGACGTCTGTTTCCCGAGTTGGAAAAACAACCGACCAATCAGAGACGTGCAAGCGAGATTTAAAAACGTGGAAGTTATCTTCCTGTGCCAGAACCAGAAAAATAGCATCTTATCACTTGTATTTTACAACTGCTATCACGAGAATGCTACATTTTTTCTAGGTCTTGACTAAAAGAAGGCTCCACATACACAAGTCCTACTTATTACTACGAAAACATGAGTTGATGAGGAGTGCCTGAAGGCATTTAGTAAGACTCCGCCAACATACTGATGAGTCAATAGCCCACAAAAAGCAGCTTCCTTTCATGTGGCCCGAGTGTTCTTAAAATGCTCTTGTTGGATCAATACATTTCGATTTGTCACCTATTGTAAACATGCGTCATGTGCTAAAGGTCTGTTATTCCAGGGAGAAATCCCACCTGGCTCAGAACAAAATACTGGAAACAAGTTCAAATATAGAGAACAAAGACAAAACATTAAATCGCTGCCTAAAACTGCCTCATTGACTGCCTTGAATTAAACTGCCGTGTTAATAAGTTAATAACATTAACTGAAAGTTGACTGTGGTTGAAGTCCACTAATCAGTTAGCATGTCTCAGGTCAGATGGACTCTGAAGTCTCTCAATATGTAAAGAAACTGTTTCTCACCTCAAAGCGAGTCTTGATGACCGTGAATGGCAGCATGCAGACACCAGCCACTGTTCTCGCACCCGCTCCGAGCAGAACAGCCTCGCCAGCATTGGGTGCCCGGTCCAGGAAATAGTGCTGCTTCAGGGAGTAGAAGGTGCTGAAGTAGATGCCCACCCCCGGGATGCAGCGCACAAATGACTGCCGGAGAGAAACGTAAGTGTTAAACATTCCTCATATTCTGTTTTGTGCCTAATGTGATGGTGCTAAAGGTGGTGCTAGCTATGATAAATGCCAACCAAGCATGTAAAGTATTTGATATTTTGACAGTGGTAAAAACATGATGAGCATACATTCATACTATAAAGATGAAATACCACGAGCGTGTCATCCTTTTGATTTCTGTTGTGTTTTGTTTGACTTAATAAGTAAAACCAAAGAGATGGCCTAGTCTATGTCAAGACATTGTGCTAGACGGATGTCGTTTCTATAAATTTAGCATTCTGACAGAATAACAGCTATGTGGAAAAGAAGACCTAATTTGGCTGTCTGGTTCTTGGAGCAAGACGGAGAGGTAACGCTAATGTAAGCTGAAAGACAAAGAGTGCACATGGATTGGTGCTGGAGAACAAATACCCCCGCTGACTACTTACTACATACATACATCAAACAACAGGATACATAGCGGCAGAAATTATTGCAAATGTTGAAAACAATAAACGAGGACTGTTACTCACGGGTGAAACTCCCTTCCACAGACTGAAGAAATTCTCTTTCCTAATAACATTTACAAGAACTGTAAACATCCCCACCTTCGGTGCACTGTAAGATGAAATTGAGGAATGGTTATAGACACATTCGAAATGTGCAAAACATCCAGACAATATTATAAAATATAATATAAATCAAACTAAAAATATAACAATTACGTGGGATATAAGAGAAGATAAAACGAGAATAACAACAATAAAATAAACAGGCAGCTCAGATAGAAATTGGGAAACGCTTTCTGATAAAAGTGCGTTTTTAAAAGAGACTTACAAGAAGACACTGACAAGAGACAAAACATAAAAGTGTTTGGATGTTCATTGTCGGAACAATAAACTATAGAACAACAATTACTACAGAATTGATCCTCTGGAAACTGGTACTAAGGCACGGCCTCCACCTGTGGAACGGAGGTAACTGCAACATAGCAGCCTGACATTATGATTACATGGTGCTGGGTGTGACTAATTGACCTATATGGGTCATAACATCAAATTCAGGCTGGCAGTGCCTGCTAATGTTGTCCTGCCATGCTGTGTGTGCGTGTCATGTTGTGCCTGGAGTGCATGCTACTTATCATGGTGTGCATGAGTCAAAGTCAAGAGAGAGAAAAGATAACGCCAGGGGCATGCTGATGTACATGCGTCTGACAGCATGCAGGCAAAATGTGTAGTGTGTGTCTGTGTTTGCATGTTCATAAACGAGATGTGTCTGTGTGTTACGTGTGCACACACACCCCGGCTTGGCATCGTTCTGCAGGGTCTGCAGCCGTGTCTTGATCAGATCCAAAGGCTGGAAGAGCAGCGTAGAGCAGGTGCCACTCAGAGAGCCACACATAAAGGCTTTGAGAGCTGGGTGAGCCTGGGGGCGATGAAATCAGAATTATTGACAGGGAGTGTTGGAGGATCACAGACAGAGAAATGGGGAGAGGAAAAGAGAAACAAAGGATTAATCACAGTGCTCTCGAAAGAGCAGGGAAGTGTTATCCACACAAATATCTGAATCAAAAATCCTGACAACAGAAGTGTGTGCCAAAATAATGAAACATCTCATGCACATGGAGTGGACTTAAATTTGAATATAAATATGCTTGTATGACATTTCCACTACAAAACAAAAACAAGCCTGTAGCACAGAGCAAAGGCCAGGTTTGCACACAGCAGAGATGAGCGGAGACAGTCCACGCACACACACACCCACAGAGGGACTGTTGGGTAGAATTAAACTGAGACTCAACATTATCTGTGCTTGCATGCCTCATGGACAAACGAGCAGCGAGGGTATGAGACACAAACATGGACAGACGCTAAATTTAGCTGTGTCTGAAACAAATGTAAACGTGGAACAGAAAAGGCTCATCATGAGGCAATAACAACAACCACAACCACCACAAAATAAAATGACGACACTATACGTGAGCTGTCTGCTAGACATGCAACATTTAATACATAGTATATGTACTTGCCACACACACACACACACACACACACACGTGACACAAACACACACTCTTACCTTCCCCAGGCTGCCCGGGGCTCGGCTCTGAGAATCATGTTTTTCCTGCATTTTGCCCTCTTTCACTAACCTCTCTCCGTGATGCTGCTATTACAAGTAGCATATTATAAAATAAACCTCCATCTCTCACCTTCCTCTCCTCTCTCTACTTCCTTCCCTCGCTCTCTCGCCAACCCACAGTGGCTTTCTCCTGCTCTCGTCCTCCCTCCCCCAACTTTCACAACCAAGGCAAAAGCTTAATCCAGTCTTTCGTTTTTCTATGGGCTTCCATCTTTATCTTTCAGAGACACACTCACACATCTGTGTTTCATGCTCTCCCCCCACCGCAAAGCTCACTGCTAAATTGCATCTTTGTCAAACGGCATGAGTCACAAAGTGGCTGTGTGTGCATTCGTGTATCCCTGTGTGGTAACAAGAAAACACAATTCCAAAATATCCTATCAAAATTACCAAAATCAAACTTTGACACCAGCGCCTGGGTCAACCATTCAGCCAGAGCAAGAGAAAAATCAACATTTCTCTGTTATGCCCTCCACATCACAATTAATATATTTTAATATATATTGACATAATGATATAAAATGGCACACATTGCGGTATTGTCAGTATTGCCCACGTGTAGCTTAAACTGTTGTGCCATCAAGTTGGACTGGTAGCTTTGACAGACAAATAGTTAACTTAATGGTGAATAAGTGCAGAATATTACTGTTACGTCACACATACACAAACAGTATTACAATTTGGTTGATCACCAGGAACAGTCTCAACTGTTTTATTTGTATGGGAAAATGTTTGCTGATAAAATACAATTAATCTCCTCTGACAGATTCAGTACACTGGCTGTGCGATAACCATAACAAACAGTGGCAGCAGCCAGCAGGTGCACTCACCGCTGCTAACTCCATCTTTGACCTGGATGCTGAGCCGGATGAGTCCAGTTTCTCCCCTGCTGATGCCGTTTTGAAGATGGTTCCGATCCAACGTTACTGAAAGTGGGGAAATAACATGGCAGCCATGAGTCACATTTCAAAACATTAAGGTCGTTTGCAAAGTTTCTAAGATGCCGGTAGCAGCAAGCTAGGTTAGCTAGTGCTGTCAGAGTATGCTAATGTAAAGGTAGAATGACATCAGGACACTGCGTCGAACTCGGATATATAGCGACTGTCTGGTTACAACACAAAGCGCTACTTCAAAGGC
This sequence comes from Micropterus salmoides, assembly GCF_014851395.1. Taxonomy (NCBI): domain Eukaryota; kingdom Metazoa; phylum Chordata; class Actinopteri; order Centrarchiformes; family Centrarchidae; genus Micropterus; species Micropterus salmoides. The sequence goes on along the minus strand of NW_024040263.1, from coordinate 18,475,009 downwards.
AAACACCGTAAAACCTTACCTTACAGGTATGACAGTTTGTTTTGGAAAGGATCACCCAATCGCCACACAGCGTGATAAACTAACGTTAGGTTACCACTGTTTCAGGCTAACTTAGCATGCTAGCTCCTCTTCCCTGACTGTAGTACGTTAAGGACTGATGGAGGCGAGGGTCATCCTTACCACCAGCTTCAGGAACGCCATGTTGTATATTTATTGTGATTTGTCACAATACGAGTCAGACACAATACACAACAAGTAGTTAGCAAACACTTATTGCCAGAACGTTCTGGCAATGCTCGTCAACTAGCTAACGTAGCTCATTCCAAGTTTAGTTTCTTAACTTTACGTTAGTCTCTTCTGCAGTATAATATGTAACGTTAACGCTGTTAATGTCCTGCTGTGGCTGGTGTCCCAAAACGGTTTTCCCCCAAAGAATATTTTAACCGCAGTGTCACGTGTCGTGCAACACTGACTGATGTTATCGCCACTTGCTGCTGCGACTGTGTTAGCATGTGGCTAGCTGTGTGTTCACCTCCAGGGCAGCGTCGACACCATGGACACACACATCACTACACTTCACAAGAGAACCACGTGTACGTTTGGTCAGCGATCAAAATGCAGTCAGTGTGCGAGATCTGCAATAAAAAGCACAAATATATCTTGATTACAGAGTTCATATTCTACTGTTTCAGTTAGAATTGCTTAAGCAGGCACGTGTGTACAATGCAGTTCAGTGCATTTTCTAATAGTGGCCTCAAGATGTCGCTGTTGCTCCGTGTGTCAGTCGTGAGAAGTATGATTTAGTTGATGCTTGGGGTTTTTCCACATGTAAATAACTACCACATTGTTTTTAAGCTTACTTCATTCACATAATTATTTTATAACTTGCATCTGTTTATTCCATATTTATATATTTTTTAATCTATTTATGTCAACTGTATGTATATGTCCATGCCTAGCACCTAATCACCATAGCAAATTCTTCATGCATGTAAAATACTATCTGGCAATAAAGCTCTTTCTGATTCTGAAAGGTAGATTTATCATTTTACAGCACAGGGTTGTATAACGAGATGACGGTTCAATGATGATAAAAGTGTAATTGTCTTAGCAAAACTTACTTCTCACAACACTTTACAACAGATTTACATGCACTTTACAAAGAAATATATATGTGTATATGTGATTTTATTGTGCTGTATTGCACCTTTGTTATATTGACCTCTGTAATGTCTCCTGCCAGGGAGATGAAAATAAAATGATGAAATTTCAGATGAAAATTCGTCTTCTTCTAAATCAGGCATATTTACACTGAAATGTTTATTAATGTGCCCTGTCCCTTTTAAATAAATAAATAGTAAATTTAATGATTGGAAACCTATTTGAATTACAAATATGTAGTCATCCTATCAGTGGGTAATCTGTAGGAGCATAAATCAACTGTCAGATTACCTAAAACTGCTGAGACGCATCTACTTGAGGCTCTATACTGTTCAAACTGAGACAAAAGCTCCTATCACAATTTAACCAGTGTAAACTTCCATAACACTATTAAAAAAAGTCTACAAAACCTACAGAAGTGCAACATAGTACTGAGTGTAATATATATATATATATATATATATATATATATATATATATATATATATATATATATATAGCACTGTGACCAGCTGATTTGAGTCGCCTTACTCTGTAGTTACTAATACAAACATTTGGCAAAGAAGGTATGATATTTATACTACTATCAAGGAATGACTGGGTACAGTTGAATGTGCAGGACAATGGGATTCTTGCTGAGACTTGATGAATTCATGTGGCATTGAGTTTCAGCTCTCCCTCACTTCAGCATCCTCATTAAATGTGAAGTTATGAGTTTCCCCCAGACATATTTGTTGTACCATGTAGAAGCTTGTCAGAACTTGAATGAAACTTGCCTGTAGTGTCTTTTTTTAAAGCCATTATGGATTGTTCCTCAGAATAATGCACTCATTCACACAGGGTTATTTTGAAAAGCAATGTACAAGACAAACAGGGAATTTTGTACTAAAAAGACTAACTTTGGAAGATACTCATTTTTAGATTTTTTGCACAGAAAGACTGGACTTTGTCCTCAATCACACAGCATTTAAAATGGTGTGTTCTTTTCACAGCCATATGAACAGGAGGAATGATAACTATGGCCAAAAACTGTTTCATGCACGTATTGGCATGTGATGATTGTTTTAATACAGACTTGAAAAATATAAACCTACCTTTAAGCCCACAAATTGGGTTAATTCACACAAGAGACAAGGACGTTAAATGCATTTGATATTTGCTCAATTTATTGCATTAAGGCATTTGATTAAAAATATAGAATAGTCTTCAAATATTGGCATCAATTTGTTTGATAATACATTGGTAGGGTATCATACCTAATCTAAAATATGCAGGACTCAACTAGTGAAACATTTGGAGGCTAATGTGCTAACAGCATCCCCCTCACTGTGCAAAGCATAGCACACAACATAGTAACTTGAGAGCTAATACATGACCCACCACCAACAATCAATGTGTAAAACCAGAGAAACAATAAGTCAACCAAGCCATCATAGATGATTGTTCAAAATGTGCACCAACATTGCTGAATTTCAAATCATACCACCACTGATGAACTGAACAATTTCCATTCTCGTGTCTGTGTAGGCATTGTGCAAAATTGGTTGAGGTAATAACAGGACAGGATAACACAGTGAGAGGGAAAGCATACAGTACAGATGCACATATTTTTACTGACACTAGCAAATGTGAAACTGCATCAAAATCTGCCCCCCCCCCCAAAAAAAACCAGACCCTTATTTGTGTGCAAAACAAGCATAATGTCCAGTGTTTCCCCCAAATGGTACAGTAAAAGCATGTAAACCTCAAGCACAAATAAAATGAAATTGTAATGGCTTGTTAGAAGAGAAATGTGTGATATAATATACCCATTTAGTAGAAAAAAAGACAAGTATGCGTGTAGCCTTTGTAGAAAAACACCACTCAGATTTACTGAGATGAATTCGATTATTTGGCCAAATATAAAATGTCTTATATGGAATGTTACAGTAAGGCTATAAGATGATTAAAGGGAATACAAGGCTAAATCCTCCTCTTAAAAGTCTTCCTTTATAGCTTGCTGGCTAATGTTTTACGATATCTGCATGTGGACTGTGGTCACTATAATATTTCCCTCTTGGCTCTCCTCCGTTCACTCAGCTGATGGCTCAGATGCCTCGTGTTGCCCTTCCATGTCCTCATCACTGTCCAGGCCAGTGCGATTCACGGTACGCCGCATATTGAAAGGCAAGTCCCCACGCCTTTAAACAAACACAATGGTTAAAAAAAAAGTAGGAAAGATGAGTCATACAATATAATGAATACCATACATTAAAGACTATACTTGTATATGTGTATAATCAAAATCCCTAAAGTTTGGGGACTTCACTGAGCAGAGGTCAAGATATTCTGATATTTAAACACCCAGAACAGGTCAGAATCCAAAAACCTTCCTTAAGCATTGCACTGCTCTAACATTGTTGGACTCGAGATGGACAGTTTGTTAAAGTAGTATCAAAATCGATGCAGCAGAATTATTTTTATTCCCCACACACACACACACACACACACACACACCCCTTGCATCACTCCGGTTATTATCAGACTTTGCAGAGCTCCTTCAAGGCCACAGAGGACATTATGCAACACATTTCACAGACTTGAAACTGATCTGCATGTAGTTCCCCTTTAACTTATTAAATACTCTACTCTCAGTTGTGAAATGTAACCTGTTATGCACTCAGAGACAGACCCTCTGGATAAATAAGTGTTAGAAGCCTCTACCTGAGCTTGCTCTTCAGAGTGCTAACTTCACGGTTCATAACGTCTGCTGACTCAGTGGCATCATCCAGCTCCCTCTGCAGCTTCCTGCGGTAGGCGTTGGCTCGTGTCACCTCCTCCTCTGCCTCCTCTAACTGACGCTTCAGCTGACGCATTCGGGTGTTGGTCTTCTCCACCTGCAAAGAGAGGGTTCAATTAGTGCCAAAAACAATACAAGCAGATCAGCAAGGATTCAAGTCAGGATCAAACTACACAACAAGACTCCTCTCTCCTCCTTTTAATAACCTGGAAATTAAAAGTAAAAAAAGATTAGTGATGAGGCTTACCTGATCTTTGAATTGCTCTGTGTTGCGCCTCTCGTCGTCAACCTGCACCATGACCTCTTTCAGCTTCTTCTCTGTCCGCTTGGCCAGCCTGGAGGCCTGCTGACGCTCCCTGAAATGAGTAGAATATGAAGCAAGGAATCAGTCCACAGTGTTGAGACTGTGAAAGTACAAAAAAGCTGCTGAAGTACGAGAAAAATGTAGAAATCTTTATAAAATATATAATTACTGAATCGGGAACACACAAACATTATTACTGAAACTTTTAGGATCTGGGGATTTGTAAAAAAAAAAGAAGAAAAGGACTGGTCATGGTCAAGTTCTTGTTTGCTTTGAAACACCACCCAAATAGTGTTTTTACAGACTGTTATCAAAGTGTCACTCACTTTGACTCTATGTCGAGCTGTTCCTCCAGCTGAGTGATCTTGGCCTCCAGGGTGGTAACGGAGGACTTGTACTTGGACTTGATGGCCCCCTCGAGCTCCTGCAGCTTCAGCTTCAGCTCCTTGTTCTGGCGATCCAGCTGGGAACGAGCCCCCTCCAGCCGCTGGGAGGAGCTGCGCTCTGCAGCCAGCTCTGTGGTCAACTGCTCAGCCTGATGTCAGAAACACAGTGGAGAGACCTTGTTCAAGTAAAGCATATCCTAAAGTAGTGATCTCAGTTGCCCTGGATGTTTCACATTTTCTTCTTCTTGGTTGCAGTGTTTTTACTTCACTTCAACCTTTCACCTGACAATATTTTTTTTGTCGCTGCTCCAACTAACTACAGTCCTCCTCTGTTTATTCCAAATTAGATGTTATCACTGATGCCAGAAATATAAAACATTACTTTCTTACCTCCTAGGATCAACATATGGGAGTGCGTCCTTACCTGCAGCGTGGTTCTCTTCAGGCGATCGTTGACCATCTCTGTGTTGAGATGCTCTTCCTCCATCTCCTCCTCCAGCTGGGTGATACGAGCCTCCAGCCTCCTCTTCTCATCTGCCAGCAGAGTACTAGCAACAACAAGGGTGGAAGAGGAGGGGCAGTTAGTGAATGGAGACACACTTGTAGATACTGCATAAGCTGACCTTGTATTTTTAAAGTACACACTATGCAGTTCCACATGACAAAGTGTACATGTACAGTAGATACTAAAGTCATGCACATCAAGTTAATTTACTGAAAAAACATCTGAAAAGTGGCTGTTATTGTTTGATTCATACTTCTTGCTATTGTTGCTGTTAATCTCGTCCTGGAGCTCATCTCTCTCGGTCTGAAATTGTTTCTTGAGTCTCTCTGCAGTGGCCAGATCCTGAAGGAAGGACAAGACACAAGTATATTAAGACTTTAAAGCCTGAAGCTGCAGAGGTTGTTGGGACAATAACCTGTAAACCTTGTGGCAATTTCAGCTAAGTTAATTACAGAAATTGGACATGGTCTTAACAAAAAATTTGCTTAAAACCATGGTGCTGAATAGAGACAGTGCTTCAATGCTCTTCTATACACTAATATAAAAGTATGCATTATGTGCTAATAATTATAATAATAGTCAAGTGTCTGTAGCGAAGGGAGTGAACCAGTCACGCTTACCAAAATACAAAAACGGGTCTACAGGGTACCAAACATGCAACTTAACCACAATGCCGAAGAGCCTGGCTTGTTGGTATGGCGGTCCGAGCACATACTCAGTAGTAGTGACAGTATTCCGTCAGTGTCTTTTGTTACATGTCTACTTTAAGCAGCAATTATTGTCTCAGTAGGCAATAAAAGCAACCATGACTCTTAATGTCATTGCACTTTAGTGGAACTATTTTATTAATTAGATAATACCAATAGGAAATGATGTGCGTTGATTGACGTCAATCAAACAACGACAACAACAACTAGAACCCTCCTGCCAATTTTTAAGCCCGCACAGATGAGAGAAATTACTTTTAGCTCAGATCTCATTCCTATGACTGACTATTATGTCCATTGCAGCGGCTGACATTTTTTCAGAAATCTGCCAGATGGGAGTAAATTTCTCTAATCATCATGTGACTGGGACGGGACAGGAAAAAAAATATAAATAAAAAAGACAACAGGAGTGAGCGGGACAGGAATCATAGCTCTGTTTTTATTTATTTATTTAATATATATATATATATATATCTATATCTCTACAGATTTTCAATTCGAATGGGAATAACCACTATTTTCTGATATTTTTATTTAATTCTCCCAGGATTGTTATGGCACAAGATATTTCATTTATCTTTTGTCATAGGATTGGGACAGGACAGGAAAAAATCCACTCCCCTGCCAGCCTCTAGTCCATTGTAGGTATAACCAAAAAATGTATAAACTACAGAGGCGTGGGAGGGGGTAAATTTATGAGAAATAAAGTCAAACATTCTCTGAAATTATAGTCACAAATACTCAAGAAAAATTATTTTTCAGATGTGCTTGTGTTTTTTAAAGGCTCTGTACTCTATTAAAAGCAGGGTATGCAGATATTAGCAGTCACATCTAAACTACTTTCACAAATCAGTAACATTTATTAATGATCTGATCTAAGATGTGACACAGAGCTTTGAAAGCAATTTAATGCTCTTCAATGACTGGATATGAAAGTACCTGGCGTGGACCATTTCAATGTGTCACAGAAAAGGTCAGATCTCACAATTGTACAGATGGTTTATTATTTAATAATAATATTAATATTATTATAATATATGCAATATATGTAATTTATAATATTGTCCAAGAAATTGTCCAAATCAGGCACTTTTTATTATATCCAGTCAGGTTTCAGAGTTTTCAGTTGTTATTTTCCACATTCATACCTCCTGGAAGTGCAGGGCGTCTGCCTCCATGTCCTTGAGCTTCTTCTCAATCTCCTTGGCCCCGTTGACGGCTTCGTCTCTGGATAAACGCAGCTCGTCCAGCTCTCTTATCAAGTCTTTCATTTGGGCCTGGAGAGTACACATGCAGACAGCAGTGCTGAAGTTAGACGGCCATCATTTTGAGGGATTTTCCAATTAATGTATGTGACCACAGTGACCACTTTTTGCATGCCTATATTACCTGGAGTTTTTTCAGCTGTTTGAGGGCCTCATCGCGGCCCTTGTTGGCAGCATCGATCTGGGATCCGAGCTCTGCCAGGTCCATCTCCAGTTTCTTCTTGGATGAGAGGGCCCCACTACGCTGCCTGCGTTCATCTTCCAGCTCGATCTCCATCTCACGCACCTGAAGGAGAGCAAAAGGACATTTTCAGAAATTCTACGCGAAAATGTAATTTAAAATTTACAACCCTGCAATGGTTTGTGAAAACTACGAAAAAAAAGCTGTCGCTAAACATTTTAAGGGTCTTTTCTCCTACCTGTTTAACCAGCTGTTTCCTTTTTTCCTCTCCCTGCTCATCTCGGGCCTGCAGGTCTCGGTCAAACTGGGCCTTCATGGCCTGCATGTTGACCTCCAGACGCAGTTTGGCGTCCTCCGTGGTCTGCAGCTCATCCTCCAGCTCCTCCAGCTGAGTTTTCATCTCCTCCAACTGCTGCTCCATGGCACGCTTTGACCTCTCCAGCTCATGAACCTGTGGTTGCGTTGGTACACATTCAGCATTTTTAAGACAAGCAATGCAATCTTTGCTGCTTATACAAAACATAAATAAAAACATTTCTAGGGTAGACAAAACCAATATGTGTTACTATTTTTGCTTACACTCTTGCCAACATCGTCCTTGGAGGAGACCAAGTCTTCCATCTCAGCCTTGAGCACCTTATTAGCCCGGTCCAACTCATCTTTCAGAACCACCATGGCCTCCAGCTCACGGGCCAGTGTCAGAGCTCGTGTTTCCTTCTCCCTGGCCTCAGCCTCGGCCTTGTCGCGCTCCTCTGCATACTTAGTAGAGATCATTTTCTCCTCGGCCAGCATCTAGGAGAAGGAGAGAGACAACAAATGGCAGTTGGGGGTCAACATCCCCTAGTTAAAAGACTTTTTTGAAGGCGACGTTGTGGTGAAATGAACAGGGTACTCATTGTTTCACTGATTGAGAAATCAATCTTGGATGTTGGTGGTGAAAAGTTGATCTCTAATATTTTATTCATATTCCCTTATGACCATTATATGATTGTTACAGCTGCTAATTCTAATGTTCCTTTTTATCTGACACATTGAAGACAGTTGTCCATTGTCCAAGATTTCAAACTGTCAAATGAAAAATGAGCAGTTTATCATTTGTCTTTGTCACTGCTGACATGATACCTGGTCAAATTTCTTCTGCTTCTTCTCCAGGTTAGAGACAATCTGCCTCAGGTGGTCCTGGTCCACTATGAGGTCATCCAGCTCCTGCTGTAAACGGGTTTTTGTCTTGTCCAGTTTGTCGTAGGCTGCGGTCTTCTCCTCCAGCTGCTGCATCACACTGTCCAACTCCCGCTGGCTTCGCTTGCGTCCCTCCTCTGCACTGTCCAGAGACGCAGCCTCCTGCTCCAGCTTCTTCTTCATCTCTGCCAGCTGAAGACATGAAAGAAAAGAGGGGAGATTAGAAAGACAAGAATGAAATGTGTTTGTTGGGGGAAATTGGGGACTACTGATGAAATGAATCAAGGCTACATTACAATTTTTCGATTTACTGAGGAAGACTGGATCAAAGGTGGATTGAGGAGGAGAGTAAAGCAAGTTTCATTTGAACCATGCTTCTAAGATTATGCGTTTGTTTCATCCTGTTCATCTTTTCTCAGTAGTCTCATTATTTTAGCATTTTTATTGTTTACCAGCTAAGCACTTTTAATCTTGCTCTAAACAGGGTTATAGAGTCTATAAACCATGCTAGCAGCTCTGTGAGGCTCTACTTAGGCACAGCGGTGCAACAACTGAGGCTGATGGGAAAGTCATCAGTTTTGTAAATTTTGGTAAACCAAATTTTTGGACAAATTGTAGTTTTGACCTGATGGTGGCACTAGATGGAAACTCAAGGAGGATCACAGGAGAAATTAAATTTATAGCGAGGAGGACATGAATGTCTGAACCAATCCAATATTTGTTCCGATGATTGCACTAGAGGAAAAAGTCAGAGGCTCACCAAACTCAGTGCGAGTAATCATCTGGAAACCCATGAGTGTTACAAAACTTTGGTGCCAATCCATTTTGTACAGGTGCATCTCAGAAAATATGACTTGTGGAAAAAGTTTTGTAACTAATACAAGAAGTGAAACTTTCATATATTCTAGATTCATTACACACAGTGAAATAATCTTGATGATTACAACTTACAGCCCACAGAAATCAAAATTCCAGTATCTCAAAATGTTGACACAAGGATTTCTTTTAATAATAATTAAAAAAGGTATAATACAGAGACGCTGACCTGAGAAGAGCTCTAATCAGCTAATTAGCTCCAAATACCTGCAAAAGGTTTCCCGAGCCTTTAATCTCTCAGTCTGGTCCTGGTGCTCACAATTAACTTTTCCATGATATTCAAATTTTTGGGATGCACCTTTATATGTTCAGATATTTCTCTGAATACAGGTGCTGGTCATATAATTAGAATATCATCAAAAAGTTGATTTATTTCAGTAATTCCATTCAGAAAGTGAAACTTGTATAATGTGTACATTCATTCCACACAGACTGATATATTTCAAGTGTTCATTCCTTTTAATTTTGATGATTATAACTGACAACTAATGAAAACCCCAAAATCAGTATTTCAGAAAATTAGAATATTGTGAAAAGGTTCAATATTGAAGACACCTGGTGCCACACTCTAATCAGCTAATTAACTCAAAACACCTGCAAAGGTCTTTAAATGGTCTCAGTGTAGTTCTGTAGGCTACACAATCATGGGGAAGACTGCTGACTTGACAGCTGTCCAAAAGACAACCATTGACACCTTGCACAAGGAGGGCAAGACACAAAAGGTCATTGCTAAAGAGGCTGGCTGTTCACAGAGCTCTGTGTCCAAGCACATTAATAGAGAGGCGAAGGGAAGGAAAAGATGTGGTAGAAAAACGTGTACAAGCAATAGGGATAAATGCATCCTGGAGAGGATTCTGAAACAAAACCCATTCAAAAATGTGGGGAGATTCACAAAGAGTGGCTGCAGCTGAGTCAGTGCTTCAAGAACCACCACGCACAGACGTATGCAAGACATGGGTTTCAGCTGTCACATTCCTTGTGTCAAGCCACTCTTGAACAAGACACAGCGTCAGAAGCATCTCACCTGGGCTAAAGACAAAAAGGACTGGACTGCTGCTGAGTGGTCCAAAGTAAATTTCCTTTGGAAATCAAGGTCCCAGAGTCTGGAGGAAGAGGAGAGGCACAGAATCCACATTGCTTGAAGTCCAGTGTAACGTTTCCACAGTCAGTGATGGTTTGGGGTGCCATGTCATCTGCTGGTGTTGGTCCACTGTGTTTTCTGAGGTCCAAGGTCAACGCAGCCGTCTACCAGGAAGTTTTAGAGCACTTCATGCTTCCTGCTGCTGACCAACTTTATGGAGATGCAGATTTCATTTTCCAGGACTTAGCACCTGCACACAGTGCCAAAGCTACCAGTACCTGGTTTAAGGACCATGGTATCCCTGTTCTTAATTGGCCAGCAAACTCGCCTGACCTTAACCCTATAGAAAATCTATGGGGTATTGTGAAGAGGAAGATGTGCTACGCCAGACCCAACAATGCAGAAGAGCTGAAGGCCACTATCAGAGCAACCTGGGCTCTCATAACACCTGAGCAGTGCCACAGACTGATCGACTCATTGCTGCAGTAATTCAGGAAAAAGGAGCCCCAACTAAGTATTGAGTGCTGTACATGCTCATACTTTTCATGTTCATACTTTTCAGTTGGCCAACATTTCTAAAAATCCTTTTTTTGTATTGTTCTTAAGTAATAATCTAATTTTCAGAGATACTGAATTTGGGATTTTCATTTTGTCAGTTTTAATCATCACAATTAAATGAAATAAACACTTGGAATGTCCGTCTGTGTGTAATGAATGAATATAATATCCAAGTTTCACTTTTTGAATGGAATTACTGAAATAAATCAACTTTGATGATATTCTAATTATATGACCAGCACCTGTACATGAAAACTTTGACCTACTGGTGGCGCTAGACTAATGTGGTGGACAGACTGACATTGCCATCCATAGAGCTACTCCCCCACCCCAGAGACCAAATCAACTCTCTTGAATTATACAGATCTGAGTTCAATAACTGCTGATGTGTGTGTGATGTGAAACAAAGATAACGGCTTTGTTTAAGTGAACAGAGAGAGAGTGTGACACTGTGACCGACCTGAGCCTGCAGAGTAGAGATCTGCTTCTCCAAGTTCTTCTTGCCCTCTTCCTCTTCCTCCACCATCTCCCGCAGGCTGTGCTGCTCGTCCTCCAGCTGTTTCAGGCGGGTGGAGAGGGCCAGCTTCTGACGAGTCTCTTCTTGGAGCAACGCCTGAAGTAAAGAGGAGGAGAAGTACAACTTGAGAAAAATAGATTCTTTAAACCTGGTAAGCTCAAGGCTTTCCCCCCCTCAGTTTTCACTCCATTTATTGTTTTTTGCCTATATTTGACGGTATGTGAATTAGCAAGTGGCATTTCACGTTTGCTGTGTCACCAGTAATGTACAGAAACTGTCGCTGGATGATTTAATAGTCAAGAAAACATTTAAAGGTGATTATTAGGCAAGATATAAAGTTATAAGGAATGTCTTTTCTTCTACGATTCATTAGCATATTTACAGACACTGGAGATATTGATATCCTTCAAAAGTGTGATTCACACTACAAATGTGTATGAGTCTGACTGAGTTACGACTGATTATTTAAATGCAGAATTGGGCGCCAAGGGTTCAGAAGGTATTAATATATTGCAGATACAGTGTTTTACATGTTTATACCGTATGTCCTCCATCAATTAATTTTTTCATTATTGGTTAATTTGCAGATTTCTCTCGATTAATTGTTCGATCAATACAATATGAAACAAGTCCCAGTTTTTTTTTTTTTTTTTTTAAAAACAGTTTAAATTCCAAAGATATTTAATTTACAATGTTATAAAACAGAAACGCAGCACTTGATGAATTTTAGTCATTTTCAAATAAACAACAATGAACTGATAATCGAAACAAGTAAGACAAGTGAGATTAGAAGACAGACAAGAGTGCAAAAAGTAGTAACAGTAGTGATGAAGATGTTTGTACCTGTAGATCCTGCAGCTGAGACTGCGTAGAAGAAAGGTCTTTGCTGGATTTGATGTTCTTACCCTCCGCTTGACTCAGGAGGCCGTTTAAGTTGTCCAGCTCCGTCTAGACACCAGGTAGAAAGAATAACAAATCATAGACACAATTTAATCAGCCACTCCATCCATCCATCCTCACAGAAACACAATTGCAAACTTTCTTCCATTCAACCACATACTCCGTCCACACTGTACCTGCATCTTGGCCATCTTGGCGGCCACCTCCTGCCTCTGTCGTTCACTTTCCCCGTATTTGACCTGTAGTTCTTGAACCTGGGCCTCGGCCTTCTTACGACGGTGTTCAGACTCCCCTTTGCCTTGTGTCAGACTCTTCATCTCAATCTGCAGCTCGTTCCTCTCGCTCTCCAGCGCCTGCTTGGCTTTCTCCACCGACACCTTGTTCTGCAGGAGTGGCACACATGACGCATGTTACTGTTGTTAATCCAGGTATTTATTAATCTTTGGCATCTTCTGACCACCCCATTTCGTTACCCTTTTGGCTTGTTCCAGCTGTTCGTTGAGCTCCTCAAATGCCTGATTGTGTTTTTGTCTCATGTCAGCCATCTGCTGCTCGTGGAGCTTGGCCTCTTCCTCCAGATTCTTCTTCAGCTGGGTGACCTCCATCTCACGCTTGGACCTGAATGACCCAAAAAAAAAAAAAAAAAAAAAAACACACACCACAGATTTGAGAAGAGGACAGAAGAGGAAAAACTACATTTATCTGAGCACAATCTTGTTGCCCTTGGAGCCTTCCACATGAACACCTGGACAATCTCACCCAAGTGTCAGAGTGTCTCAACAACTATTAGATGGACTGCCATGAAATTATATCGACTTGGATCTCACGACTTTTCATTCAGTCAGACTTTCTACTTGTTACAGGAAACCAAGAACTTCTCCATGGATTCTGTGTCTTAAGTAATTCACAATTCAGAGTATTTTTCCCTAAATAAAAAAAAAAAATATACTGCAAACCTACACAGGCTAACTGTTACCTCAGCTCCTGCTGTGCTGCAGTGGAGTCCAAAGTGTCCTCCAGCTCAGTCTTGAGGGCCTCCAGCTCCTCTCCCAGGTCCCTACGCTGTTTCTCAGCCTTGGCGCGTGCCTGCCTCTCCAGCTCCAGATCCTCCTGCAGCTCGGAGATCTGCGCCTCCAGCTCCCTGATCACCTTCTGGGCTGCGTTCTTGGCGGCAGCCTCCTCCTCGATCCTAAGGGTGAGATAAAGAGCAGGAATGAGATCGAAATACTGACACTCTGCATGAATGTTGTTGGAAGTAAACAATGTGTCATCATCATCCAACTTTATGATCAGGGAAGTTCATATAAAGCTTCAGGGGGACAACAGGAAATAGTATCCTTGTAAGCAGCCTATAAGACTATGACAAAAGGTCATCACAATCGGTCATGTTGTTGCTGTTAAATTTGAATTATATATATATATATATATATATTTAAAAAACCTGGCCAGTGCAGCGTGGAGTTCCTCTTCCTTCTTAGCCAGCTGAGCTCGGAGTTCAGCGATCTGGGCCTGCAGGTCAGCAATCTGGTCATGGAGTTCAGTGGAGTCTCCCTCTAGTTTACGACGGTTCTTCTCCAACTCCTGACGCACTTTCTCCTCTTTTCTTAGACGATCTGTGAGAGAGCGCCCAAAATTTACTAATTTAAATTGTAATTATTAGCAAAAGGTAAAAGGACACCAAAAAAACCACACACATTAAAGGATTTAAAAAGTATGCAGCAGTGTCATGAATTATACATGAATTATACTTAATTTGCACTCTTCGTTTAGCATTGTTTATGGAGTGACTTATTTCAGGCCCTGTGGAGACCCTCACTACATCCAAACAAGAGAAAGCAACAACCCCACACTAATGTGTGAGTGTGTAGACGTAGGCATTCACACAGACACCTCCAAAATCATGAAACACCTTTCATGCCCGTTGAGTTTAGCCCCTTTCCCTTTTTCCTCAACTCACAGTCTGCAATGCATTATATTAATAAATCTTACAGATTATGTTCAGATGTCACTGAGATTTGTTTGGGCAGTGTGGGAATCTCACTCCAAAAACAATCTTAAAATTGAGAGCACACATTAGAAATTTAAGATTATTATTAAATCGTGCACACAGAAATTTTTTTCTTTCCATGACACTTCTGCGGCTCTGTAGAAAGGGATTGTGGTTGTTAGATTTAAAAGAAATTTTAATTTAAATTTAAAAAAACAACTAAAGCTTGATTTTAAATCAACGAAGAAAGAAAAATTAATCAAAATGACAATTAAATTTTATTGAAACACACTAGCACATTATTGGGTGGGTCAAAAAAAAAAATAAAATGCAACAATAATGTCAAAAACAAATACTTGCCCTCCAAATCTGTGATCATGGCTTCGTGTTTATTCTTGAGTTTCTGCAGACTTTTGGACTTCTCCTCCTCTTCGGCCAAGTTGGTGGTGAACTCTGAGATCCTCTCCTCCATCTGTTTCTTCTCCTGTGGTTAAAAAGACAAAAGAAAAAACAGATGACTTGTTGTCCCAGGTGTAATTCTGTTTTATTTATCCTGGACTGTGTATTAATCAGTGCTGAAGACCATGGACGTGTTGTATGAGACCTTATTGAGCTTGTTGTTCTGGTCCTCCAGCACCATGACAGCCTCCTCTATCTTCTTCAGCTTGGCGTCCGTGGTGACCTTCTCCATCTGAAGCTTCTGTCTGGCTGCTTCCTCCTCATCCAGCTGCTGCTCCAGGTCCTGGATGAACACCACAACCAATTTGAAATGTTAATGCGTCTTTTTAAAAACACTGCCATTGTATTTTTTGGTATGATTCTTCCCCATCTCATCTCACATTCTCTATCCCTCAGGACTTGACTGACCGTGATGTTCTGCTGCATCTTCTTTCTCTCAGTGTTCATCTGGGAGACCCTCTCTTCCTCCTCCTCCAGGCGAGACTCCAGGTCATGCAGGATGTCCTCCAGCTCTTGCTTCCTGGTGGCCAGACGGGCTCTCATCTCCTCAGCCTCTGCACACAGCTCCGTCTCTGCCTGCAGCTGCTCTTGAAGAGCTAGCTTCTCAGAATTCAGCTGGCAGAGGGGGTGTCAAGGTGAGGCTGGAAAATTACATCTCAGAGCAGCATCATGCAGAAGTAAATAGGTTTTGTCATAACGATTCATGTTTTTATGCAGTAATTCTACATGGCCAGATTTAAATGCTGCTACAGAAAATCTGATGCAGATCTACAAATAAATCTGTCCACTATCGCAGATTTGAAATAAGACTCTTGTGAAGACTCTTACCTGTTGCTGCTTGGCCTCATATTCTTTGAGCAGCTCCTCAGTCTGCAGTTGTCTCTCCTTGACCTTGAGCAGCTCCTCCTCTTTGGCCACCATCTCCTCATCCTGGCGAGTCACTGCAGCAGAGGCTTCACCTAAAAGAAAGAAAGAATAAAAATTAAATCTCACGGTAAATCTTTAAAAACATTGTTCAATAGTAAAATGTATTTTCCTTGCGTTTTCTTAATTACCATTACAGTACAATAAAAGGTGAGTGCTCGACAGACGCCCGATAAAGATGTCAATATCTCACAAGTGATATCAGTGTACTGTATATAGTCAAAACTCTACATATCGACACCCAGAACTACAGATTTCATTTTTGGACTAATAGAGCTGCGAGTTGATTTGACTTAACTTGGTGACCAATAAATACGGAAAAATTGCTGTGCTGCGCGTAGTTTTATTTTTGGGAGCACCAACAAACGGTCATGAATAATTAAAAACTTAAATGGGACTCGACTTTGGCTGCAGCGGAATAGCCTTTCATTCAAAAATGTATTAGCCTATACGCATACATTAGAAGCTTAACAGTTTCGTTATTTATGTGCTTTTAGATATTACTGTAATATTTTTGAACTTGTTTTGTCTGCTCAGAAAGGACTATCAACTTGATTTTGTTTGTAATCAACAGGGTGCTATTTGCTGTCCTATTATTGGGTTAGCCAACAACAATGGTAAAAAGCAAGCAACTTTAAGTGGCTTCTCCAATATCTTACCTTGGTGAAAAGCCTCCACCACTGCCAGTTCCTGAGTTTGAGGTAAGCAGCACAGTTCCTTGGATAACTTTCATGGCGGTCAGCTGCTGCTGTCTCTTGGCAAAGGCTCTGGGGTACAAAAAACAGAAGTAACATATTTGACATTTTGCCTAGAAGTTCTTTCCTTTCATCATAGTGTGTTACATTTATTCATCTGCAGTAGAAAAAAAAACAAAAGCTGAAGTGCACAAATATGTTGCTTGGTTAAATATCTTCACTGTTATGGATCGAGTGACTCCTTCATACTTGCGGGCCACATATCCTCTGCACCAGGCCTGGAAGCTGATGATCACATCTGTGATCTTAATGTCTCTCTCCTCCTCCAGGTGGGCCAGGACTCCAGCTCTGAAGAAAACTTTACTTTGACCGATGCGGTACAGGTTTGGGTCCAGCTCCAGAGCTTTTATCTGACATGAAGAGGACAGAGGTGACTCAGTGACCTCTTAAAACTTGAAATGGAGAAGGATGAGACATTTTGTCCTCGTTCTGATAATTGCTTACTTTTAAAACTGATTTATTGTTCTTACCATGAGCACGCAGGCTTGCTTTCCGTCCATAAAGCCCTTTGGGATGGAATTCGGAGTGAGGATTTCATACCTTAAAAAGACAGACAAGCACAATTAAATTTCTCAAGTAGTTTGACTTGAAATCTGTAATTTAGGACTGCAGTTGTTTTTACTTCATGACTTGCTTTTGTAGTTATAGGCACACATTCACTTTTGTGGATTATATGTCCTTTGATCCATTTTTCTTTTTCACATTTGTCCTACTTGAGAACTTGAAGTTTAGACTGGGATGGGGATCTTTATTGAGTGGGTAAAATATAAATGTGTCTCTGAAAAGGAGGATTATTTCTTTAGAGGGGGGGTAGCCTGAGAGAAAAAAAATGGGGGAAATTATTTTGAGGAATTGGTCGTTAGGTATTTAGTCATTTTCTAAAAATATACAAAAAAGAGAAAGATGTTTGAAAGGTGTTGTTTGGTATTTGTCACCTCTGTCTGAACTCCTGGAAGACGATGCGATTGGGGAAGCCCTGTCTGCAGATGCGAATCCCCTCCAGGACTCCATTACACCTTAGCTGGTCCAGAACCAGGTGAGACTCCAGTTTACCAGCCTGAAGAAGAAACAAATTCAAACAACATTAAAGTCAAATTATTTGTATTGTAATGATCGTCTATAAATGCATTGTTAATTTTTTTTACCCCTCATCTAAATTGACTGCATCATTAGTCGTTCAAATTTGTGATATTGGCAGAAAAAATAAAATGGTCTTGTCTAATAAACCATGTCAGGATGTAGGATGAGTAGTGGTTCTTTTACAGGTGGATCCCCACATATCAAGTGAAGCACAACTATTTTATTTCCACGCCTGAAAGCATTCAAGGCTCATAAATCTCAATCTTTTCTTCTTTGTTAGTTAAACATGTCTTACAGGCACCAATATGCCAGAGCACATTCGTAGTTTGTCATATTTTATGTTCCTTCACTTGTACCACAATGCTCATGCATCAGTTTCTGCAACAGCTGCAATGCTGAGTCATTGTTTATACCTTCTTCTCGTGGTTGGGGATAATGCAGCGGACGAAGTTGGGGTTGGTGTTCCTGAGCGTGGCCATGAGGTTACCCAGCTGCTCCTTGTACAGCTGGCCCACGGTGCGGAACATGCCCTTACGGGTTTTGGCCGCACCGTGCACGGAGTCTGACATTCCTGCCACCTTATCCAGGCCGACAATACGGTCCACTGAGAGAACACGGAGAAGGTGTCATCACATTTCAAACTTTAGTGACGACAGAAATTAAACATTTACATACAGCAGTGAGACAGTAAGCATTATGACATTTTGGATGAGCTACAACCCTTACCATCTCTCCATAGGTCAGCGGTAAATTTGTCTGTAGACTGGTTGAGCAAAGTGGCCACACACTCATTTAGCGGATCCATGTTTTTCAGCAGCCAGTTGTCTGCTTTGTAGTCCACCTGCACCAGAGGAGAGCTACGTTTATAATGAAGAGCTGGAAAGTTGAGGTAACCACCAGACCACTGTTACTACAAGTTAATGCCTTGCTGCCCCCTCATATTGTGAAGTGCAACTATTTATGACTTATGTACAAGCCAAACCTTGTATACTCAGAATATAGCCACAGGACTATGTTGGTACTTTGCAGCCATCTAGAAGTAAAAAGTAATTATGCACATTTACTCAAGTACAGCAAAAGTACTTGAGTATTTCCATGTTGCCACTTTATACTTACTTATACCCCACGACATTTAAGAGGAAACAAATATGTACTTTTTACTCCAGTTCATTTATATGAAACATAAAATAACTAGTTAAAATACTACATTCACGCTAATGCATTAATAATAATAATAATAATAATAATCATCCACTATAATAATATATCACTCTTGAAGAGACCATTCTATGCTGTTCCTTTAGATAATTTAAATAAACTTGCTGATAATACTTCGGTACTCTTTACTTGTGTATTTTTCACTGGTTTAACTACTTTTACATTTATCGAGGTTCTAGGTAAAGTGTTTGTTAACTGTATGTGTGTTAACTGTAAATTAATATTTTATAAGTTAAAATTCATCGTCAGTGACCTTTCCAGCATAGTGTATAATGCAGAAATCAGCGTTGTCCTTGAGTTTCTTGGGTTTCTGGAACTTGGGGTGTGTTCCCTGCTCCTGAACCACTTTCTCCACAAAGCTCTTGTCTGTGGCTTTGGGGAACCAGCACTCCTCATCCAGCAGCGCCAGGATGCCCGGAGGGCCGGCCTGTAACATGACAAACAATCTATTTTAAGTGTCTTGACTTGTATTACACAACTGTTTGCTGCAGAAATTACAATCGAGTGTTACTCCACTGTACTGTCAATGTTGTTGTGTGTGAATCTTGAGGAGGAATAATAACTGGGTGGCATCTTACAGGTTTCTCAATGAGGTCGATGCAGGGCTGCAGGTCGAGGCCGAAGTCGATGAAGCTCCACTCGATGCCCTCCCTCTGGTACTCCTCCTGCTCCAGGACGAACATGGTGTGGTTGAAGAGCTGCTGCAGCTTCTCGTTGGTGTAGTTGATACACAGCTGCTCAAACGAGTTCAGCTGTAGGACAGAATTAGGAAACGATTATTCAACAGACAGAAAATAATAGGCAACTTTTTCTATATGTAACAAAAATGTACTTGTTCCAGCTTTACCCCCCACACACCACTCACTTGTGTAACAACGGTTTACTGCTGCTACACTTTTCTCTTATCTCTGATTAGATTAAACATGAGCCGCCGCCCCCCCCACACACACCCGTTCATCAGGTTTTACCTGTTCTGTGAACTTCTCCTGAGTCTGAAAGTAATGGTAGACTGTTAAAGACCTGATTTTAGCCATTTTGCCTGACTGGACCTCCTCTTCAGGTTCACTTCTATTTGCAATTTGAAGCCGCCACTTTTAAACTGATTGAACTTTGTCATCACTCTATAGGATGCCCAGACTGCTGAAACTAAGCGGCTGAGCCATCACAGTGCTCTGTCTAATCATAGAACTACAGTTATGACGCTTAACTCTAAATCTCTCAAGCCCTGAACACCACACCTCAAAGATCTCAAATCCAGCGATATCTAGGATGCCAATGAAGGAGGCCCCCTGTCTCTTGGTCTTGTCCAGGGCCTTATTGATCCTCAACACCAGCCAGCGGAACATCCTCTCGTAAGAGGCTTTGGCTAGAGCCTCAACAGCAAACTCGGCCTGCTCCTGGGTCTGGGCCTTCTGGACATAGTCCCTGCCAACCTGCATAAAAGAAAGAAAAGCTCTAATGTCATCCTGTGATACTAAAATTATCATTACATGGAAACTGCAAAATAGTTAATAGTAATAGTTGGAATTACAAAACTAAACAACACCAGCTTCAAACAATACAGTCGTGGAGGAGAAAAAAACAAAAAAAACAAACACACAAAAAAGGTAGAAATCATAAACTATTTATCCCATAATCATTAGAAGAAGAAGGTAAACATGTCACATCATTGAAGTGTATTGATTGCTATACAGACCTTGATTCTGGGTGACAGGATGGCTCGTGTGAAGTCGGTCACATTGATGCTCAGCAGGTGACACACTTTCTGGGCAGCTGGGGGTGAAACACGGGAGTCATATTGGAGGATGTTGGAAGGATTGAGAAAATGGAGTAAAGGACGATTACAATGATGAAATGTGCGTACCGGTGTCATCAGGCATGGAGGCCTGGTCAGAGTTGCGCTCCTTCTTGAAGGTCATGTTCCCCAACTGCAGCACGGCCGACACCACCTTCAACATACCTGACAAACAATCAGAAGAGGTCACAGCGTGCTGCAGATGATCAGTAATGTGCCACCACGCCATTCGTTTGATAATCTCACCCCATTAAAAAGACACTTGGAAAACCCATTATGTGCAATAATCAAGTTTGATTATAAACTAAATATCCTTGGGTTTTGGACTGTTGGTAGAAAAAAAAACCCACATCTGAATCCTGTGGAAAGTTACTATAACGGACATTTTTAAAATCTGTTAAAATGAGAGTAATCAGAAGATAAAAAAGTGCTCAGTGAAGTTTTTTATTGCCTACAAACTAAGTTGCTTTTACACTCTGTGTCACTCACCAAAATGCATTGAGTGTAACCTCGAGCCATAACAAACATTGAATGCATTTCCTTCCTCTAAACATTTGCAAGCAGATTTTTTATAGTGTTTTAAATTCTGCATTGTTTACATCCATGTTTACTAACTAGAAGTGTTCTTCACTGCCTTTGCTAGGACATGATCTTAACATATGGCGGTGTGTTACTGCCACCTGTAGATCAGTGGATAGTGTGACACCAGCAGCAGGAATGGGTATTCGGTCTGTGTGCATTTGTGTCCTGCTCATAGAAAAACAAAAATCCACAGCGTTACTAGGTCAGAAACAAATGAAAACAAAAAAGGTACCAATTGTTTCCTCTTCTGGGATGCTCATGATCTGAAAGGCGTCCATGGTCTCAGTAAACAGGTCCTTGTCTTGCTGACCAGGAATTGTCACGTTTCCATTGGAAAGGAAACGGTACTTGCTGTATTCCTCCAGACACAGCTCGGCTGGGGGGGGGGGGAGAAAGAAAGCAAGAGAGCAGAATTATTTATAGAGAACTGACCATTTTAACACACTTTCATGGGCCTGCTAAACTCTGTTGCTTGAATGCACACAACTTCAGCACCATTGTACTGCAGACACTAATAACTGAACCAAGGAGTGGTTCAAAAAAATATCAGTTTCCAATATTAGTGGAATGAAGCATACTTTTCGTGTATACAAGCTGCTCATTTAAATGACTTTGCTCTTGAACTGCAAGTCATGTTCAGCTATCAATAAACCACATTTATTTAGCTACTTTCTTCAATTTTCATTTAAGTAGCTCTGTTCGATGCATTCACGGTTGTACTAAAATGCCTCACAGCGCAGCTTGTCCCCTGCTCCTGTCAGCATGTAGTAGAAGATGTGAAAGCTCCTCTCCTCTTTAGCTTGTCGGATGGCCCGAGACTTCTCCAGCAGATCTGGTTAGCATTTCAGTCAAGGACAAACAAATGCAAAGGCAAACTGAGCAGGACAAACAGCATCTTTAAAATATAGTGCAGAAACAAGCAGACCCTCAGGGACCTCTCCAGGTTGTCTTTGTGGTAATATGATTAAATGCATCACTAAAGGACAATTAAAACACAAATGTGAGGGGCCTGAGGTTGCACTTGAACCTGCATTTTTTCCAGACCTTGTGGATGATAGAGGGGGCACCTCTATCAGACAGGTCTAGTCAAAACTAATTTTAATATGGTATTTGATATTGCACTCACATGGTAAATATTCAACAACAACTTTGCTGAATAATCACAAACTAACTGACAGCAAACCTGATGTGGCAAGCATTACAGCATGCAAATTCTGATTGCTTTCCGTCACCCTTTGCAAATTGGGGAAGCAAATTTTTCAGCCCTGTACAGAACGGGAAAGTAGCATATATTTTAAAAAGGATGCAAGTTTCAATGTTGGCTCCAACGATGTATCCATTCACGTCAAAATTGATCCTGATGAATTTTCCCTACAAGAGAAAACAAATCAAAGTGATGTTTGTAAGGCTGAAAACATTTTAAAAACTTGTTCTTGATCAGCTTCTTACTATGAGTGTTGGAGTCATAAGTGAACATAAAATAAATCGACCAAAGTTATTTAATATTAATGATTTCTGTATTTTTCCTCTGCTCTTCTCACGGGCAGGGCTTTAAAGTCACATATGACATTTATTTTCTGTGCTTTGTAGACATGAATTTTAGGTTATCTAGTCATTCTTACAAATCTTGAGGAGTTGTCATTCTTGACGGTCTTTGCATTGCCAAAGGCCTCCAGGATGGGGTTTGCTTGCAGCAGCTGTTTCTCCAGTTCCCCCTGACAAAAAGGATCGAGTATCAGAGCAAACTATAGACTCCAATACACTTTTTCATCTAAGTTGGACATTAGTCAAACAAGCACAACTTTCATGCATTTTCTTGGAGAGCTGCAAATCTTTCATTGGCGAAAACATACATAAGCTACATGCAGTAAATCATTAATTTTATTTTAAAAACAATTCATGCTCCGTATTGAAAAGAATTACCTCAGGGGATGTCAATATTGCCCAATCAACCCCACACACACACACACACCTGCGCATTCCAACACACATTCCCGCATCACGCAAGCCCACTCAAGCACAAAACCCTTTAAGATCATCCCTGTCCATGCAGGCACAAACAAGAGAACACAAGAAGCACAAGGCCAGTTAGCCAACCTCCCCTAAAGGAAATGCAAGAGTGTATTTTACTGTGACACACCAAAAAGTTTCATTCTACTACAATGACAAAATCAAGACTGACCAGATTGAGAAAAAAATAAAGAAATTGTTGCTGGGTGGGAATGAGATACTTTGACCTAATGCCAGAGGGAACAAACACCTGTGGTGTATTTTAGCATGAGAGAATAACCTCTTAACCTATCTCTTGATTCTCTGAACCCACACCGGATTCTTTATTTGCAAGGAAAAGGTTTTCATATTTAAAAACAAACTTGTATTTAACACTTGTGGGGATAAATCTTCAGATGTTACTTCATTGATCCTTTTATTAATTAAAACATTTTCTTACTATTGTAGTTTTATGTTCAAAAAGACTTTCTTCCCGAGTTTGATACCACTTTAATATTACATGCTACTATACTGTAAACATTAAGCTAAAAAAAAAAAAAGTACATTTCAATGCATTTCCTTGAACCCCATACTAAGACAATAAAACGTTTCATGTTAGTAGAGTAGTGCATAAACAGACACCATGCGTATGGAGTCGGAGAGATAACTCACATGTGACAAAACTGCATTCCCCTGGAGAAGGTGAGAAAGGAGAGAGTTCAATACATTTGATACCAACTTCAATGCACAGATTACTTAACTCCAGAGGAAACCTGTTGTCAACCTGTTGAATTATTAAGTGATTTCACAAAAATTCAGGTAAAGTCTTGTGAAACAACCTAAGAATAAGAGGACACACATTCACATCTGCGTTCTGCTTCACTGTCAGACAGAGAGGTGAGGCAGGCACGTCGAGGCCTGAAAGAGGAATGTGCAGTAGTCGCCCACAGTCAGACAACATTATCGAGAAGGACTAACATGGAGAGAACAAGGAACATCAGAGCAGATGGGGAAAATACAGGGGGTGGCCTTTCCAAATCTTCAGATGAACCGTCAGGAAGGAAGGAGGGAACGAAAGAGAAAAACAATGAGTTTTTACTGACCTGGTCTTTCTTGGACTTGAAAGATGAGGCAACATGGGCAAGATACTGAATGACTTTCTTGGTATTTTCTGTTTTCCCTGCTCCTGATTCCCCACTGTAGGAAAGGACACAGCACATAGAAAGATGTTGACACACATTATGTACTAATCATACGAGGTAAAGTCTAAACATCAGGGCAGTGGCAATACTGATCCTAAGGCATTAAATTATGACTGAACCAATTTCTTTTTACATGACATGGGTGAGAAAACACTGGTAATTTAAACATCTACAATTCCATGACAACCTGGAAAACTATCTGCTGATATCTGCTGTGTGAACTGATCAAAAGCTCCAGAAGTGCAACTAAATAGCTTCAGGTGAGATTGTTTTGTCAAGAAAATGTAGCTCAATTGCACATTATGTTCTTGAGAGGAAAACGACATTGAAACTTAATCCTACAACCAACAGACGCCGTCGTGCAGCCACACCTTTTTGCCATTTGGCATGAACAGTTAATCAGCTGTTCTTTCGCTCGTGACCCAACGTTTCCACAATATTGTGTGCAAGTGTGTGAATCCATTTGGAGGCCACGCCCCTTTACAATATGTCTCTTCCATTGTCACGTCCCTTTTTAGCCAGTCGGCATGAACACAAACACACACGCAATTTTGACTTAAACCAAGTTATTGTGAAGATACCAGGAGAACGGAGTGACTTACGTGCAGAGGATGGACTGGTCCTCGCGATCTGAGGGGAAGAGAAAGAGGAGAAACGTCGATCAGGGAAAAAAGTTGACAGGTAGCGGATGTCAGAATAATACGGCATGTGATTGTTTAACTCTGTAGTTTCTGTGGTGTGTAACAGTGCAGGGCTGAAACTGAATTGAAAATGAATTGGCAACTATACATCAGTTTATTCATCTATGATAGCTGCTCAATGATGTGTTTAAAATCATAGTGAAATAAATATCTTTGGGTTTTGAACTGATGATCAAACAAAAAAAAAAAGCTATTTAAATCAGTCACATTGGGATTTTTACAATAATCGTAAGCTGCAGCCCTGAAACCATGTGGGCATGTACAAATTAGTGTACACACACACCGGTAGCGTGTGTACTGTAAATATACAGTAGCAAATAAAGTTTGTCACTAAACACGCCGTTTCTCTTTACAAAAACAACTGTGATACCCTGCATCATGCTCCTGTAGGCTGTGTCTGTGATGGCATAGATGTGAGGGGGCATCTCATGTCTCTTCTTGCCCTTGTACATGTTCACTATCTCCTCAGTGTAGATGGGCAGGTACTTGTAGGGGTTGACCACCACGCAGAAGAGACCAGAGTACGTCTGGGTATGATAGCAGATAGTTATCGTCAGAGAGGAGTGTTACTGCAACCAGTCACATGAGTGCACACAGTCAATAATGAAGGGAGATCTGTAACGTGAGATTCTTCATGGTGCCTCTATATCAAAACACGTGAATCCACCCAAACTCACATAGATGAGTCCAGAGTAGTATCTCTCCTTCAGGTTGTGCAGCACAGAGGCCTCATTCAGGCAGGTGAGCTCCGCCATGTCCTCCACCTTACTGAACTTGGGTGGGTTCATCTTCTGAATGTCATCCTTGTTTACCTTCACCTGAGATTTACAGAGACAAAACACCTGTCAGAGGGATTCCTGAACGAGACTTAGATAGCAGAAACAAAGTAAACTTTAATATTATTTTCATCAACGCTTTTGTCAAGTGAAAATGCTGATTGGTTGCCTGCTAATGACACCGTTCAATAATTTCATTTGAATTCATAAAGCCAACAGATGGACACATTCTTCACTGTCACCTTCTTGCCCGAGTCCGTCAGCTCTACCACACACTCGTCTCCATGCTCCTCCTTGACGGAGCCGGCCTCGAAGCCCAGCTTCTCGGAGGGGACCCACACCAGCTTCTTGGTGGCCCAGTCGGCCTGGGCCATGGGGTTGTTTATCTCACTGCGGTCCCCATACAGGAACTTGTCTGCGTCCGTCATGGTAGCTTTAACACACAGCAAGAGAGCATTTTAAGCAAATATGCAGCCATTTCCAGCAGTATGACCTTTCAAAGAGAGCAAGCGTGGCTTTAAAGGCAACAAAACATTTCAAGTAATGGGCATTTTACTGTGGACCTGGATTCAAATGCCTACAAGTTATACGCAGACACCGCACAAATCTTAACTCCTGTACTGAACAGTCCTGACTTGATTTATAATTTGTGAAATTTATAAATACCTTAACTTGGTTTTTAACCAGTTCACAGAAACAAATTAATTTATTCTTCGCCAAATTTAATAGGTTTAAAAGGTTTTATTTATTAATGAATATAAACAATGAACACACAGTGCTGCCATCCCATTCAACTGACGCCGATTACCAAAACGCAGTAGTCCCCCGCTGCCCACCACGCCCCGCCGCTATCCGTTCAAAACATAGTCGGACTTGCCACCAGCAAGATTGCCCAGCAACATTGCTCAAAAATTTGCCCCGTGTAGCATCAGCTTAAGACTCTAAATGTAATAGGTTCAAGTTTGGCTTTATTGCATGTCATTCTTCCTCTCTTTCCTCATTTCCTGTCATTTCTCTGCTCTCGCAATTGAATGAAGGCAAGGATTTTTTTAAGATAAGATATAACTTTATTATATATATTTAATATACATTTCTGTCACCAATATAAAATAAAACTATGAAAACTAATATTTAAAAAAAGAGCCTGGGTGAAGTTATTACCTTTGAGTGGTCTCCAGTTTTTAAGTTGACTTATCAGAGAGTCATTGGTGCAACTCAGCGGTTCTCTATAGGGCTGGTGTATTGGACCGCATTAGACTGATTTACATACAGACAGAAAATTTCACCTTCCAATGTAACATGCAACAAAACGATGCAAGAAGTAAAATACACTTTAAGCCTGCTGAAACTGGACTACAGCAGCATCTGTTATTCTTGCTTGTCATGCCTCTAAAAGTGTCACTCATCCTGTGTGATAACAAGTCTGTGTGTTTAGTTTAGCTTTGACTTTTCTTTAAATATTTAACTGGAGCAGAAAGATTCAGAATAAAATAGAATCTCAAGGGGAGGGAAACTTCAGAAGGTACAGCACAAGTCTGGGCACATTTTCACCAAAACAGCGGTCGTTTCACTGTATTATTATAAGCATGCAAGCTTTTTACTCTAAGACCTATAAACCAAACTAAAGCTCCTCAGCACATACCAATGTAGAGCAAATGGTAAGACACAAGGTAAAAACTCACTGTAGCATTAACAATTTAAATGTTGCGTTTCATTTCAATGCTTGACAGTGTGTATTCATGACCTGTGGCTCGACAGTCAGACAAAAAAAAAAAACAACAATTAGCCACTTTTCACCTGTGCTCCGCAGTATGACCCTCCCTCTACCTGTCCAACCTTTACTCCCTGTCTGACCCACATTCCTTCCTCATCAGCTCATTACACAGAATTCCACAAATTCCCAACTCATTCTCCCACTCCTCATTATCCACAACCCGCCCTATAGAGCCGCAATTTCTACCACAGGTAACAAATGTGCAGCTATTACATATCACTCTGCTTCAGGACAGTGAGACTCTGTGGCTCTGTGCATTTAAAGCCTCTGTTAGGGAGAGTTATGCAAAAGTCCTGGTGAAAAAAGGAAGGCAGAGGGATGCTTTGCAGTCACAGAGGCAGGCAGGAATGTCGTGAGCAAGTCTGGGCAGAGAGAGAAATGTCATTATTCCCCCAGCCACACCCTAGAGATAGACTTAATGCCTCGTCAGAATAAACAAGGAAAAACCTTCAAACATATCAAATCCATCACCTCGATTCTACTTTTACCAAAAGCCATGTTGAACTCATTAATGTTTAAGGGATAATCCCCTTTGAGATGCAGAATCAAGTCACAAGATTATTATTCTAAAATCAATTTGGGAAATTTGTGTAGCAGAAATGTGTTTTCTTTTTCTTTCCTGTCTTATTAATCATCTTTTGACCCCTCCGTCAGATTTATGATGCAACCTGCAGGTTTAGACTGGACAAAAAAGTTGCATAAACCGATGTGAACAACATGAAGAGGTAGGAAAAGACGACTTGATGGCGTTATGATAACAATAATCTGAAATGGGAAGCAACAGGAAAACAAGTTTTGTCCAGACATTAGAAGAAAAAAAATGTTCAGGCCTCTAAATAGTGGCATTGGTTTACTTTTGAGGCAGGAATATCATCACTCTTCAGATCTTATGGAACAAGTCAAGTCCATTTCATCCATCTATCCCCAAAAATATAGTCCAAATACATTAATTTGTCAGAAAGGGTTATATAGTCTGAACAGCATACGACACCCTCCATCCTTAGACTCTATGGAGAAGTAAAACTACTAAGAGAATCCACATCAATTAAAACCCAAACACAGAGTTCCTCTTCCCAATCAAAGGTGCTCTCATGTCTATAAATACGTATAAAGGTTTGTGTATGAATGTTTGTACAGCAGAAGTTCAGAGCAGCTGCCTCGTCTCAGGTAGAGGTTAGAGTGTGTGGGTACGGAGAGAAATAAAGACAGAGTGTGTGTGTGTGTTTATAGAGTGAGGGATAAAGGGATCAGTGCACAAGGTGTCATCTGTGTCCCTCCTAAGTTCATTATGTGCTCAGACTCTTTGAAGATCAGTGGGGGAGGAAGAGGAACACAGTGACGTTTCATCATGCAGCGATGAAATCCTGCAGAGTGCTAAACTGCAGATTTCCCAGAGGTCAGAGACGATCAACAGCATCACTTATTTAGAGTAAGTATACGAGGGGCTGGCTGCATCATTAATACTCAGGCTCATGCCAAAAAAACACAAGACATTAAAACACAAAGCCTAAACCTGTGACACTCACATGTGTGCGGCTTCATTAACGCTATCCATGGGCCAACTTCCTCAGGAAGTTGCACAAAAGTTGCCTGTGCACATTTTGACACTTTGTGGTTCAAAATGACATGAACCGAGTCGAGCTTCACGGCCGCCCTTGTCATTCCAATCGAGAGCTAAACGACACCTCCCACACCTCTGCTGGAGACCAGGATGAAGAATCAGGTCTCAGTGCGCGACTGGGAGAGTGTTCCCAGAAGGATTTCCAACAGACATGTGAAGTTTAACCATGTCGGGAAACAGAATAACTCCAGATCCCCAAACCTTGTTAACCTTACAAGCTTTTGGATTTAGTTTTCCCAGCAGATGTATTCCTTTTGTCTGTCGTGGACCTGCTTAATCTGCCTCCCTTTGGGTCTTATGTACATTTTCAACAGCATACCCCTGTTCTTGGCTGACAGTCAATCCCCTTGCTTTATCCTGGATTTTATGACTCTTACCTAACGCATAGGGCACGAACCCTGCCACCTGCAGCCCGGCTGCTGATATCAGGCTGGAGGGGTGACGGAACAACAAGAGATGGACAAGGTGGTGGCACTGACGTTGGGGATTAGTCAAAGTATGTGCTGGTGTTTCTTAAATGTTCAGGTTTGGGGGTGGAGCAGGATGGGTTATATAGCTGTGCTGGCGGAAGATGTGACACATGTGTGTTAAAAAAAAAAAAACACACAGGGAAAAGGCAGCATTTTTAGCCAGAACAAAATGGTTGTATAAAAAGGTGAGGAGAGGGCCCTGGCTTACTTTTTATGGCTCCACATGAGACAGTGCTGCTTAACATCTAGCCTCAACCAGAAGAGGAAGTTTTCATTTTGACAGCAAATTATTTTCACAAGTCATGAGTAGAAACAAACAATTCATGTCAGCCATCACTATTCATGATTACCACAAAGTCAAATCCTCTTTAGTCTTGACTGCATGTCAATTTTGTAACCTGAGGGTAGAAACACTGCAGCAGGGTGTGTGCAGTCTGCGGATCCAAACGATTTAAATACATAACAGACATAGGTTACAGTGAATACCTGAAATTGAAACACACATTTCCATACCACAGTGACAGCATGGGCCTGTTTTTCCTGTCCTGTCACGCTATTGTTGTTGACTTTAAAGATTATAGTGAGGTCTATTGAGGTACACTTAGCATAACCTGTATGATGGCATTACAACAATTTATCAAACAATCTATCCTCAGCAAACGCCATACTGAAAAGTTTAATCAACCTATACAATGGTCAACATCAAATAAAAAAGCAAAAGTTTAAGAGCATGATAATTGAGCATGCGTGGGTTTAAAGGGCTCCCCTGTGTCCCCTGAAGAGAGCACCCGGCCATGTGGGCGACATTTCTCCTCTTGACCAAATTTATCTTAAATTAAAAGTGTCCTTTCTTCTTCTTCTTCTTCTTCTTCACTAAAGTCTCTCACAGTTAATACCACCCAGCTCGCTCTCTACCTGCACAACATGAGCACACACCTGGTTTTCAGCTGCAGGCACTGTAGGTGAGCTCGGTTCGTCTCTCTGTGTCCGTGTTTGCAGAAGCGACGTCCTGCTCGACGACACTCCGTTCAAAAAACAAGCCGCTGCGGAAGAAGAAGCTTCGTATCTGTCTCTTTCGTCTCTCTGCTCTGTCATGCGGTCCAGCTTCTCAGGCGTGGCTCGGCGTGTACGGACCTTTAATCCGCCCTGTTTCAGTTTTCGCAGGTAACTTAAACGCCCCGCCCCCGGCCATGCTGCGTTCAAGAACTCCACGCGTAAAAAAAACTTGAGTTATGAGTTGTAGTGCCTCGGGATCAAAACGAAGACTCTAGAAAGACTAAATGCAGTGTTTTGTTCATTTGCTACTTTAAAAAAGGAGGAAGCGCAGGATAAGAGGAGATGGGGCGCGTTGTGTATTTGTGAGCCGTGTAGTCCAGGAAATGCTGTCATCCCTTTGTTAGATATGTCTCATTGTGTGCACTGACGGCAGCATAAGGTTTATTATTGTGCAGGATGGACCGGGCTCACTGTTACGTCCCTTAAGATACTTATACAGAAGATGGCAGTCACAAATAGTAATGCATAGGAAAAGAAATGCATTTTATTAGCGCTGGAACAAACGGCAACAATTTTCATCGATTAATAGTTTAGGTCATTTATAAACCTAAATGATTGTGTACAGCTTCTCAGATGTGAGGATTTGCTATTGCTCTCTGTTTTATAAATTGAAGTTAAATTTCCTTTGATTTTGTTGGTTTGGTAGTATAAAACAAGCAATTTGAAGACGCACCTCAGGCTCTTGATAATTTTGAGTATGTTCTGACATTTTATAGACTGGACTAGTCCTACAGTATTGGGCAGTAACGCGTTGCTGTAATAATATTAGGTATTTTCCACAGTAACTAGTAATGTAACTAATTGCTTTTCTAAAACAGTAATATTATGACTACTAACGAAGGCAAGTAACTCTGCGTTACTCGTTACTGAACGCACCATCCTTGACGTGAATCCACGACTGTGCGGCAGCTCACCGGCGCCGGACTTTATGTTGTTCATGTCCGCTGATAATATAGGCTACATGTGCAGACCGCTGTTTAAAAGTCGGGATTTACTTGCTTTATTTTTTATTTCAGCCGGTGGTTTTAAGAAACGTTAGGCCTAGGCTATGCACTTCATAAGACACTCCTTGCTGCTGTTGAATGTAATGTTAGTTAAAAAGTCGGGAGAGACGATTTGTTTGGGGGTGAAGCAGAGTTTCTCATCATTAGCCTATAATTTGGATAATTATCAACCGCCACAAATTGATTTTCTAATTTTTTTAGTAGGTGTATTTAAAATCATCTTTGATTGAGGAGCTCATTGTCAATTAAATGAAAATGCAAACATGAACCGCCTAACCTACTGTAAGTTACACACAGAAGGAGGGAAAGTGTTTATGTAGTGTGTATATGTTGAGACATGGTTACTGTAGGAAGAGAGTCTCTGATTATCTGCTGTGTGATCCGAGCATCAGGGGTCTGTTTCACAAAAGCAGAAATTAGAAATCCAGGATAAGAGATAAAGCTAGGCTTGACTTAGTGTGATCAGCGCATCCTGGCTTTATCAGTTTCACAAAGGTCAAACCAGGCTCAGAAGGTGCGACTATGTCAAGCCAGGTGTAAGTAATTCAGATAAATGAGCGTCTACAGCTTTCTTCAAGAGACCACACGAATCACAGATTCATTGATGCTGAAACCCATTAAAGACGTGTGAAGCATACTTTATTCGCTGTTACTCACTGTGTTTAAATAAGGTTTATGATGAAAAAATGCACATAATATTAAAAAAAAAAAGAAATCCACAGTGTAAGCATGACTGTAGCATAATGTATTAATCATTGTTTTCTCTCCCAAGCTGTAGCAGATGATCCCAGGGAGAAAAAAAACAGGTCAAAAAACATTGTGGTGTCCTCTCCCTTGTTGTAATTTGGGAGTATTATACAATTATGAAACCTAATGAAAATTGTATAGGCCTATATGTATCTCCTATATAGTGCGTGTGCCATACACTTTTAAGGCTCAATATAACATTACAATTATGACAGTTTCATTTAAGAGCAGTGATATTTTTAGCTACTCACACATTCAGTCGGTCCACTGTTGGCTGCCACACTTTCTTAACGCTGGTTTATTACTGTACCCGAGTTACTTTTTCTTTTATTTATAATTTTTCTTTACACGTGCTTCCATTCCACGTAACCCTACCCGCTGATGCTCGTTGTGTGCAAAGTATGGTGCAGGCGTCTTCTCCAATTATGAAACCTTATAAACACAAACTGCTATTTTAATACAGGCTAATGAAAAATATGCAAAACACATTGGTTTAACTAAGCCTGGCTGTAAGCCTGGTCTGGAGCAGGCTAGCGGCACAGAATAAATCGCCATGGTAACTTATGTGTTACAGCTTTCGTGAAACCAAGACTTAATTCCAAGATATCTGGAAAATCCCGGCTTAACTATCTTTGTTTTGTGAAACAGCCCTCTGGTCAGATAGTGTTGGTAGTATAGTGTGTGTGTGTGTGTGTGTGTGTGTGTGTGTGTGTGTGTGTGTGTGTGTGTGTGTGTGTGTGTGTGTGTGTGTGTGTGTAGGAATGCAGATTCCCGTCGGTACCTGCAACTGGAGCCACAACTGGCTGTGGAGAGAGGAATGTAAAGAGGGTAAACCAACATGTAAAACTGCAACATGGCGTCTCACCATATGTGTTTATGTTTTAATGGTTTTAGTGAGAAGTCAATGGGTCCAATGTAAGCCTGTAAATACAGTGCAATAACATCTTTGCACTTGTTTGCTGTTATCATAGCCTCCCTGAAAAACAAATTAAAGACTAACCTTTATTTACTTGACAACAAAATATTCAAATACGTGTTAGTGTGTCACCACAACATATCCCAAACAAGGGGAATTGTCCACCTGCACTTCGTCTCCCATCCACCAATGAGCTTTAAGTTTAATTTCCTACCATATATGGTCAGAGAGTGGGGAGAAAGAGATAGAAAGAGAAAAAAGGGTTCCAGAAAGAGAGAAGGCTGCAGAGCAGAGAGGTGGAGGTAGGTGTGGTCTATTGTGTGTAAACCCTGCATTATTCTGAGCCCAGCTCCTCCTGTTGTTTCAAATCTGTCACACATCAAAGATGGCCTGGCATGTGGCAGCTTGAATGAAACTGTGCAAGGATACTCTTTGTTTTATGACTGGGCTTCATTGGAAGCAATTCCATAAAACAATATGAACTTTAGATGCATGTTGATTCAGTCCTAGTGCTGGTACAGCTGCTTGTTTCAGAGGCAGCATTTTTATAAGACTGTCTTAAAACAATACATTGAAAGCAGTGCAGGCCACTTTAGTAATTCTTACTGTCCTGTGGTGGGAGTTTTGTTCAAATAACTTGAAGTAAACATTTGTCTTTCTGCGGATTTATTCAATCATCTGCAGATGGACTCACAGCGACTCACAGTCCGGATGTCTCAGGGAGTGCGTTATTTATCTTAACTCGTGGGCCAGCATTATCTCATCTCACACGTTATCACTGAGGTCTGGACAGGACAATTTGACGAGATGTCTTGTTTCTTCCTTCCACATCACCACCTGAGTCACTCTGAGTCCAGGGGTTACATAAATCATTGAAATTGTCAATACATCAATATGTCTTCAATTGCCATTACAGTCCATCAGCAGTTTCAGTTATCAGTTCTTTCTGTGCAAATATTTTATTCCAAAGTTCAGCTAGCAGGTATCTTCCAAAATTACAATCTATTCCTTCGCTGGAAAGGAAACAGTCAATGAGGAGACACAGAAAAAGGATGTCCTACAAACGCTGCAACTTTGGAAAATAACCAATTTAATTTGTATAACTCAAGACAGCTGAAGCATCATGTTAACTTCTGCTTAACTTGAATGCATTTTTACACAGAACGTGAGGACTGGATTTTGACTTACAATGAAACTTTTTGGGAGCAGTATTCCTGTAATACACTGAATGTTGTATATGTAGAGAATGACAATAACCTCTACCTTGTGTGTGGTGGAGTAGTGATGATGACAAACTATAGTGCTTTCAGTGTACACATGGGTATGTGAGTATTGTTTTGAACCAGTCATTTAACGGTTCACCCATCCTGCTTCAGATACAAAAGCCTTATCAGTTAAATCCACACTTCAGCTTCTGCAATCACAAAGTAACTTCCCCCTTCTACCACTTTTGATCCAACTATCTCGCCTATCTTTTACCAGTACCCCTGTACACTGAATGTATAAAATATTAAAGACACATCTTCCTATACAGCTACTTTTGTTTTTTCACTCAATTGTCACCCTGTTGGTTCTTTTCTGCAGCCGCAGGGCACAGTCTGTTGTTACAACACTTCATTAGTGGCAGCCTCCTACAGCTTGCTTCAGGACAGGCAAACTGTCTCACATGCCCCATAATGGCCTCAGTGTAAGATGATCACAGTCATATTTATTTAATACACACACCAACAGTGTATTTGCTCTAACACTCCCACCAGTAAAAAGAAAGTATTTCAAGTTAGTCAACCCAGTAAAAATATATACGTATCATCTGCTGTTGTGTTTGAACGAGGAGCAAAAGCAGAGTCGTGTCAAGTCATGCAAGGAAATTGTGGTAAATTTCACAGTGGGGGGGAAAGTGCGGACAGGACTGCGAGTTTATTCTGACGTGTTTGAGCACATCGGCCTGCCAGTGATTGGTGGATAGAGGGCTGATTTTATCTACAGTGTCAAGAATTATTTCAGATGAATGAGAAAAGCAGAAGTCCAGTTCCTCTCACTCAAAAACACAGTATTGCTTGTCCAGATCCACTTCATCATCTCACCTGCGGTGCCACAAAAGTACTTTATTATTAGAAACAGTGGCAGAAGTTTTGAAAAAAAATTTTAAGCAGGCTCTCATGTAGGGATTTGACATTTCTCAGACTTTTCTCTTTTGTCTGGCTCTGTTACACCAACACTGGACGAATAGTGCACCTCACTGTGGCCAAAACTGACAACTACGAGTTGAAGTGCAGCATTTTTGAGCGGCATGCTTCCATTTTTAGTTTTGGCAGCCATTTTTATATATGTACCTGTGGAAAGCAAAAATATGAAGTGAAACTTATGAATATTAAATATAGTCTTAGATATTACACATGAAGTTAAGTTTACTTGTTACAAGGTTGTACAAACAGTTGTATAATGTCATTTGTGGCTCTGGTGGAGCTTTGTTGACGTCATGTTTTCTGTTCGATGCAACCTTTATGAAAAGGAAAAAAAAATACAACCATGACACACCACCTTTTTATGAGTTTTATTTATTTATTTGATTTTTAAGTGTTTTATTATTTTTTTTCTCCAAAAAAATCCTGAGGTATTCACAATATAATGGCATTTATTCTGTTTGAAATGAGACTCAGGGGGGGAGGGGGAAAATACAACCAAAAAAAAACAATACAAAATTAAACAAACCAAAAAATAAAAAAGAGAAAGAAATAGAAACAGGCAGTAAAGCTGTGTCGATTGATACAACTGTCAAGACAATAAATCCATGGTGTCGTACATACAAGAAGCATTTGAACTGCAACAGCGGTGACTGAAGTCAATCCTCCCCCCACCCTGCAAACTAGCAAAGTCATGCAAACTAGACTTGGAACTGCATTTAGAAAAACCAAGCAACAAACCTCAATGATATCTCAAAGCAGGCGTGTCCCACCTCGCGAACAGGGAGTGCAGGTTAATAACAAGCCAATCAGTCCACGATCATAGTAGCTATCATCAACTGAAATACCTAAAACCATCCAAGTTTCAAAAAATACAAGCTTTAACTGTGTTCATAGCATAGCACTAGAGTTCAAATACACCATGCGGTGGCTACTCAGCTTTAAACCATGAGCAGATAGTTTGTTGGAGCCTTCTGACAGGGTAAACAGTAAAGAAAACAATGGATGTCAGATTTTTAACCTGTTACTTTATAGACTGCACGTTAGTGTGATGGTTGAATACGATATTCTGCTTTTTGTATATAATAGTAAAATGCCAATGAGAGACTACTCCTCTAACTTGAGTCCTGTTTGCCCCCACAAAAAAAGCAATACACAATAAAAACAACAAAAAAACACCCCCCCTTTCAAAAAAAACATACAAATGACCAATAAATAAATATCAGTGAAAAAAATACACTGTTGAATAATCTTCTTGCTCTGTGTCACATATCTATGATTGATAAAAGAACTGCTGTGACTTAAAAGAAAATAAGGAAAACACCCAATATTCTTCTCTCTGCACAACAATCTGCAACACAAAACAAAAACAAACTTTAAAAAACCCATGACAAGTGCAACATCAGTCACGACAGTCTCAGCATTAGAGAAGAAAAAAAAAAAAAGCTCTGGCATTTGACCAATCAGCTCACTACTACAGCATCAGACAAACCAGAAATAATAAAACATAATAATCATAAAATAGAATAAAAAATAAAATCCATAAGCAGTGGGCAGGGATGATGAGGGGAGGGGGGAATTAAATAACAGCACACAATTTATGACCCACACTGGGGTAACAAGAAATAAAGCGATCATGATATCTGATCAAAGGAAAACAATATATAATAATAATAATAATAATAATAAAAAATACTACTAGACTCTCAGTTCAGAGGTTATCTTTATGTGGCAGTTTAAATAAGGTGGACAGACACTACAGCGTAACGGTGAGAAAAATGATTGCTCCACCTCGCCAGTAAAAGAAACCTTTAGAGAGACAGACAACACTGTGCAGCTCTCAGTGCTGTCTGGGATCACCCATTTATTTCTTTGTTCAATTTGGTGTCATCTTTGCCCTGAATAACAACAAAAAATAATAATAAAAACCGTAATCATAGTAATCATGATTATCATAAAAAAAAAACTAAACCTAATAATAATAATCACCATCAATAAAGACTTTTGGTAGACGAATAAACATCACACAAACTCTCTGCTCACACACACACAGCTAACTGAAAGGAAAGACACACGGCACATGAAGGAGAGGAAAACAGGACGTTGAGACATTTTTCTAACAAACACTGTCTGCTAATAAAGATACAGCTCCTCCTCGACAACTAATGATGGGTCCAAAGTGAAAAAGTATATTGCAAAGTTGACAAAGAACATAAAAAAGGCAAATAAAAGTGTGTCTTTTCCTAAGTACACCATAATTCAACATTTTTGCAAAAAACAAAAATACAGACTATATGTGTAAAAATCATAAATAAGGATAAAGTTTTGTGCATCCCCACCCCAACCAACCGTTGTCTTGGAAGAAAACAAACAAACAAAAAAAACAAAACAATGGCAGTTACAACGGTGACAATAACATGCAATTGATATACTTTACAGCATTGATCTGTATCTCCCCCACACTACAAACCCGCAGTCTAACCCCGGTCCCATCCCGACCCCAATACAATCCTTAAATATTTGTCAGCTCATTCAAAACATCTCTCTTGCTCTCTCTATTCTCTGTGAATGAGCTGAAGGCGGTGATGTTCATCACACTGGGAGGGGGCTTGAAAAGAAAACACACACTGTCGCCAACTCCACTTTATCCGTAAATCTGTGTATGTACAGGAGGCTTTTGTTCCCCGTCCAAGTAAGCTGACATGGTTTGAACGAATGCATAGTGAAAATGATATTTGGTTTACTTACAGATGGGTTTACCACACACACACACACACGCTGCCCCTTTGATGCCAAGACCCCTGGCCTCCAACCTGACAAGCTAATATTCACATGTAGCCACTATTGGCAGTAGCAAGAACGGGTTAACATCATATGTTTTTGATTCCTCACACACTCACATACACGCACACACACACACACACACCGACAGTCATTCCTAGGAGGAGGTGCTAAGCTGGCATGACTAGTTTGTGGTTGGTTCCACAGAGGTGCAGCGTGGCACAGTCACCCAATCAGGTGCCCAAACGGCACGGTAGAGCGAGTGTGTGCGCGTTTAAAATACACATCAGCTTAACAACAGAGGACGTCGACAGTGGGAGACTGGGTCCAGCTTTGTGTTTTAAGTCACACGTAAAGATTTTGAACAGTGAACGTTGTAGTGAGAGCGGGTCGCCCCGGCTCCCTGACGTTTTTTTTTTTTAGAAACTGCACCAATGAGTACACCTCAGTCTGTGCTGGCAGAGCAGTACAGACTGAGGGATGCTAAGCACCAGAATCAGGTCTATATGAGCAGATCTGTCATGATCAGCCCTGAATCTTGTCATTTGGAGGGGTTTAAAGGAGAAGGACAACCAAACAACAAGAGTCCCGTGTTCACTGCTGGAAGCTAAATCTGTCCCAGGTCACACGCTGGTCTCCAGATTAAAACACCCGACTAAGGCTGAGCTAACGGAGTCGTGCCAGCTCGCCGTCACATCTGCTCAGAGGCCTGTATCACCAAGAGACTTGAGCCATCTTTGGGCTTAACTTTTCTGGTATCACCAAGCTGGCTCGCTTTTAAGCGTGGGGAGATCACCATGATAACTTACACTGCTAACGGAGCAGGTCAGAGGATCAGAGTCATGGTTCAGACAGATTTACCAACATGGGCATAAGTAGAGTTTACAATAAAGTAACAAGTAATAAAACGCAAAAAAAGAAACACACAAACAGTGGCTAAATGTCTCAATAGAGTTACCTTGACTTAAGTCAGAGATAAGAGGTTTTATTTTATACAAAAGCATGCCCACTCTGGGTATAAAAACAAGGAAATTCAAGAGATTTCCACACAAACAGCCTAATAAATGACTATTATAGACGCATATTTAAAAAACTAAATTAAACTGACACTGTAGATAATCTTTAACGCTCTTAATCCACAATGCCAGCTGTCTTTAAAAGGAGACACCCCGCTGTTTTTACACACAACAACAGCAGAGGTCTGTCTTCTGTGGCACTGGAGGGTGCTGTCCTAAGTTTGACTGATAAAAAAAAAAAAAAAACTGATTGGTATGCGATTATGAATTGGATTAGCTGGATTGGAAAACCCAGCACAAACGGAGCCAGTCGATAACCAGCTGTGTGATACCAGTTGTCCAGGCTCGCTAATGTTCGGTGGAGCCCGGCAGCCCTCAGTGATACGGGCCCCGAGTGAGCGGATTGACTGAGGAGAAGGATGAGCCGGCTGGTTTCATTGCTGAGCCCTTGTCGTGTGTTAGTGCAATAGTCTCCCCCTGTACAGTAATATGACACTTACACACTCACACACACGGCACTGCTACACTACAGTGCCCCCCCCCACTAGCTATAGAGAGAGTTCATATATATCATAGCTGAGAGTAATCAATTATAATGTCAATAACAATAGTCAGAAGAATAACAACATCGCTCTTTCTTATTTTAGTTGAGTTGTGGACACCTTTGGTGAGAACTGTGAAGGTTGTCAAGCTTGCAGGCGACCTGTGGACAGATGGAGGGACGGATGGACGGAGTAAAGGATGGATGCAACAAAAAGCATCTGGACAGACAGACATCCCCTCAGGTCTTATCTACACTGTACAGAGTTTAGTGTGACGTCGGGATATAAATGATTAACTACTTTACACGTACAGCTACATTTGAGGTGAGGTGTGTGGTGTGAGTACTTTTTGTGAAGCCAACCTCCCTGCACTCTCTCTTCTACTACTCCATCTCACCATTGCTCACTTGCGTTTGCCCTCTTCAGACTTGCTCTTCTGTATTTGGTAACGTGTTGACATTGCATTATTTTACTTATTTGGCTTAAAAGAAAAAGAATAAAGTATTTTTTTTTTGTCCTTTGGGGAAAA
This sequence comes from Micropterus salmoides, assembly GCF_014851395.1. Classification (NCBI taxonomy): domain Eukaryota; kingdom Metazoa; phylum Chordata; class Actinopteri; order Centrarchiformes; family Centrarchidae; genus Micropterus; species Micropterus salmoides. The sequence continues at coordinate 18,434,503 of NW_024040263.1, read as the reverse complement.
TAAGTGACAGCAGCGTCTAAAGCAATAATAAAAAAGTAGCAGCAGCAGCAGCAATGTAAATAAATAACATCGTTTGAACAGAACAGTAAACATCAAACACGACACACTTACTCACTCACTAACATCATAAATGGTAGGTTGGTGTAACACCATGAAAGCTTTTTACAGTAACCAGCTAGCCTCAGAGCTCTGCAGTTTTGTGGAACTGAGGTTGTTCTTCCCCTTGTTTCCTCTCTCCTTTTTACACACTCACTTCCTGTCAACTATCTCCAGTTTGCCTCTGACTTTTCTTTAAACTTTCCATTCCACTTTCCTAAATACTCCCCGTCTTCCCTCTCACCTCACTCAGTCATCTCCTCTCGTTTTCCTGTTGTTTTGATTTTCACTCATCTTTTCTGCCATCTTGACAATATTCCTGCTCTCTCTCTCTCTCGCTCTCTGACACTTAACAGTTTCCTCTCTCTATTTTTGCCAGGCCTCAGTTCTCTGTGTCTAGCAGTGATTTGGTTTGGTGTGTGACAGGGCGCAGGAGGTTTGAGTCTGCAAATCTAGCAGGCTTTGGCTGTGGCCCTGCAAGAGGCGAGGCAGTCAGTGACCTGCGCTCATTACGTACATCTATACATCACAATTTCAAACACACACAGACCAGTTCAGGTGTGCCTGGTTTATCAAGCGCGACACACTCAATTTTATCTTCACAATCCTCTAGTTCAGGGGTCTCAAAGTAACTGGGGGCCACGGGCCAGGTTGTTTTCTGCTGGTGGGATAAGAAACTCCAAAGTAATGTCGATTCAGGCTCCCAGAGAACGGCAGCTTTGTCCTTACAGATGAGACAGGAAACAGTCAAATTAAACTCCACGGAAACATAATCAATTGTTCCGGTCTCTGGAAACTGTCTGTGCTCCAGGTCAAACGTTCTTTTGGGTTTTGAAACTACCATTTTGGTGTCATTTAGGTGTGTTTTGCCAAATCTAGGCGGTGTTCCTCTTACAGTATGGTAGGTAGGTACGATTACTTGATCAGCTGTATTTAAAAAGTGAAGATTTGCTGCTTTTCTTTGTTAATGATAGCAAACTGACTTGTCTTAATCTGATAATCTGGAAACATGACAGTCTGACATTTTGATCTGCTTTGACTGTGATCAATAAAAAAATATTGTAAGTTGAACCCCTGGAAAAAGTAAATGATTACTTCAGGCCTAAAAGACAAAAATAGAAAACTGATATGTGAGGCAGATTTTTGAATGAATTCTAAAAATGATAGCTGCTTTATGACTTTGTGGGTCAGGTCTGGCCCCTGGCCTGGTAGTTTGAGACCCCGGATCTAGTTTCTAAAAACTGAAATGTTTGCAGGGGCAGGTCTAAATCTCTTGGCCTCCACCAACAACAAGCCTTTGGTTTGGTAACACTGTGGAGCTCTATGTCACACTAAAAACAGAGGCAGACAGAGCGGTGGACAAAGAGGAAGAGGTAGACAAACAGAGAGAGTGAAGTAAAGAAATGCTCCACAAGCTCTACCCCATACAGCACATATTCTTTGTACAAGCTCCTGTTCTTTGCCTTCTCAATGAAAAAAAAGCACTCTGCCCCCACTTTTAATCTCCAACCTCTCTCTTGTTTCTCACATTAGTAACAGTTATTCACCTCCCCTCTTATTCGATTTTCTTTTCTCACGCACACTTCTAGAAAGTCGGACACTCCACCTTTCTAACTCATCTTTGCTCTTCTTCGTTTCCCTCCATCTCCTGTAACACTCTTTAAGTTCATCTAAGTCATTATGAACACACAACAAAATCCTAAAATGTCCTTTTGTACAAAGCTAGAATGCAACACTAATTTTTTTGTTATTCTTTTTCATTGTGTTTGTTTTCCAATTATGCAGCTGCTAAATACAATAATGGGTGATCTAAACGTATTTCATATCAAAGTTAATGAGGATTACTATCCTAACATGTTAAAAATGAAGGACAGCCAACATTATGAATTCATTCTTGTTTGTGTGTTACAGCTGTAGTGTGAAGGTGAAGAAATGACATGGAAACATAATCTCACTACTAACCACCTGTGACACACACACACACACACACACACACACACACACACACACACACACACACACACCCTGAGAATGTGTGATAGTAGAAACACCTGAAGAATCATAATTGCACCGGACATTGTGTCCTCCATAATGTTTATGTACAAGAGAGATTAATGTTTGCTAATGTAGCAGATGCTTTCTTCCAGTGTGTAGTGACTACTCTGTTGACGGATCCAATGGATCAATGTTGTAGACGGACATGAAGATGAAAAACTACCGAGTTTTTTTTTTTTACTGTAGAAACACATGCAAGATACACACAGTTTGTATGAAAGTGAGTGTGTGGCTGTTACACACACCGTGACGTGACGTGAAAGGATAGTGTGACAAGACGCGACAGTGTGTGAATGAATGAAGCTAACTGCAGCGTGAACCTTTTTTCCTCTTCCCACCCTCCCATGTCTGCCTGTCCAGATTCAACACACTGAGAAACACCTGTGTCATCCATTGATCCGTCCATCACTCCACCTGTCAAGCCAGAGTCCTCCCCCCTCCTCTGTAGGCTCTTCAGGTTCTCCGGTGGACAGATGGACAGGCGGACTGGGTCTAACGCTGGGCTTAGCTGCTAACGCTGGGCTAGACTAGGACAGACTGAGTCTGGGCTTGGCAAAGCTAAAGCTAGACTAGACTAGCGTCAGCCTAAGCTAACGCCAGGCTGGGCTAGGCTACCTACTGAAGAGCGAGTGGAGCTGGTGCTGATGGCTGTAACACTGGCTGCTGCGAGGCGACTCGGTGCGATCCATCACCGCCTGGAACCAGCCGGCCACGTCCACCTCAAGCACCTCGTAACGCCGGATGAAACTATGCTCCTGGACGAGGAAGAGAAACAGCGAGAGGGAGACAGTTTAGTTACGTGACTATTATTTATTTCTGGGAAATCTCAACGAAATGTTTGTTGCTTGGTGTCTTACCAGCAGCTGGTGGTATTTTGGCCTTTTTCTGTGATCCTTTGTGAGGCTGTGGACAGACACACACATGAAGTGAAGCTGCAATGAGTGATTTTTAAATAATAAATTTAATTTGCTTCATATAAAAGTGTATCAGCAAGTGACATGATAATAAATAAAACACTGACAACAACACCCACACTCAATAACTAACTAATCATAAGCCTGAGAAAAGCAACTTGATGACCTGAGAGCTGGACTGCAGTCTGTGAGCATCAGTTACATAGAGTGAGATTTGTACTCACCAGTCTTTGACGAAGGACTGGAAGTCAAGGGAGAAGCCCATGCCGAGGGGAAGCAGAGGAGGATCTTCCTGCAGCACTTTGGTCAGAACTTCAAAGTCTGTCTTGCAGTTCTTGTACGGAAACTGTCCTGTGGCCAGCTCCACCTACAAGACACAAGAACCCATTAACATCCACTGTCAATGATGGAAATAAACGCTACACTTGTTTGGAAAAAGACTGTTTAAATAAATAACACAATATAGTAACTCTACAGTTGTGTACAACTAGATTCAAGCAGGTTTTGTCAGTAATTTGACAAAAATCGAACTCACTTTGTTGCTCAAACCATTGTTTTTTCATTCATTACTGGACTATCTGCCTAATGTTCACCGTTCTTCAGATGCGGTGGAGACACAGGTACTTTCAGTTCCCTAGATTAGTTCCTGAGGCTGTTTCCTGGAACTATTTAGTCTGGGGTGTTTCGGGTAACCACTCATGTCTCTGTTGACAGCTGTAGAATAATAGATGAAGCTACAGTGGGAAATTCAGATGAGACAAAACATCCCCATATTAAAAAAAAAAATCCTCTTTCATAATGGTTTTCAAACAGGGCTAGCAGTTCATGCTTAGCCAGCAAGCTCCGGTTTTAAAAACTGGTCTGAGGTCAGTACATCATGCTGACAACAGAGAGCGTGATGTGAACCATGGCATTACTGTAATTACTGCCCTCGAAATGTTTGCCACCACCTAATACATCTTAGCATTAGTACTTTACAATGGTATCTTCCATTTTGACACATTTGCACCCACTTTGAAAACGAGTGCACTTCTTTCCTGGTAAGAAAATAAAAGTAGTTTTACCAGAGAGATGCCAAGGCTCCACACATCTGCTCGGATGTCATAGTCAGGTTTGGTGGGATCTGGAGGGTCTATTCTCTCAGGCTGCAAGAAAACAAAAACAGGCAAGACTCTGTTTAGGGAATACATGTGTGTATCATGTTTAAACTGGGATATTTTCTGATTGCATCTGTTTGTATCCATTTATGTCTTGTGTTCAAATATATTGGTAAGGCCACAAACACAAACATGTTGGCTGACAGACAGGATGTGAGAACTTTGTGTGTGAGATACTTGTTGTGTTTTGAGTGTAGTGTGTGTGAGCTTTCACTCACCGCCATGTAGGCAGCACAGCCGGCACTGCGGGTCTTGGCCTTGGAGTCGACGAGGCGTCCGCTGATGCCGAAGTCACACAGTTTGATCTGACCTTTATCGTCCAGGAGGATGTTGGAGGGTTTGACGTCCCGGTGGATGACGCCATGTTTCTCTTTCAGGTACAGCAACGCCTTCACTATCTGGAGCAGAAACACACAGAGCGAGTCCATAAGCAATCAATCAAACAATCACGTGAGCAGAGTTCCCATCTGTGTTTCTTCCTCTTACCGCCACAGTCATCTTTCCGAGGATTCGCTCTGGAATGGGGCCCTGGATTCTCTTCTTCAGCTTCTCAGCACACGTTCCCATCAGCTCCATGGCAATGAATACATCCGTCTGACCACGCACACAAACACACATTCAACATCCAGCATTTACCAGCACACTTCAGGAGGTACCACAGGGGAGCTTACTGAAATATGTAAAAGCAGTCACACTGGGTGCAAATATAAAAATAAACCCAAGTCTGTCTTTTAGCTGGTGAAGGACTACTATTGTATTGTAGTTAATGTATGTAAAGTATTTTGGAGAAACCCACGTTGGTTACTATGGCGCCATAGCACTGGATGATGTAAGGGCAGTCATGACTCTTCAGCACCACATCCAGGTCCATCAGGATCCTCTTGTTCTCATCCTTGTTTCCTGTACGACGCATTTGCTGGTGACACACACACAAAAAAGAGACATGTAAGATTCCTGCCAAAATTTGAATGTATGAAACACACACCACGGCGGGTGTGCATGTTAAAAAACAAGCCATTAGGAAATCACAACACAAAGACTCCTCTGGTGAGCTGAGGGACTCCCTAATTGTTAAACAACTCGGACAGCTACAATTAAGCCATCTCTTAAATAGAAGGGTTGTTATGTGGGGTTATTACTGCCACTGTGTTGGTAAACTAGTCGCAATTAAAGCACAACAGAAAATCAGAGCGCTAAGTCAGGCTGGGTGTCAAGCTCCTCCTGTGTTCTGATCACGCTGACTGGTCTTTGAGAGTTTACTTCAAGTCTTTATGGTCCCTGTAGGGACATTTTCTTATTTTCTGAAAATAAGCCACAGCTTGACGAAAATGATGGGATGTACCTGAGTTGTTCAGCATCACAGCATTGGCAGACCAATCACACAGAATTAGTAAAGCACAAATAACTATAATAATTACACAAAGCTCATATTATTATATATAAGTATGTTGTTGTTTCAGGAAACCCATCTCCGTAGGTGAACTTGAATTCTTTCTAAGACTGCTTAAATACACTAGCCAAAAACCAGCAGTATAAAAGCAATGCTAAAAATCATTAATATAAATTAATTTTAGTGAATTATGTCTTCCCAAACATCTGAAATTCAGTTCTGTACAGACACTCCAACCCCCATCAAATACATTATTTACAGAAAGAGCTTCAAACTGCAATTGACATTTAATTTAGGTAATATGATCTAATGAAAAGCGTTCTAATCATGTCTCAAATCTCTTTCTGGGTTATGTACTAATTCAGTCCTGTTTTAAACTAACTGTGTTATTAATGACTAATACTTAAATATTTTTATGTATTCTGTATTCCTTATGTTATTATTTTCTGTCAGTGTCTAGATTCTGTCCCGTGTGTATTTGTGGATCCCAGAACAACTAGCCACAGCAGGTGATACTAATGGGACACTTTAAAAATCAAACCTATGGCATGGGAAATAAAACATTTTTCTCCTTTTACATATAAGCGTAGGAACGCCAAAATGTTTCAAGAATTGATTTCACAAAAAGGAATAAATGACTCGTTACAAACTTTGGATACTCATTTTAGCAGGCTGGCTTCCCGAGGAAAGGAAATACTGATAAATGTGTGAGTGCAGGAGGCTCTTACTTTGACAGCGATGACATGGTCGGTCTTCTTGAATCGTACTTTGAAGACCTGTCCACAGGTCCCGCTGCCAATCTCCCCCTCACTGATCAGGTCCGTCACCTCGGCTGGATACCGCTGTGGACAGATGAGGAAGCACAAACACAGAATAAGACTTCAGATCATGCTTAAGATATTTTTATCGGTTAAAATGTTAACTAAATTTTGTCTCTACGCTGACTCTTTGAGCCGAAAATAGATGAAAGAGGCCAGGTCTGACTTTCTGCATCGTAAAGCAACACTGAACTCCCTCTGGGCCATTTACTAACAAATGTTTTGATGTGTAATTAAGCTGCTCCCCCACTGGCCATGTCTGAGAACACCAGCACACAGTGGGAAGATGCATCATTTCCCTGCTTTGTTAAAATTAAACCACTGGTGACTGAGATGCTGTGAACAACATCTCACTGGGTGCATGATGTAACAACCCTTCAGGGCTAATGAGAGGAAGTAAAGACAATCTGGAGTGCAGCGATGAGTCAAATCTCTTTCTCAAGCATCTTCAAACCCTGAATGGCACTAACTGCGATACTGGACCTGAAGGTTGCACGAGGGAGGAAAAACAAACAAACAAAATGAGGCCAACCCGTAGTCACTGTCCTCGATTTTATCTTGGTAGATAAAAGCAACACAGTTTTTGAGTTTTTAATAATATTCTGTTTATTGTCAAAGAGATAAAAAAAATGCCTTGATAGAGATTCAATGCAGTGCTCAAGGAGACTTCAGCGGTACAGATGTTTGCTTTCATAGCCTGCCTGCATTCTCATCATAATGAATTAGATTTTATTCTTTCTTACTGAATGCTGATGAGAACAAAGAAGTGTTAAAAAAAGTGTGATAAAAAATAATTTAAGACTGTGTAAAGTGATGTCTTGATGTCAGCAATATAAGTGAGTCTAGTTTATTCTATAATTTTGTAACTGTCAACAAGTCGCAAGAAATTGCAACACCCAACTCCCCCATTTGAGTGCTCAGCCGCCACCCCATCGGTTCCTACTGGAGATGTAAATATTTGAAAACAAGTCACAAATATGTAGTTTTAGTTTCTTTTAAAGTTATTTCCTAAAGCAACTGTAGTTTGCAGCAAATGTTACTCAAACAGGAGCTAATGGAGCAATTGTTGTGGATTAATACACATTTACTGCCCTTGCGATTATATACAGCAGCAGGACGGTGCATCTGGAAATCGATTCAAACTAAACCTCAGTGCCCATGATCATTGTAATGAAGCATCAGTGTGGCTCACTCATGTGTTTTCAATAGTTTTTGGACACCAATAGAGGTCAACAGAAGAAGACATAGGATGTGTTGCTACATTATCACTGTTTTTCAGTTAATATAATTTATGACATGCGGGAGGGATTAACATTTACAGACCAGAAAAAAACTCAACATGTGACTCCGTGTGCACATCTCACCTGACCGTCGATCTTCAGATAACCCGTCTGTTTCATGATCTCCTGCAATTTCTGGTCAATCTCAGCACTGTGGGGACAAACCACACACACAGCGGCACACACAGTCAGGGAGCGCTACTGCCACATGAAGTAAGTTTCAGTGTGAAAAGTCCACAGCGAGATGAGAGAGAGACTTCTGACTCATAAATGGATGCAGTGTGTGTGCTTCTGTACATCTCTTCTACCCACACACACTCTGCATGCAGATCCATTGTGTGTAACGTTCTGCTCACACCCCAGTGGTATAATACATAAATATATATGTAAAATCACAGTCAATCTGTTTTGTCTCTCTATGTTTACCCAATAATTATTCCTCTGTACTTTAAACAGTACACTCACTCACCCTGTGTGGATATCTGTGCATGTGTGTCTATGTTCACAGAAAGGTTATTATTATTATTTATTTCAAAACCAAAAATGTATTGAATATCTTTTTTTAAAATCAACAATCTTTTACCACCATCTTACAATTCTATGCTGTACACAAAGAGGCGTTTACTGATGCCACATCAACTTGTTTGCTGTTGTCAGATGACAGTTATGCGAATACAGTTCTCTTGTTAATCACTGCTCAGATGAACATCAGCATTGTGTCCATACTTCTCTAGGCTCTTCTGTAGGCCATACGGAGGTGTGGGCAGGGTCAGCATATGTCGCGGGCGGCTGGGGTAGGGGTGGTGCTGAGGCGAACTCTCTGAAGATGATGAACGGCTGCCTCCATCGTTGGCCAGTGGCAGCTGGAGCGCTGTGGTGGTGGGGGGGGGTTGCATGACACATTAGACACAGACAGGAGTACAGAACAAAGAGCACAGTTTCGCACCAGAGGCCAGCATGCCACAAGGTGTAAGATGGCTATGTTTAATCATGCATTTTCATTGACTCCATTATTTAAGTGGTTTAAAGCTGTTGTGCACCAACAGAGATCATTTATTATTTGGACACACACTGACTAAATCTAAGTGTCTGATGAATTAAGTATGTGATCTATCATACGCTGTGTAGTACTAACTAAAATGTATTTCCCATGAGACACCAGGAGAAAGTGGCCTTGGCAAAGTCAAAGAGTTCTTTTACTACAGCCCTGCGATCTAGATCCGTAGTGTTTAACCAGCATATGAACTTGTTGTTTTTATTTCCCCAACGTCACAGCTTTGTTTTTGTTTCGCTGATCTAATGTTAACAGGATGGTTATCTCACAGCAAAAGCAACACCATTCTCAGGCAGGGAGAGACAGCGCAGAGTTAGCCCGTAGCCCGGGAGGTACAGTTTAGGGACGTGGGCAGCCATTGGTTTTATGTAAGTATGATAGCAACTGTACTCACTAAAGTGAGATCTCACATTACAAAACATACGGGGAGCAGGGAAACAAGTATGGGCAGTGAGTCGATCATATAGCTTTTAAACAAACCAACAGTTTATTTGGAGGTAAAACGAAAGTGAGCACACCTGTAATGTTGTTAATAATCCCTCAATATACAGGAAAACTGTGTGCACAACTACAGCAAGCGCTGTAGTTCTTGAACCAGGTTTGTGAAATGTAATGGACAAGTAATATTTTAACTGTTCGCCTTTGTTTTCTCTTCCAAATAAGTTTGGCTTCCCTGGGTATGTCTCACAACCTAGTAATGTGTTCCCAATCCTAGAGATTCTTTTGGTGAGTGCAACAGACAGAAGTGATGATCCCAAGTTGTAACTAGAACTGCAAACAGTTGTAAGCGGGGTCCAAGCCCCCCAGCACCAGCCGCACCACTCGCCCCACGGAGGCCGTGCAAGTCGAACAATTAATAATTGAATAAACAATCAGAGTTTGACATTTAAGGGACTTGCGGTTACGGAGATAAAATTAATGTATTTCTATGGGAGTGTTATTTGATATACGATTAATAGCGCCACCTGGAGGCCGATTGACACCAAATTTCATACAGCCCCTTGGGAAGGCGTGCCACATAAGGTCCCCAAGTTTGGTGATCATAGGACATCCCTAACTTAAGAGAAGACATCACTTCTTGTTTAGAGCGTTAGGCGCACACATTTGTTAGCTTACAAATCTGAAAGTTTTTCGCGTATCAATCTGGGGAGCACTAACTTTTATCAGCTTGGTCCAGAGATTGTCTGTGCCAAGTTTGGTGTCGATTGGACTTGCCGCTTCGGAGGAGTTCTTTAAAATAGCTTTTTCAGTTTTTACGATTTACTGAAAAGAAAACGTCATCGCACAGAAGCGTGTCCTATACTTTACGAATAGACAGTATCCCCCAAACACGTAGACAAAAGGTTTATGAATGTGTGATGTAGTGGCGCGTAGTTATGAGGCAAAATGTCCTTTGGTTCAAAATGCCATTGAAATGAATAGGATTTTCCCACGGTATTTGAGCTTCAATTATAGCGCCACCTTTAGTCTTTTTGATACCCCTAAATGACTTATACGCCATATTGAAAATCCAGTTTAAAACTGACTGGCACTGAAACATGCTTCTAGCCCCGTATAAACAACTAAATTGTGCGTTCAAGGACATGTTTAACTCCGATTGTAATATCAGGTGTATGTGCAAGTACTGACTCTTTTTCAAATGGAGAACAATTTCAGGCAAACAATCTAAAGTAGTATTAGCACAGACCAGACATGCAACCAAATGCTCAGACAAGTCAGCTAGAAAGGTGACCTCCCTGACTATGAACACTAAGAGTGGCTTCTGGACCCTAATTACTAAGAGTTCAATTCACTACTTATAATAAAATTCACATTTTTTTTTTCAACTTTTTAAATGTCTGAAACCAGTTCACAAAACACTGAGGACCATGCAGCTGTTATGATCATTATTTTTTTAGTAGCAGGTTGGCAGCTCTTCTGAGAGTGCCAGCAGGTGTTCGTATCCATGAGTCACCTGCGGATAGATCAGCCTGTAAGGGGAGAATCAGTTAGTGAAGAGGGGTTAGTATGGCGAGGAAGGAAAACTCAGGCAGTCTTTGGCACAGGTCGCATCTCCCCAGTTCGGCTGGCTCCAGATGGACAGACGAAAGGACAGACAGGCAGACAGAGCGAGGAGAAATGAGACATAAACAATCACAGGCACTGCTGCATCGCCTTCTGCTCACACAGAGCTGCTGCAACAGGAAGAAGGGAGATGCCAGAAGATGAATAACAGACAAGCGACATCAAACAGTCTGAGAAGTTCAGCCAAAACTGCATAGCACAGACTAAGCTGAAAGTCAGTCAGTTGGACTCTGACAGGAAGGACAGTCTTCAAGTCGCCACACAACGAAAAGAGAGAGAGAGAAAGAGAAGCCAGAGTGTTCGCAGCACTCCTGCAGACGAACCAGTGGGGATGCTGGATTAGAGACTGTGTCAAACAAAACACAACCCAAAACATCGTGTCGTGCAGAAAAGCCACATGCACCGTGTTTCTCTGCCTCCAGCACAACAAAGGTTAATTATCCGACACTCGCCCGTACATACACTGTGAACATCAACACACACCAACACTACCCTGCCACTGACACAAAGGGGGGGACTGGGGATGGAAAGATGGAGAGAAGATGTGATTTGAGGGGAGGTGTAAAGAACTGCTGGGCTAAAATATCAGTACTTGTTTGACAAACATGGATTAAACCCAGACGTAATCTTACCAGGAACTGGTCTGAGGTACAGAGCAAGAAAGTAAGTGTGTGCAGGGAGGAGGTTTGAAGGGAAAAAAAACAAAAAAAAAAACTTGAAGTCTATATGGCAAATTGTGGTTAATCCATGTCTTTGAAACCACAATACACATTGTCAACTGATGCTAACATATGTTACTTTTTTTTGATGTGACCATATAGTCTGACTGGCTGAAACACAATATGCCCCTATAATTTTTGGAGAGAGTGAGCTGACTTTTACTTGCCACAGACTTTTTAGACTCTGATTACATGGGATGTAAGAAATGTGCATATAAGTGTTAAAAAGACAAACATGAGTAATACTAGTAGTAGTACTGAGGATCTATTGGGCTTTAATGGCAGGAGAAAACAAAGGTAAACTTGTGTTTTTCTCTGATGAGTTTAAAAAAAAAAAGAAGATAGACAAAAATAAAGGGAGGAGGGGATGGGAGGTGAAACGGGGGACACAGGTGTTGGGGGAGGAGGGGTTGCAGTGGCAGAGAGAGTGATGGATTGAATGATACCTGCACGTTGGGAGGGGGCTGGAGCAGGACTGAGCTGGATCACGATGACTAGACAGAGGAAAGAAAATATACACACACGCACGCACATTACTGCACTGTTCTACTGAGATGCTCGCACACACACTCTCCATCATATAACAGAGAAAAACAAAAAAACTAAAATTCCCTTCAATATAAATTCCCTTTTCTTTTCTTCAAACATAAACAAAAGCAGTGTATTTTAGGAGATAAGGGGAAATCTTTTTTTATTTTTTATTGTCAATAAATCCTATGAAAAGACCAAGATCAACAATGCGCTAGTCTGTCTCCATCTGTCTGTGGCACTCAGCAGTCAAGTCATGAACCAAAAAAAAATGGGTTACAAATGTATTGTTTCCATTTAAAAAAAGGCTCAATCACTTTTGGGCCCTGTAGTTTAAAGCAGACGTTACTCAAACAGGACTAAATATTTCTCAGGGACTATTTTCAACTGCAGATGAATACACTTCTGGCACTCCAGTGAGTTTTTACAGCAGCAGGGTGGTGTACATCCAGTCAAAATAAACTACAGTGCCCATATTCACTTTAATTAAATAATGTGCAACCCAGTGTGGCTCACTGGTGTGTTTTTAATGCGGATGCACTGAATCAACCTTTTCTCTTCCAACACTGCTGCCTTGACTCAGATGATCTGCCAATACTGAGTGTTGACCCGATACCAGTGGTCTCCTTTTCCCAAATTTAATATTTGTATAACTCACTGCTTGGAACTTACTAGCATCACATGGATGATCAACTTAATCTGGCCAGTATTGGAGTATTACTAGTTTTTTAGAGAAGCCAGGGGGATGATTGATTGACTGCTGGTTTTGGTCTTTTCTTGAGACTTGTTGACAATAACCAACATACAGAATAGCACCAGCCTTTCCTTTAACTCATCCACACATCATTACAATCTCATTCTCACAGGCAGCTAGTATAACCTCACAACACATTTTTTGAGAGCATTTTTTGTTTCTCTCAAAGCTCATTAGAAGTGAGGTTCTGTAGGAAATAATCTTTGTGCAGTTGAGTGACTGCTTAGAGTTTCTTATATTGAACAGTTTATATTTCATAGTTCACTATGTCACTGCTAAAACGATAAAGAGCTTTCTGTCTCCAGTGTGTATTTCGGTGTTACATGTCAAGCATGTAACATGTCAGCAGCACAGGCATGTTGCAGACTCCCCTGCTGTGCTAGCCGGGCTGTTTAGTTGGGGGGAGTTTTCTCCTCCAGTCGGTGGAAGGGCCCAAGTTACTGTTTCACCAAACATTATAACACTCACTTCACATTCACTGAAAACTGTGAAGGATTTTATTCAACGAGTCTGCAGCAGAATGACATGTTACCTCTAAATGTAGTATCCGTGTATAAGACAAAACACCCTGACCAACGGTCGGTAACGTCTGTTTAACGTTAGCTTGATGTGATAGCTCGCACAGTTTAGCGTCTGTATCGTCACGGGTCCAAACTGGCAGTGAGAAATTGACTTTGCCGGAGCAGTCACGAGCAAACACGCTGCTTACTAATTACACGAAACCACGGGTACGCTGGGATGAATGGCACTTTCGTAATATAATTAGTAAACGGGCTGGAAACTACATCACATATTCAGATTGACGCTGGGCCTGCCACTGACTATCACTCAGGCTGCTACCGTGGTAGCTTAGCATGTTTGACAAGACCGAATCGGAACAGATTTCGGGACGTGACAACAAGCAAGATGTTTCATGACAGCGCTTCATTTTTAAATATTTTGTTTTCCTCGCTATGTATATTACTCCACTAGTTAAGTAAGTTGTTTGACAGTAAAATCAGCCGACCAAGCTCAGTCGGTGTTTGTTTATGTAGCTAGCCTGTTAGCATTTAGTAGCTAGGCGCAACATAACACCCCCACTCCTCTCCCTCCCTCCGCCTCTCCGATCTTTCCCCCCGCTATTCTGGCCGTTACCGACTCCCCGGTCCTCCCCGGTGGACACTCACTCGGCCTCGGACGAGATCGCTGTGGACTCATGTCGATGTTGAGGTCGATTCTCCGGCGAGATTCTTCATTTTCCTGCTTTAGTTTCTCCTCGATTCGCGACAGCCTCTGTTCCAGCGACGACATCTTGAAAAATTGAGCACCATGTAGTTCTCAGCAGAGCTCTCGACTCCCCTCTCTGGCGATCAGGCAGGGCCAGCAGCACACTCACTGACTGAAAACACACACATTACACACATATTATAGAGTCACACATATTTACAGTCAATAGTTATAATAGTCATTTACCTAGTTTATACAAGTGGGATTATTAAGGAGCCAGGGTACCTGTTCTTAAGGGGATCTGAATAGGGGAACTAAAAAGTCCAGCTGTAGACCTACTGAGACAGACAGTTAATCCTTAACCTTGAAAACCTTTACTACATAATTATCTCTACTCAAGGTCCTCTTACTCGCTTGTTCCGGAGCTGTCAGTTATATGACGCAAAGGAATGCAGCAAAGGAATGAGTTTGTTCACTTACAAAGGAACTCTAGACGTACAAACTTTGCACAGCGTTGTGCATCTGTAGGATTAAAAGTTGAGCTTGACTGTTCTGGCACTTTCGACCATATCACAGGGTCTTCATCAGCAGATGTGGTTTTTTCCACTTGTTAAATAACTGTAGATGTTCAAACGTATAATCATGTTAACTTTTAACACCTACAGCGCAATGAAAGCTGAGCCATACGTAGCCCAGTAAGAGTACTGTAAGTACAGTACTGCAGGGAACTGCTGCAGTACACCTAGGTCAAGCAAATGGTTAAATCAAATAAAGCTGACATGATTTGTTATGAAGAATTTAGTCGATTGATGTAAAATTATTCTACAACTATTTTCATCACCAATTAATCATTTATAAATTGCCAAATATTCATTGGTAGCTGTTTTTCAAATGCTAAACTGAATATCTTAACATTTTGAACTGTTTGTTGGACAAAACAAGCAAGTTGAAATGTCACTTTGAGCTCCAGGAGATTGTGAGGGGCAACTGTTTTCTGATGTTTAACAGACCAAACAATGAATTCATAAATATTAAAATGAAAAATTCATAATGAAAATAATCATGAATTTTAGGCCTTAGTCCATGACCTCATGTGTTGCCTATGATCTGAATGAGTCCCCTGCTAAGACCCTGGAGCCAAACAATAAAGAGCTAATGGGTCACAGAAGTATGTGGAAAGGTACCCCACCAGAGTATGGTTCCCCAGTAAAACGTGGCCATTTCCACCACTGCACATCAATGACATCTAATTAATCGATTAACCTAAAGATAATCAATTTAAAAGTGTAAGTAGGGGGTAATTTCTCAAACTTCACATTTGTAGTATGTAGTTCACATATATAGTATAAAAGGTGGAGATGTTTCAGTAGTTAACATGTAATGACCCCACATACTATCTGTGTAGTGATCCACCCTCTTGTGTTTTCCCTTGAAAGACTTTAGAACTGGCCTGTTCACTTAGTCTGGCTATATACACAGGTGCTATGTGCAGTTGTATAAAAACTATTCAGTGAACCAGAAGTTGTTTTTCCCAGTATAAGTAGTGATTCTTGCTGCTTCACAGGGAGGCCAAAGGCCAGGTTATCATCCTTAAACCCCAAGGAATCCAAGTAAACTGATATTTTTGTTTCTCAGAAATCCAACTATCATGTTTGAATTATAGCTACGGCGATTTGGTTGAAATCACAATCACAACATTATTTCTCCAAAATCAATAATCACATTAATCAAGCTGATGTTGGGCATTAATGTGTTCCCATTATTATAAAGCTGAAAAATTAGTTGATTAGTCAATCAGTGACTTTTCACTGAGGATTTGAAGATTTTCAGTTGTTTTTAAATGTATTATTTGCAGGTTTGGATGATACCTGTGGCTCTGACAAGTTTTGATGAACAATCCTATACATTTTTATAGACAATATTAAACGATTAACCACATGATCTCTAATCAACAGATTAATCTAAAATGAAAATTAATCTAATCGTTAAATGATTATAATTACAATAGTGTTGGAAAAGGTAGAGTGGCTGTCCTCTAATGAGAACATCGGTGGTTTGATCCCCGGTGAAGGCTGCAGCTAACGATTATTTTCATTGTCGTCGTTTATTTTCTAGATTAATCGATTAGTTGTTTGGTCAATAAAATGTCAGAATGTTGTGAAATAGGTTGATCAGTGTTTCTTAAAGCCATGGATGACGTCCCCAAATGTCTTGTTTAGTCCACAACCCAAAGACTTTCAGTTTACAGTCACAGAGCAGTAAATAAACCAGAAAATCTATAAAAAATAGTTTCATTTAATTGTTGCACCTTTATCCCCGACTCCTCCAGTCTGCATGTTGACGTGTCCTTGGGCAAGGTACTGAAGCCCAAATTGCTCCAGATGAAGTGTGTGTAAATGTTAGTTTCGGTTTCTGATGAGCAGTTGGCACCTAAGCCTCTGCTATCAGGTGAATGTGACTAGAAAAGGTGCTACACAAGTGCAGACCATTTTCAATTTTTTAAATTTCTAAAGTCCATAAACGATATTGAATTACGGCAAATCAAAAATACGTTAAATCAAAAACAGGTCAGTGGCTAATTGTTTATTCAATATGCAGCTGTTCAAATGTATTTCTTCACTTACAACCTTTAGTCACAAAAACATCCTAGTTAGACACTTTTTTTGTGTGTGTGATGACATGTGTTTAATGTGTTGTTGCTAATTTATTTACTTATTTTCTGTACTTGACCCTTCCTTGGTTTGAATGCAACACTCCCATACCCACAACAAAAACAACACCACCACACAGACATTATATTCACTTCAGGTTTTCTTTATAAAATAAGTCATCTCATACTCACATGGTTTTGTACTGTCATACACAAGATAAGTAAAATCCACACCATCATACATACAGCTTCACAACAAACCTCTCCTCTACTCAGAAATCGTATTATAGGCGTTTATACCTCTGGCTCATGTTTTCCAACATTTATTATTTGGTTTCCTTCAAAGGATATTGTTTATTTAGAAACATATTACCAAGAGAACTTGTTAGCTGGGATCTGAGGCAGCACTCACTGCATCAAGCCCTCATTGGCTTTACTGTGGAAAAGTGGCTAATGAGGTTTGTTGTGCTTGGACTGCCACCCAGATTTTCCAAAATCATTAAGATATCATTCGGTTTCGGCTGAAACAAAGATGATTTTATCACTGTGATGGAAACCAAACCCTGCGATGACCCCAACGGACAGTTTTTAAAACTGGTGGCTGAAGTTCTTAAAACTGATGCTAAAACAACATTTTTTAGTGTTTGAGGAGTCAGATATAACGGTTTTGGAGGGAAATTACTTACTTCATGTTCACAAAACTCTGATAGCATGTAGATAACTGGAGGACAGTCTGGTACTTGTACATCAAGTTTTAGTGTTCAGATGTTTTTTTTTTTCTCCAATTAAAAAAAACTGATATAACCTACTTGCCACATAGCTTTTATGCTGGTGGTTGTAGTTCTGTGTCTGCTACATATGTTTATATCAAATTAAGTATAATACCCAAATATCCAATTAAAACAAAGTGTGCGGTGGGTACTTAATTATTGTAACATTTGTCAGACATTAAAATTCATGCAGCACAAATGTTAAAAAAGTAGTTGGTAAAAGTGGTTCTTTACCCCATAGTTAGTTCACCTAGCGTCGGTCAACAAGACTGAAGCTCATCATACGACTACTGGGAAAGCTGTGAGAACAAATTCATTCTGAACGGCACTATTTCCTCTCCCACAAGCAAATCCTCTTTAAAAAAAAAAAAAAAGAACAATTAAGAATGTTTATGCAGCACGAGGATCTTACTTCTGCTGTTTACAAAGGGCCACAAAATAAAAACAAAATGCTTTTCTGTGAAACTATTACAAGTACAAATGTAAGGCATTGGTATGAGAGGCTGTAAAGCAACCCCCAAACAGTCAACAGTATGAAGAGACAGCAAGCTCCTCCTCTCAGGCGACTACACAACGACACATACGAGGACGGGAGGACGCTTTTTAAAGGCTAATGTTTGCAAGATACACAAGTCACTGATGTGTTGTACAATGATTGAAGAGCGGGACTTCGTTTGTGATAAAACATTTTACCCCATCAGCTATCCGTCCCGGCTTCTTTTTTTTTCTTCTTAGTCCTCGATCTTTAAAACCCCACAAAACACAGACCGACTGCCTCCGGTCTCTCTGCATTCATTCACAGTGTAATTAACGGCATACAAACAGTCAGCGGACAGTCCACTCCGCCAAAACCGCCAAAATCAAACATTCCTTGAGGTCTGGGAGCCCCCAGTCCACTAGCAGAGGTCAGAGACGTAATCAAAGTCCCGGAAGCTGTCCTGGTCTTTGCGGGAGAGCACGCGAGGCTCCCGTGGGGGTGTGAGCGTCGGAGCTTCAGTCGTGAACTCCTCGTCAAAGTTGCTGACATCTTCCTTGCCGCCAATGGAGGGGACGAAGGGAGGGGGCGCCCTCCTTTGCAGCAATGCCTCCCAGTCCACATTCTGAGGGGAGATGAAGAAAAAGAGAAAGAGACGAGAAATTTAGTTTAAGAACAGTGGATTCAGAATCTGCTGATCTTTCTTAGTTTTGCATATACATCCTTCAAGGTGTCAAGAAGGTCAGCTAGAGCTGCTTTACCACAGGCACGGGATAGTCTGCTTTAATCACGCCTGGGCTCAATGTCTTGCTCAAGGACACCTGGGACATGTGGACAGGGGGGATTGAACCGACAAACCCTGCATTTAATAGATGACCTGCTGCAGGTGCAAACTGAATATTTCCTGCTGCCTCACATAAAAAAAGTATATAGAAGAAGATTGGGCAATAGTCTATGCTATTTGGTCAGTAGATCAGTTTTTATTGGAGAGATAGGAAAGTGGATAGAGGCAGGAAACGAGGGACGGGACGGGATGAGGGGGGGGGGCAACATGCAGCAAAGGGCCGCTGTTGAAAGGAAACAGCCTTGTAATTGCGCTGCGTGCTCTACAAGTTTAGCTAAACTGCGCCCCAGCAGATCAGTTTTAAACAGTGCAGGGAGGAATTATACAAGCAGAGACTGCCAAGGTGAGCGGCAGGTCCAGCACACCTCAACACATCAACAGCTGAGCGGTTGCTCTTCCCCAAATATATAAAAAAAACAGCACAAGTGTACTTACTCTGAAAAACGGCTGCTTCTTCACCTCCTCTGCATCCTTTTCACCAGAGCCCAGTCTTCTCTCCGGGTTCCTCCTCAACAGCTGCTCACGATAACACACACGCAAGAATAAGAATTTATAAGGGGATATTGCAGCCAAATGTCAATGTGTGACGTCTGTGACTGAGTAAGTGGATGTGTCAGTTTGTCACCTACGCTGGTGACTGATAAGTACTTCATATGTATGTGCAGCATCTGTCATGTATTGTTAATGTGTGATAAAATCAGCAAGAGAAGGAGAAAAGGGTGTTTACGCGTGTGTTTTCTTACCCTTCTCATGATGCCGATAGCCTCAGTGGACAGGAAGCGAGGATAGCGGACTTCATCATTCACAATGCTGTCAAACACCTCCTCTTCATCATCCCCAGGGAATGGAGACTACACACACACACACACACACACACACACACACACACACACACTTTAATGCAATTGATTCTGGAGATTTGAATGTCACAAATCAAGGTGTTAACCACAGTGAACATGTTTGTGATCTATCACCCCATGGACAGCGTAAGAGCTTTGTGTATGTGAGATTATGCGAGTTCTCACCTCTCCCACCAACATTTCATATATGAGGACCCCCAGTCCCCACCAGTCTACTGCCCTGGTGTAGGATGTATCCGTTAGTACCTCTGGGGCCAAAAACTCTGGAGTCCCACAGAAAGTGCTGGTCCGGTCCCCGAAGCCCATTCCTACAGAGGCAGAAAGATGAAAACATTTGTGGTGCATCGATTTTAGCGAAATTAGAGCAGCCAGCAGACTGGGCTCAGATGTCACATGAAAAATAAGATGAGCCCATCGGTCAGTAACATCGATATCCACCTTCTTTACACAGTCCAAAGTCAGCGATCTTCACATAACCATCTGTGTCTAGCAGCAGGTTGTCGAGCTTGAGGTCTCTGGAAGAAAGATTAAACAGGTGTAGGTCTCTTGAGAGTATTTCACCGAGCACAGCTGAGAGTACACAAGGAGTTTAAAAGACTAATACAAAAAATGAATAATATGAGTCTACAGCCCTGCAAGCTGCTCTGTAAGGCTGTACTTCATGTACATCGGTGCTTTTAGTTAAATGCGAACATCTTTTGCACAGATTTGGATGGAAAGATGTTTTTTTTGTCATTTTCTTCTTCAGTAGACATATATACAATCACCAGCCACTTTATTAGGTACACATGTTGCTTGTTAACACAAATAGCTTATCAGCCAATCACATGGCAGCAACTCTGCCGAAGTTCAAACAGAGCATCAGAATGGGGAAGAAAGGGGATTTTAAGTGACTTTGAAAGTGGCATGGTTGTTGGTGCCAGACGGGCTGGTCTGAGTATTTCAGAAACTGCTGATCTAGTGTGATTTTCACACACAACCATCTCTAGGGTTTACAGAGAATGGTCCAAGAAAGAGAAAATATCCAGTGAGCGCCAGTTGTGTGGAGGAAAATGCCTTATTGAGTTCAGAGGAGAATGGGCAGACTGGTTCAAGATGACAGAAAGGTAACAGTTACTTAAATAACCAATTGTTACAACCAAGGTATGCAGAATACCATCTCTGAATACACAACACGTCGAACCTTGAAACAGACGGGCTACAGCAGCAGAAGACCACACCGATTGTCACTCCTGTCAGCTAAGAACAGGAAACTGAGGCTACAATTCGCACAGGCTCACCAAAATTGGACAATAGAAGATTGGAAAAACGTTGGCTGGTCTGATGAGTCTGGAATTCAGCTGCGTCATTCAGGTTGTAGGGTCAGACTTGGGCGTAAACCACATGAAAGCATGAATCCATCCTGCCTTGTATCGAGGGTTCAGGCTGGTGATGGTGGTGTAATGGTGTGGGGGATATTTTCTTGGCTCACTTTGGACTCCTTAGTACCAATTGCCTTGTTTAAATGCGACAGCTTACCTGAGAATTGTTGCTGACCATGTCCATCCCTTTATGACCACAGTGTACCCATCTTCTGATGGCTACTTCCAGCAGGATAATGCACCATGTCTCAAATCTCAAATCATCACACTCCAACTATCGTGTAAGGAAAGAGGTGCGTGTGGCTTTCACTGACCTGTATACAATCTTATGGTCATGAAGGAACTGGAGTCCAAGAACTACGCAGGCTGCATAAAACCTGAAGTCAAACCAAAGAAACATTATTACTAACTTAATAAGAAGTGAATAAAATGTAAAGTGAACAAATTAAAAAGACAAAAATGGACACCACTACTACTTCACTATAGTACCTACATGTGTGTCAGGCTTTTCATTTTGGCCATGTTTACTGAAAATGACAGTGAATGAGTTGATGGATACCATAGAAATAGCCAGACTTTACTTCCTTAAAAAGGACCTGCACACTCATTGTAAACCCACACAGATGATTTCACATGATTGCACCTTTTCTCCAGGAATGTGCGGGTGTTTACAGAATGAGCTTGACTGACATCTCCCTCTTTCTCCTGTTGGCTTTTTTTGCATCTTAAGGAGCGGCAACTTACACTTTTATCAATCTTATTTGTACATGGAGTCTGGCGGCCTCTCAGCATAGCTTTACCCAACTTGAATTGGAAAGAATAACTAAAAACACCTGTGGGGGTGTGCAGGGCCTTTAATGAGATTTGAGCATTTATCTGTGAGAGTTCTTACAATATCCTATATATAGGGAAGGGCGAAAATACTACACCTTTTAGTTTAATGCAGTTCAACACAATAGCACTATTAAAGGATTGGTAAAAGTAACATAATATTAGCATTTAGTCTTTATCAAACACACATATTCGCATCATTACGTACACGGCCCGTGGCTCTGTGAAGACGTCTGCGTGGATGTGCATCATCAGGTCGCCGCCTGCTGTGTACTCCATAACAAAACACACATGCTCTGGAGTCTGGAAGCACGCAAACAGGTTGACCAGGAAGGGATGGTGTGACATGTTCACAATCTCAAAGATACGCTTCTCGCACATCAGACTGCAAGGGGAAGGAGAGAAAAAAGTGGAGAGGAGGAACAAGAGAAGGAGGTGAGTGAGATGGAAGGGAGAGAGACAAACGGGCGTTGTAGGGAAGTAAAGGACGAGGTGGAAAGCGGAGAAAGACCATAGGACGCACAAGGTGAGAGAAAAATTAAAGATTAAGATAAGAAAAGATTGGAGGGAAAAATGAGAGACATTTACACAATTATTTTGTTTGATGAACTGTAATCATGGTGATTCAAGGCGCAGAAGCACAGAATAAATACAGTGAATGCATAATACAATGTATTATTGGGGCTCAAAGAACCAAAAAACAGCAACCTATCACACAAACACAGCAATAAACACATGAAGACACACCTTTCCACCTCATCCCGGGCTACGATATCCCCTTTCTTCAGGGCTTTGATGGCGTACATTGTGCCTGTCTTTTTGTATTCTGACAGCAACACCTGCAGACAGACACATGCAGCGACAATTCAGTTTGTTTCACTATTAAAAGTGTACAATACCTGTAAAGGTGAACTGAGGGATTCTAGATGTGCATGCTTATTGGGTTGATGAGAAGAGATATTTTAACTTTCTTAAATGAATTAAGACATTACAATAAGGTCTGGTTGCACGATTTAAACGTGCAAGTTGAACTCTCTTTTCTTGTTTACATGACTGCTGTTTAAAATGTTTCAGCATTTTTCTTAATGCTCATAATCAATGTCTATGAAACAAGAGAAAAAGGAAGAAAGCCAATAAATGCAGAACACTGATATGATTTAATGTGCTCAATATGCACACAAACACAGGCAGTTGATGTCAGAAAGAGCACAAAAAGGCATTCTACCGACTGTCTTGTATGTCTGGTTTTCTGGTTGTGGAAAATTATCAGTCACTTGTTGTTTTTTCTAATTTCTAGAAATACAACAGCATAAACCTATTGATGTGGCCTTAGAAACACACTGCAATCTAGAGAAGCTGCCTGTCCAAGCCCTTTCGTAGGTCTTCTGCCATTAAGTGCCTAGATCTGTGCACATGCTGTACATTTTAAATTCAAGAACTCTCCTCCTCCCTTTGTTCTTTGTCTTATTACTGACCTGTTTGCCCACAGTTTCTTTGTGTATTCCAAGTTACGTTTCATTCATATAAAAACTAAGCGAATCATTCACTAAACTGTACCTTCCCAAAGTGTCCCCTGCCCAACACAGCGATCAGCCTGAAGTCTTGGAGAGACAGAGGACCTTTCCTCTGCTTACTGGAGAAACGGACACACACGTTCAGCCGGGTCATTTATAGTGGATACCAAAACAGATTAATAGCAGATTAAAAACAGCATCATTTGTTATAGCAGACATGCTTAAGGAAAGCAGACTGGCTGACTTGTCACAGTAGGAAAAGCTCAGGTGTTACTAATAACATTATCAATGGCTCTGTTCTATTCAAGCTACCCAGTAAGCCGTGAAACTGAAGCAGCTAAATGCAATTCAGCCATCATTAATGTCATAATTTTAACCTGTGCTTCACCTACAGTGACATGTCAAAATGTCTTCTGAGAAAAAGGCATTAAGTGGTGATGTGGTGTTTATGTGCCGACGTGTGTGTACCTGCTAACAGACGGGGTTCGGACAGGGCACTCGGGGGTGAGGTCTGGGGGGGAGAAGGGCTCGATGACTGGCAGTCGGTCCTGACGGGGGACATATGAGGAAAGAGACACAAAGGAAAAGACACAGAGAGAAATGCGGAGACAGAGAGGTAAGAGGACACAGGATGGAAGACAACAGACACGTGATTTCATGACAACAGTTTGGACGTGACATACAAACATCTTTGCAGAGAGTAGGATTCACTTTTTTTTCCCTGCTCCATATGTTAAAACCAATGGGCTGGAAACACATGCAGGGTGGCTCAGTTTTTATAGACACTGATGATGTGCAAATCCCAAAAGCAATCCATAATCTCCACAGGCAGCTATTTAAATCACACAAATCACCTGCTTTCTGTGTGTTGTGAACATATGAACCCTTTTCAGTAGTAGTTTTCTGGATTAACTATGGGCCTACAGAGCTAGGGTGGGTGATGAAAATGAAATAAATTAATCAAATACAGAGCCATTTTCCTCTTCAAGCCCACTAGAGAACATTTTTTGTCTTTCAACTTCTCCATAATTGTGCTTCTGAGGACAGTGACACCATTAACAGAGGGAGAAGTGGTTGTGGATTGAACTGATGGATGCTGCTGTACACCCCCCACCCCCGACCTCCACACACACACCATTTCCCTGGGCTTCCTCTATCTCTGTCTGTCTCACCGGGGTGTGTGTGTCCATGTCTTTCTTGTAATCGCCTCTTATCGGAGAGTCGCTGTCCAGACTCAACTTCTCCACCGAGACCTCCCTGGAAAAATTCACACGGACACAAACAAGCACACCAACATGTTGATGCAGACGGACGAAATGAACAGAGTGAAACACAAACGGGTTGTTAGACAGTGAGACAAAGACAGCATCACATGCTTTATACTTTCCCAGGAAACACAAGGAAAAAGGTTCAAGGGGTGCTGCTCTGTTTGATAGCAAAGTCTGACTGACAGCTATAAAATAGTGATTCTCCAGTACAATTAAGTGGAGTGTTTGCATCTGTGTGGCTTATGCACGTTTGTTTGTGCTTGCTGTATGTGTGTGTGTGTCTCACCCAGAGCTGAGCGCTGGGAGGCTGTGTGCACTGGGACTGTAGGTTCCTGAGTTGTTTACGGTTGGAATGGCGTTTCGAAGAAGCCTCACCCACGTCCCGATGTCCACGTTCATCTGACGAGCGCGCAGGAATGCCTTGCCTGGGTTCACGAGAGAAGTAAAAAGTTAAATTCCCACCATTATCACATCTTCTTTTGTAGATATTTGCTGTCCAGTATAAGATCGCACCTCAGCCCCCTGCCTAATTAAGAACTTTTTCTTTAAAATAAAATTTGTGTCCCTTCAATGGTGTGTTCATTGTTTTGGAAATCTAGTCATCTAGTAATAGAAATCTTGAAAAGAGGAAAAATGTCCCGTTATAATAGTCAGGATTGTAGGGATGGATTACAGTTAAAATCATTTCCTAATATTAACAGATGTCCCAAGGGAATCTGGAATACACTCCTCAAGTTAATGATATTTAAAAACATCCATGATGACGGGAAAGAAAGCGAGGGAAAGTGACCTTTCCAGGCTTTGGCCAAATTGTGTTTCTGCTTAAATTCTCTTTAGGTTTTTTTGAAAAAAAAAAAAAAAAAATCTTGTTTGGTGAAGTTCTTTATATCTTTGTTAAGTTAAATGCTTCATTAACAAATTAATCTCAGTGAAACAGGATTATTTATTCAACACTAGATGGAGCTGTGGTCTAAATGAAAATAGTGTAATGATTAGAACCAACATTTCTTCCCTTCTGGTTATGTTCATTTTCCTCATTATGATAAAGCCATTTTAAGGTGTTTGTTTATTCCAAAAAGGGCATCAGTGTAAACTTCATTAAGACTGCACGATAGAAAAACTGTGTAATTATGTTTAAGAACAGCATATTTTTCTGTTTCCTCTCCGCTGTCTCTTCCTCACCTTGCTGCTTAGAAAAGACCTTCTTCTGCCTCTGGAGGCGAGGAGCTCTCTCAATGACCGGGTTGAAGAAGGTCACCTGGAGAACACACACACACACACACACACACACACACACACACACACCATGAAAACTGCACAGCCACATTTTATTTTCAGACATCATACGGAGACAACTGGACCTTTCAAGTATGATATATCAAAGTGTTTTTCAGCACAGGTGCATGTGACAGCTTGTGTTTGTGTGTGGGCAGGTGTACATGCACACATTTGAATATCTTTGTGTGTATTTATAGCACTTGCACACATGGATGTCATGTATATCTGTGTCAACACCTTTGCATGTGGCTGTCCTCTTTCCCATTTTATGTTGTTGTGTGTGTGTGTCATAGTTTGTGTGTGTGTCATAGTTTGTGTGTGTGTGTGTGTGTGTGTGTGTGTGTGTGTGTGTGTGTGTGTGTGTGTGTGTGTACCTCGGCCAACAGCAGGCCCTGAGGCTCCAGCTCCAGCTGAACTCTGTGTTTCTGGTTGTCCAGGAACTCCTCCAACTTCAGGTACTTCACAGCACACAACGACCGGTAGTCCTTCCAGTAAACTGCAATCTCCATCTCCCTCGACTAAAACACACGCCAGCACGTTTACTTTATTAAATGGACACTTAAAAGCACTTTATGTGGTTAGGTGTGTTAATATGTACTGACCCTTTCCAGCTCCACAGTGAAGGTCTGGTCCCAAGCCTGTTCACCCACAGTCCTCCAAGCTGTCTGTCCCACCACTGTGTTATCCAGCTTCAGCACAGCACTCACCTCAGCTGCACAAACACACAAACAGACAATCAGAAAAAGTGACCTCCTCCATAAGTGACAGGCCTTTACAGTACCTGGCACTTTAACCCTGACCACAGTAGAAATGAAAGCAACTGTACGCGCATGCCACATTAATACAATTTAAGTATTGATTAATGATTGTCATTCATTTCCTTGGAGACACTGCAGAAAGTGCAAGACCTTAAAATAAGCTGGTTGTGAACTGCCTACTCAGGGTATCGTTGTAATTCAGCTAAAATTGCTGATGTTGCTGTGCCATTATGGGTGACCTACAAGAGCTAAACTCACCAACCTAAAGTGAAAGCAAGTTAATAGACTTTATACAGACTTGCTACATTGCTATATTTCCTTGAACGCGACAGTGTGCGGTTTGTGACAAAAAACCCCCACATACATCATATTAAACCTAATGAGGCACATTAAAGAGCACCATGTTAAGTGGTTTTATTTTTAAACCATTTGAACAACATTATATATAAGTGAGCATTTATTTGCACTGAACATTTCCAGATGAAACCAAGCCCAACACACACTAGGGCTGGGCGATATAGACCAGAAAGTCATATCCCGGTACTTTTAGGCAGAATTCCGGTATAAAAGGTATTTTCTGTTAAGTGGGTTGGGGGGGAGGGGTCTGTTTTAGTGACCATGTTTTTACTATTTGTAGTAAATTAGCGTGTTTCTTATTTCACCATTTTAATTATACTTGTCACTCACTTATTGAATCTGCCTCCTTCAGCTCTCTTCACACTCACAGACCTAACGTACCTCTGCTGCAAACACGTCAGCATGCCCCGCTTCTTTCTGTCTCTCTCTCCCTTTAAGTGTGATCCGGTGGCTTTCTCCATCAGTAGTAGGCTACATTGTATAAAATCGCCGAAAACCCCCCAGAACTTGTCTTCTGGACTCTTCCAACTCTGTTCACAGCAGCAGCTGCACCGCATGTTGAGGAGGCGTTTTGACAAAGTAGCCTATCATAACAAAACCGACGTGATAGCTAACGAATGACATCTGACTGGTGTGTTCACTGGCGCTTTACCTGGTCCGCTCTTTTAAAATATCCACGGTGTCGCGAGTTGTGTTTCTCTGAAAAATGCTACAATGTGTCACCTAATCTGGGCGGCCCGTAGTAAAGTGAATGAATGGGAAACACTAATGGAACCATAGTTTTTTTCTTTTTACAAGCCAGGTCTTCAGCACTGTGTCTTCCTCCATGTTGTTGAGACTTTGTGAGTAGACGGCTGCACGCAGATGCAGAGGGAGGGGTGGGGCCATCGGTATACCTCATTATACTGATATGCCACCCAGCCCTAACACACACACACACACACACACACACACACACACACACTCACATGAGAGCTCTTCTGTCTTGCTGGGTGTCTTGCCGCTGACTGAGCCGCTCCGTCCGTAGAGTCCCTTGCTGCCTCTCATGAAGGACCTGGTGTCTCCGGGGCTGTAGCAGGGCAGCATGACAGCTGTCCCTTTATTGCGACCTGGGACCACCTCCAACAACCCCACACAGCCTAGCAGCTGCACCTGTAAGGTACCTGAAGACGGAGGAAAACAAAGTCAGGAATAACCAACTACAGGCCAAAAAACACCAGAGGACAGATAAATAATTCACGACTAAAAATCTCTGTGAGTACAAAAATAGATGTGCATTTACAAATTGATTTACAAAGATTATGGGCACTTTCAAAAGCCTAATGGCCTCTTCCACAAACAGCCATAATTGATTGGGCATAAATAGCAATCAGCATCACCGGACTAAAAATCAATGATGTCTCCCAAATTCCTTGGTCTGACTTCTTCTTGCCAAATGAATGTATCATCCTCAGTATCTGTGCACAATCACAAGTCCCTCTACTGTACAGAGTTGTGTGTGAAAAGATCTACAAAACCAATCAAAGGTTGTTGTTTTTTTGTGGGTGCAGCACACGTTCTTTTTTTTTTTTATGTTTTAGCACAGGATAACCACACTGCCACAAAAAAGTTGAGTCACAATGCTAAATTTTCCTTTCCACTGTAGCGTTTTCAGCCTTTGAGGTTAAAATGATCTGTGCTGCTTACTACAGCAGTGTTTTGTTATTACAATTTACTAGCAGTGTTATCAATACCAAATGCATCTTTGGTACAAAAGCCAGTCCATACATCACAGATTTTATAAGAACTCAACTGTATAGATTAACTAGTACAGTGTATATATTATGTCTGTGTTACCCATATTATATTATAACCAGGAGGTGAGAATATAATGCCAAAAATTTACCAATACATTTGACTTTTGTATTTCAAACAGCAGGAGAGAAAATCTCCTCATGTTACCTGGATTAATCAGATAGCTCCACAGCCACTAGACTAGGGCCTTCAACGACACTGCTCAGTAGTTTGTTACACAGTGTTAGTATGTCTTAAATGATTTCATGTAAGCCTCTGTGCTCATATTAACCCTGGAATACATTAAATTGGACCTGTTGTGTATATTCATATTTTCATTGCTGCAGGATGTACAGAGCTTGTGATTCCCTCTCTGTTTGTATCATTATAACATTATACAGTATGATGACTTCACGTGGTGGAAGCTTGCTTGACTTTGTGCAGCATTGCTTTGTTTTCTTTAATTTTACCTACCTGTGAGAGGTGAGGGCTTGTTGAGGGTGCTGTACTGGTTGTGGTGGTAGGGGGCGCCATGGCGAGAGCTGAAGGCAGGAGAGGAGGCCAGGACCAGCTCTTCTTTGATGACGATGGCCTTTGGATGGTCCTCCGGCAGCTCTGCCACACGTTGGTCAAGAGAGTCCCTCAGCAGGTCTAACCGCTGAGACGCCTCGCTCAGACGAGACTGCGCCTACAGAGCATCGACACAGAGCAAAAATTACACTTTTTAGGCTGGGCATGTGAATTTATTTTCAATTTTTGCTCATTATGAAAAATGATGTGTATGTGATGGGTTTCTGTTCCAAAACTGTACAGAGTTGAAAGTTTTAACAGGCAGAAATCTCACCACACGATGAATGAACCAGTGAATCATTAGTGCTTATCAAAAACACCTGCACAGATGGGTTTATTTTGATGACATGTCATTTTGCAGCTGCTATTGTGAAGATGTGTCTCAAATGTTGAATAGTGCGCAAACAGTAATTTGAGCTGCTCTGTGAAATATCTGCGAGACAATCGCTCGGTGGTGCTACATTGCCTTTAGTATCTTCTGTCTTTGTTGGACTCATAAAAACGAAAACTTGACATTCAGAAACTGTATAATGTCAAGATGCTATAAAAATTGTACAGTAAAGTATTAAAGATGGAAAACGAATAGAACATTATAGGGGTGTTGGATAGCATAAAATAAGTTTTATAAGTCTCTCACAACTTTGCAAAGTAAATTAAGGAAAGGATGAGGATTTGCTGTTGCAGGATGTGTATGTGTGTATATGTCTGTGTGTTTCAGTCTAACCTCAGACATGGCTTTCTTGTCCAGGACCTTGCTGGCCCCCAGGAGCCTGAGCACATTTTTGGCCCCCTCGGCGACAGCATGTTCTACCCTGTAGTGATGCCTCAGCTCTTCAATACGCAGCTCCACCCCACAGAGGTCCTGGTTACCTGCAGCGTTGCGACGGACGAATTACATCACTGACGATTTTTCACACCTGCACCTTTGATTCAGTTTAATTCTATAGTTCGATTTTGGCCGGTGCATGTTGAGACCACAGTTTCTTGTTTTGGCAGCAGTGTGTTATGGGGAACTCCCCGGGCATACTAAGTTAGGTTAATGCCTTAATGCACATCATGCAATACACAAGAGTCAGAAAAAAAGAACATCAGCAGCGCCTGGGGGGAGGTAAGCAGCCTCTGTAAACAACATTATTTCCAAATGGCTCTCTCATTCCCATCTTTAAAAGCAAAAAAACTCTGTTGTCCGTTTTTATTTTGAAGTTTGCCTTAGTGACAAATTTATTATGGAGATATAAATGAAATTATATTGGCATTAACATCAAGTTACACGTTTGTTAAGCAACAGAGAAAACAAACAACTGAGTGATATCTCCAATTCTTAAGATTTCATAGGATTTTATAGTAAGAATACCTTGTTGGTCAATATTTCCTGTTTTTAACCACAGCTGACAGCTACCACCACAAGATTGGAATGGAAAATTTATAAAGTAATACTAACAACAACAACAACATTACAACACAAACCTCTTGTCTTTTTTGTTTGCTATTCTTGGAAAATAGCCACCTATTTGACCGTGATGTGAAAAAAGTAAATATAAAAAAACTGCCATTATTATAAATGGTTTAATAAATGAAGACCTGCTTACATTTTTTAGGAGGAGAGACAGAAATCATATGAATAACTTGAATAACTAAGAAAAATCACATACTGACAACAAAAACAGAACAAATATATACAAGTGACATTATATACACTTTCATATTTCCAGTCGCTCTCCACTGTTGACTAACAGCCACTTAAAAATCAACCATTGCGCCACTGATCAAACACTAATAATTGGATATTTTACCCCTTTAATGGAAAGACTAGAGGTATGGTAGCTACATTAAAGCTGAACAGTAGGTGCAATGCTATCACTCATAAAAAGGGAAAACATACTCAAGCTCCCTTGCTTGGAAAAAAACGTCATGTATCAGCCGCAGAGTAGCCCCTGTGAAGATCAATTACAGCTAAGTGGTTAGCTTAATGGCACAGTAGCAGCCTCTCACAGTGGGTTACAAACACAGATATGGGGAGAGGAGGCGTGAGGTAAAGAAAAGGACAATCGGAAAAATTGCATTAATAAAAGGTGGATTTGACTACCAGGTTCTGTAAGAAGAAGGGCAAAAGAACACAGAGAAGTGATTAAAAGATTTTTTTGACTTATGAGCTGTTGAAAACTCTGCATGAGACAGGAGAAGAAAAGGAAAAGAAGGAGGTAGGGTTAGGAGATGGATGTGGATGCTTTTATCTCCTAATAAGGTGCTCTGCCTGGAGCATAGACCCTGCTAGATGACCCCTCCACCGGGTGTGGTGCCTGGAGACTGTCTGTCTGTGTACACTATACACACAGCCCCTGTGTGTGCGTGTGTGCGTGCATGTGGTTAAGGGAGAGATGCAGGATAACCAAGAAAGATCCAGAGACCACATGTGGGACACCAGCACAAAACAAGGAAATGTTGAAGTGATGAAGTTGCCATTAGAGGCTCCCTCCCATTGCGCTCTCCCTGCTCGCCTGCTGCATTTTAGCAGACCATCCACCTCCTGTGACTGTAATCAACTGGCCTGTTTTCCCAGCAGAGGGGCCATAATGGTCCACAGCACTCGACCTACAGACGCTCATTCACCTGCCCTGAAATGCCATTGATCGCTCTGCCACAGCATATAATGACCATACTTCTGAGCATTTAATACATGCAATCACCTGCCCAGACAATAATGATGTTTGTGAGTGTGAAAGAGAGACTTTTCATCTGCCGGTCCTTTTGTTGGAGGTTTTAATTTTTTATGCATCTCTATGTGAATTTGATTTGATTGTGGTAATGTGCCAGGTGGGCCATTTCACAGGTGCTGTATCACTCCCTGACGTGCGTGTCCACCCGATTCACACACAGTCCTGTCCTCCTCATCTTCTTCCCTACAAAACTAAAGCAGAACACTGAGCCGGCTCTTTATTGATTGATCTGTTTATGCTACTGCGTGTCTGCTGTCTGCCGCTGCAGAAAGCAAGACCGCAGAGCACGTGAAGATAGAGAGATGAGAAAGACGCAGCCAAAAGCATCCTGTCACTGCCAGCTGACCACGGTCATAAACCACACAGCGTCTGAAATTAACAGTTTGACTCACTTTCCTTTGACAGCATAATCATTAGTGTTATATTTATGTACATGTTATTATAGGACTGTTTACCTTGGCTACGCATCTGCAACTACTTTTTGAGAGACCTAAATCCCAGAGCATTAACCTTTCACAGCCACAAACCAAATATTGCAAACAATATTTAAATGTTATCATCTCTTAAATACACAAGCTACAAATGTGAGAAACCCTTCTTGATGTATTGATCGAAAACTTATTTTAGAATGGAACTTTTTGAACTTGTGGTGGTGTTAGTTCAAAACCACGACCACACTTGTTTTGCATTACTGGCACCACATCATAAACTTAGTACCAACTTACCCTGTGTGTCATCATTGTGCTCGGTGGCCTGCACAGCCTTGCGGATTTGCATGCGGATGATGTCAATTTTGGTCTTACTGTCCTGCAGCATCTGCTGGGCGGTTTGCAGCATCTTCTTATCCTGGTTGGAGCAGAGACAAGACAAGGGGCAAGTCATATGACAGGAAGCAGGACGGTAAATATCATAATACTAGAACATTTTCCTTTCTGCTGATTGATTGCTATGGGCGTTAACAGAAAGGGAAGTGGAGGTATGAGAGCAAGGTCAAATGGAAAGGTGAAACAGATGCTGCATGCAAAAGGGGGAGGCGATTTTTGAAGCAATCAAGGGATTAAGTGTGTGCGTGCACATTTAGAGATCATCATCTGAGTCAGCAGATTGCAAGGTTATAGATCATGAAGATGCACACAGACACACAATGTCAGTTATCAGCCAGCTGTGGGAGGTGGGGTACTATGTGTACCCCACCCTATGCAATGCTCTTTACATTCCCTGTGTTTATTTTTATTTATTTATTTATAGAGTTTAAGTTTACAGAGACACTGCACATTGATAAACATTTCTGTAAATGTGTCAGTTTAGCCAGCTTGGCTAATGTTCGACTGTAGTCCCTGGGCAGGTGTTATCACAACTACATAAAATACACTAAAAACAGGAACAACTGTACTATACATATAACAAGATACCTTTCACAAGGACATGTAAAATACTTTAAAACAATGACAACAATTTAAAAAAACATAAAACAAACAAATGTGCATGTATATCTATATTAAAGTGATGTCCTTACACTTGTTGATGTTTTAGCACAGATGAGGATCTCATTCTCTGAACCACTTTGACATTTACATGGTATCTGCCCTGTTCATTGTTCTGTTGAGCAGTTTGCAGGTGTGTGAATGTGAATGTGTGCGTGTGTGTGTGTGAGTGCGGATTAAGTCAACGCCGTGTACCTTGGTGGATCCATTGGCATAGATGGGGATCATGTTTTCAACTCCCTGTTTGACTTTGAGCTCGATGTTGAGCTGTCTCTCCAGGGCAGCAATGCGTTCCTTGTGGGCTGACGTACGACTCTCGGCCCCTGGAGACTGAGGACACTCATCTGTGGAGGGAAGGAGAAGGTTGGAGATGATATAAAAAGGAACAAGATGAGGGTTCACATGGCGTGCTCTAAAGTGAAAATACTGTCAGGGGAATTTCATGTATATAATATTGTTGCACAATTTTTTTTGCAGCAGCAGCAACGGACTTGATGACTCTGTTACTTTTGTCCATATGATTAGAGATCTACTGCAGAATTTACCAGCTGGCTACAGACAGCAAGAGTGAAGCAGTATTTTGGCTTCTCCAAATGCTGTGCCATCCCGATGGAACAGGAAAAGATGAATCATGGGGCAATATTATATTTCCCCTGCTCAGAAGTCTTGGGCATCATTAATCAAGAATGTGTAAGAGAAAATCTAAATTCACTAAAACAAGAGTTTACAATCTTTATTCCCAAGTTACTTAATAAATATGAGTAAGCTTATTATCTGCCATGATTCATGTCCAACATTATTTAAACTTCATGCTCAAGCAGAGAAAGGCTCATTCATTCAGAAATAATTTTCATTTGAAAACAAAAAAAAATACTATTCTTTCTACTATACTATTCCTTGCAAGTTTTTCCTGTGCCAAATATTGATAAAACAATGGTATATGGTGGACTTAATACCTGACAAGTACTTTACCAACTGATGCAAAAACCCTGTTAACTGTATACTGCCACAAAGCAGTACTAATCACTAATCTGAAACTTGTATCAGAGACAAAGGAGCCGAAGGAAGAGGTAGATACATACCTTTATTCTCCTCTCCTCCCTTCACAACAATGTGGGCGTCCAGTTCTTGCAGCTGAGCATGCAGGTTGTCCAGCCTGCGGTTAGAAGACCGTAACTGGCTGTCCACCTGCAGGCAAGAACAAATACAGCAGAACATTATTTCTGGTTTCGCAGAAAGAATTAAGAGTTTGTATTTTGTCTGTGAAAACTTCAGTGTATCAACCAAGCAGTAAATTATAAAACTTTGGACATAAAAATCCTCAACACAGGCATAATGTCACGAGAGAAAAAAAGGCTTTTGACCTTAAACCATTTCTAAAATAGATTTACTGCCCCCTGGCTGTATGTCGTCACAGTGAAGCTGACTTTTGATCTTTTGGGTAAAAACTGTTTTCACTTTATTGTAGTCTCCTCTTAAACTACAAAATCTCTGTGTTGTCATAATAACTCCATCAATTCTCAAGTTATGGCCAAAAATGTGTGCCAAGGTCATTTTGAGGTCACTGTGGCCTTGATCACTTACAACAAAATTCTAATCAATAAATTCTCGAGTCCAAGTCTACATTCGTGCCAAATTTACACTCCCACAAGGAGTTCCTGAGATATCGCATTCATCAGAGTGGGAGGCACAGACAATGCACATGATGCCTCCGGCCACGGCTATTGCGGTCGCAGGCGCATAAAAACTTTTGTACTCCAATTTTCTCACTTATACACCAGGTATACACCAAGGTGCTGCAATATTGTTTGATGTTGACTTTCTGTCTTAATCTTATTTAACGCACGTGATTCAGACATAATCCCATTCTGCAAGCCTCAGCACACCTGCCAAACTAAACAAAGTAGACCCTTGTAGAAAATTTCCCTATTAATAAAAATGCCTCTGGGTGATCTGTTGAGCAATGAGGGAAATGAAACATGATGTGTTTCTGTGTTCACTCACTCTAATAAAACAGGTGTAATTACTTTACTCGAACACATCCTGAATCTCTGACTGAAGCCTGTTTAATTATCAAGACATGCTTCTCAAATCTTCAGTGAGCTGTTGTTTGCGTCCATCTTAAAATTAGATTTGCGGATTGCAGGTAGTGTTCAAGAAATACTTCTTGGCGACAATCATTTACTAAATTAAAGTCATTTGCATACATTTTAGAGAGGTGCAGTTGTGACCTACATTTTACCAGATGCACACACACACACACACACACACACACACACACACACACACACAGAGGGGAAAAAGGTGGGTAAAAAAGAAACTTCAGCAGTCAACACACTAACTGTTCGAGTATTGCTGCTCACTTCTAGCAACTGGTGCCCAGCAGCTGTACTGGGCTGTACTGTGTGAGCCTGTGTGAGCCTGTGTGACATTCCTGCCCTGCCTCACAAAGTGGAAAGTTGTGCTCAGTGAGCCCACTACGGAGTAAACAGAAGGTCAAAACACTGGTCACATGGGGCTTTAAAAAAGTCCCACCTTTCTGTAGGGACAAACAGGATAAGAACTTAACATACCAGCAAATCTACCCAGTTCCTGTAAACTGGTATGTGACTGATTCACCAGCCACTGTTGCAGCAGTCAGTAAACTGGTTTCCTGCAGCAGCACTGATGTAAAATTCAATGACTTTGCAACTTAAAAACTTTAGCGCTTACATGACAGCGGAATTTTATTCCTGCCTTGGTACTGATGTTTTGTCTTTGTTATTTCAGATCATCCATTTCCAGCTGTAAACCTATAAAACACTACTCCACAAAGAATAAGAAACCTGACTGGTAAAAACAAGCAAAATATCTGGGACCTTTGGACTCTAACAAGTCCTGGTGGATGAAGCCTTTGAGAGGATCTTAGCCTAACTGCGGCTAACCTGCTGGGCGTTCCTCTTATCGGTCGTCGCCCTGCGCAGGTTCTCAGCTCCCTCCTTGATTTTCAGCTCCTTACGGATCTCCCTGCGGATCCTTTCGCGCTGCTCGTCCAGAAGCTGCTGCACACTGGAGTCAGAGAAGTCCGAGTTCTGGTCCAGACCAAGCTGCTCCAGAACCGACAGCCCATCTGGGTCACTCTGGACGTGGGGGAACGGAGAAGGAGAGGGGGAAGGGGAAAAACAAGGAGGACAAGGGATAAACAAGTTAGGCAACGTGGTTGTGAACAAAATAAAAGTCTTTTGTCACGATAATACGAGGCTTAAATGACAACATAGTCAGCCTGGCAAGAGGAGGCGTTGAGAGTGAGGTAGACAGATGAGGAAGAGATGGTGAGCAGGATAAGGCACTAATGGGAGGAAAGAGATAGCAAAGCAGAGACGATAGTGATGGGGGAGAAAAAAAAAGGGAAAAGCTGGGTAAAACACAAAAATGCTTGAAAAGGAAGCAGGAGGATGAGAAAAAGATGAAGGAGCACTGAGGAATGACAAAAATCTTGTTCAGCCAGTGTTTATAATAATTCAAGAGCAGAGTTTTAGAGCTCCATTAGAAATACCATTTTCAGGATAGTCTGCCTGCCAAATTGCCTAAAACTCAACACTATACATAATCAAAAGTGATGTACAAATCTGTCCCATGACCTGTGCTGTCCATTGTCCCCTTTCAGCCTTTTCTCATGAACCGCTCCACCTCTGCTGGGTGAGAAATGGCATGAACTTCAATGATACTTCAATAGAAGTTACTTCAGTACCAGTGAACAACCGGGCTCCACTCCTGTCAGCATTTCTACTCACTTGTGTCTTTTCAAAGAGCTCCCTAATTTCTACAGTGTGAGATCAGGAGACTCAACAAGCCAGACACACAACCAGGAGCCCAACCAGAGAGAGAGAGACAGCGCCTTAATCACTAGAAAGCAAAGCTACTCACCCCACTATTACTGGAACACACAAATCAAACAAACAAGCCAGAAACACCTCACCTCCGAGTTGTCCTCATCCTCCTCATCGCCATGCCAACACATAGTTCAGATGTGAGGAGGACCCCCCCAAAAAAAACTACAGAGGAACAGAAATCTCTGGTATGCTCCCGAGCTCGGCCAAACAGTTAATGCCACACTGAGAGCGAAATGGGTTTGAGAGGGGGAAATGATAAAAAGAGATAAAGAGAGGGAGAGGGAGAGTTAAGTGAAGGAGGAGGGGGAACGCCTCCTAAAGAGGATATCCGTCCCGACACCACGCTGCTCAGGCCTTTCCTGTTTCCTCTGCGATTTTGCTGCTGTCAGTGGAGAGCGAGACACAGAGAAAGGAGGGACAGACTCTTTGCATCAAGAACACATCCTGCCTCTCAACGTTTGAGTAAATAACTCTTGGATGTGTGGCAGTCGGCCTGTATAAAGTCAAGTCTCCCTTAGCAGCTCATCTGGCTTCAAGTGAATTTGCGACAGCTTTTTAATTGTTCTTTTTCACAGTGATATAATCTTGAGGGTGGAAACAAGGGAAGGATGCGTTTTCTAAGTTTTGGATCAAAGCCAGAGTGTAAGATTGGGATGCATTTCTGCTGCATGCTTCACCTCTTACTTCCTTTGGGCTTCAAATCTACAAATCCTGGAGGGTTCCCCTTCCCCTATAGAAAGACTACAGCTACAGCCTCATCTGAAAATATGATATCATCTTTATATAAGCAGCAAAAGGTGGAGTTAGCGCCTGAATGCTAGCCTCTGAAATCATTGTCTAAAATTGGAAAATGAGCAGTTTAAGGTCCCTTTACACTGCACTAGAACAGTGATCTTATAGTAGTGATCAAGTGTATCAACGTCTGTCGCACAATAAATATTGGTCGCAGTCTGTGTTTTGAGGCATGTGAGACTGTGGAATTAATGTGATTTGATGTACATAGAAAATAAAATATGAGAGACACAACATCTATTTTGATCAACCTATGCCCCTCTTGTTTTTGAAAATTGAAAGTTTTACCTAAACTAACCTGTTTTAGAGATCGGATTTCACTATATTACTTTTAAGATCAAACATTTAAGTCTGTGGGGAAAAGGATTTACTGCAGAGGCAGAAAATAGTTACACAGGTAAAACATAAAGCAGATATTTCCTTTACAGGATGCCCAATGAAAATTTTTCAGCTTTGGGAAAATAGCTCGGTTTAAATATTTAATGTGTTTTCGCGTCATCGCAGAGGAATTTGAGCGCACAAAGAGTGGACTAATTACGTCTGTAATTTTGTAGTCATCTTGTTTGTTTGTCCGTCTTTCCACATACAGCTGACTCATCTCTCTCAGTAGATCTGTGTGAGCCACAGATAAGAAAGGTGACGCCAACTCACGACGGGGAGTTTTACTTCTTGTAATCTAAGAAAGACTGAGCCAACCAGGGGCTCTGTGACGTTGAGGGTGAGCAGACTCCCCGAAATTTACAAGCTATAAGCAAGCAGACACCAACTCAGTGAGTCCATGGTAGAGATCACGCTATAGTAGAGCTTTACAGCTAATTAGAGATAATCACTCTTGAGTACCAGTGGTGAAACCGACAATAATGACTCATAATGCATTTCATGTTGAAAACAGTTTACTTACTGGTTCGCTTGCCTTTAGAATAATAATCAATATA
The DNA here is from genome assembly GCF_014851395.1 of Micropterus salmoides. Taxonomy (NCBI): domain Eukaryota; kingdom Metazoa; phylum Chordata; class Actinopteri; order Centrarchiformes; family Centrarchidae; genus Micropterus; species Micropterus salmoides. The sequence continues at coordinate 18,395,359 of NW_024040263.1, read as the reverse complement.
ATTTTTGGCCAAACTAATCATTACACATAAATAAATGCTATGAATGTACTAGGAAGTGTGGCAGGCAACATGGGAGGCAGTAGCTCAGGTGGTAGAGCTCCTGGTGTTTGTAAGGAGATGTCACTGTGGGCAAAAGCATCTGCTAAATATACTGAATGAGATCTGTCTATGTCACCATATAGTATTTCCATTTTATTAATCAAATCATGGGGTGGTGGCCCTTTGGTGTGAGAGACCAGGGTTCAATCCCCCACTGTGACCCACTCACCATTGTGCCCCTGAGCAATACACTTAACCCCTCGTTGCTGCAATTGTAATTCGCTTTGGATAAAGGCGTCAGCTAAATGAATAAGTGTAATGTAAAATAAGGCACAGTGACATAAAGAAATGAGACATTTTGACTAAAGGTTCTTGGATTTAGGATCAACTTTATAAACCAATAGGATTCAAAATAATCAAACACTTTATGTAACTGAGGCATTCATTGTCATTATTGCCTAAAAAAAAGTTTCTGGACAGTACGGCAAATCATGATCATTGATCCACTGCTTGCTGAAAGTATTAAAAACGTGGACGTACGCTAAAGGTTGCTAATACAGCTGTAAAATTATTAATACAATAACGATTACAATACTAAGATGGGACTAAGATGGGACGCTTCACTAGTAGTGTCTCTTGACTGTATGAGTCTCTGTATGTGGTAATTTCACTGGCTTGACTCGTTTTTTTTGGTCTTTGACGCTTGGAAGCTGTGACCTCTCTCAATCCAGATACACTCACAAGAGCAACTGCCAGATGAAGATCAGGAGAAAGCCCACTGCAGCCAAGACGTCATTTAACATGACACAATGTAAATCCTCTCCGTCTCCACCTCCCCAGGTAAAGTGTGCATAATGATCCACACCTGCCACTGTAAGAAGTGCTGATGAATGTTTTCTTACACTTACAGCACATGTTGCAGTGGGAGTGACTGCTGTTGCTTAAAAGAGGTTTACTGTGGCCTGTTTTGTGACTGCTGAGCTATGGCCTTAACTGCCAAATGATTGTGTGTCAGATGGGGAACTGATTGTGTAACTGAACTGCAGAGAGGTTGTTGAGTTATTTTACAACCCTTGTAACTTCTTATCCACATCATCACTCTTGACTTTGAGCAGAGATGGAAAAGTAACACCTCACAGGAGGATTAGTTTTTTGTCACTACATTCCCAATCCCCTCAGCCGTTTAGTGCTAATTAGCAACACTAGCATGCTAACACACACTAACCTAACATGGTGAACACTGTTAACATTATACCTGCTTAGCAACAGCATTTTAGCATTGTCATTGTGAGCACGTTAGCACAGTTAGTATTTAGCTCAAAGCATTGCTGTGCCTCAGAGCTGCAAGCATGGATGTAGACCCTAGACGTCCTGTAATATTGAGGCAGTTTCCTCAGTGAAAAGCTACATGAGCTGGCCCTTCCTCTACTGTAAAAGATTATTAAGATTGACAGGACTCTGTTAAAGAAAAGAATAAAAACAGATTCACAGGGCAGACAGAGTTCAGCAGGCGCAACATGATGACGACAGACAAACCCAAATGTCCTTTCAGTTCATTATAATTAGGCTGAAATATTTTTTTATAAATTATATCCCGATTCAAACAGGTCAGACAAAACTCTCAAAAAACCCATCTCCCAACGATTGGGCAGGTTTGAGGCCCTGATTGCATGGTTTGTATTTTATAGATAAAAACCTTCAACTTCCCTTTTAAGATGAACTGTACTTTACAAATAAATCCATCAGTAGTCACGATCACCCCTGACTCTGGCGGGTTTATCAATGGCAGTCTATGTATCTCTGAAGTGATGCTTAAAAACAGGTCATCAGTATCCACTGTGCGGCAATTAAACCAGACAAGGACACTATCTCTGGTAAGAAACAAAACAGCCAACTGTCCGGTTACACTCCGATCAGTGCACCACCCTTCAGGATGACATTTGTTCAATAGGTGGGAACATGTGTCCTGTCAGTTCCAACACAACACGTGTTAAAGACACATTAACAGCAGCAGATGTTGACCGAATGTGTTTTGACACATTTGTAAGCAGCGTAGACAGCCGTCACATACCAGTCATACAAAGAACCTGACATGCTATACTTAGACTGAAACCTTGTCAATGAACCGAGCTCAGCAGGCAAAGACAGGATTACATTTACACTTTTATCCAAAGCGACTTACAATTGCTATATATCAGAGGTCGCCTCTGGAGGAACTAGGGGTTAAGTGTCTTTTTCAGGTACACATTGATGGATGTGTCACAGTGGGGAATAGAATCTGGGTCTCTCACACCAAAAGGCATGTGTCTTATCCACGCTCCATCGCCACCCCAGAGGACACTGACACAACAGAACCACTCAACTTAATCCCTCAGCTCTGGACTCAGCGTAGCGCTACGAAGATGGCGACAGCTAACGGGCATGAATGACTCATCCCATGTAGCTTGTTAGTGAAACAGCCCAGAGAGGAGAATTCGGAGGTGGTGTCCGGGGAAGTAATGATGAGCTAATTCAGTAGATAACAGCGCCAAGCGAGGCTAATTCAATCAGACTATGTGAACAGCGTAGAGGAGCCTAAGGCTGGATGAAGAAGGACGTGACAGAACAGGGGTTAAAGTGCAGTTGTGTGTGTGTGTGTGTGTGTGTGTGTGTGTGTGTGTTAGCATGTCCTCCACTGTAAGGACAATGCCTGGACTTTTCCTACTGAGTGATAATGACCGCTCAGTACAGATAGTGTCCACACCAAGGTCACGGAAAGGCGGGGTTCGTGCAAGCGTACACGACATGGACACAAAAATAGGAGGACAGAGAAAACCCCTCTCACCTCTCGCTTTCCAGTGAGAGCGAAGCCACAGAGCTCAGCCCATCTCTGACTGAAGCTTGTGTTATTGTAGAGGGTGTGAGCTGTGGACTCTTAGGACTCAAGTACACTCATTTTACAGTCCACCTTGGTGTGGACTGTTGAATATGACACAAGGTGAAAATAGCATTGTAAATGTGACTTGACGCTTGAAGGAAGGACAGACATACTCTGGCTGTGCTCAAAGTCATAGCTAATAGAAGAAGAGGGAGCATTTTTAACTGCAACAAATCATGAAAACAAAATAATTCCTTCTCTATACTCAACAATTCTCCCATAATCTAGAAAACCTGCAGCTAAGATACTTAGTTAAACTGTTTAGGTGCTCGATATACAGTACTTGTTTTGCTGGAGTCTGCATTTCTTAAATCTAAACCTAAAACGGAGGGGACCCACGAAAAGTTAGCCTATTACATTCACGTAATGTCAGATATTTTCATATTTACTTCAAACGATCAGATTTTGTGACATTAATACATAAAATATACAATATAGATATCCTTTCTTCTATGTCTCCCATGACCCTATATGACAACATGAAATTTCATGACATTTCCAAAACCTTCAATGAATGTACTTAATTCCATAACTTCTCCAGGACTAGAAAATAGGATTTTCACATTACATGGCTATTCCAGGATCTCCGTGGGGACCACGTTTACCACCCCGTTAACCACATTATTGCTTTACAAGCTCAGGTTAAAACATGGGTTGTAATAATAAAGAATATTTTTTGGGAATTACAAGACCTCATTGCACTTTGTGTTACATTGTTGGACTGGTGGTGGACAAATCAAAATTGATGCAGCAGCACCAGAGAGGTCGTCTTTTTCTTAATTCATTAGACATCACGCAGCTCCCTCTGGAGTCACAAAATGTTTTATACAACCTTGTTCACACATGTAGTATTACTCCCCAAGACCTAAAAACAAACTTTGATGTGTAAAACTGGTGATGTTCCTTAACTTCAACTTATCATTAAGACATGCCAATCAAAAACAGATGACACTTGGGCAACGTTTTCTTGCCCAACTGCACAGGCTGTGGTGATAACACGTGTGTGTGTGTCATTATATTTATTTATTTATTATATATATATATATATATATATATATATATATATATATATATATATACACAGTGAGGAAAATAAGTATTTGAACACCCTGCTATTTTGCAAGTTCTCCCACTTAGAAATCATGGAGGGGTCTGAAATTGTCATCGTAGGTGCATGTCCACTGTGAGAGACATAATCTAAAAAACAAAATCCAGAAATCACAATGTATGATTTTTTAACTATTTATTTGTATGATACAGCTGCAAATAAGTATTTGAACACCTGTCTATCAGCTAGAATTCTGACTCTCAAAGACCTGTTAGTCTGCCTTCAAAATGTCCACCTCCACTCCATTTATTATCCTAAATTAGATGCACCTGTTTGAGGTCGTTAGCTGCAAAAAGACACCTGTCCACCCCATACAATCAGTAAGAATCCAACTACTAACATGGCCAAGACCAAAGAGCTGTCCAAAGACACTAGAGACAAAATTGTACACCTCCACAAGGCTGGAAAGGGCTACGGGGAAATCGCCAAGCAGCTTGGTGAAAAAAGGTCCACTGTTGGAGCAATCATTAGAAAATGGAAGAAGCTAAATATGACTGTCAGTCTCCCTCGGACTGGGGCTCCATGCAAGATCTCACCTCGTGGGGTCTCAATGATCCTAAGAAAGTTGAGAAATCAGCCCAGAACTACACGGGAGGAGCTGGTCAATGACCTGAAAAGAGCTGGGACCACCGTTTCCAAGGTTACTGTTGGTAATACACTAAGACGTCATGGTTTGAAATCATGCATGGCACGGAAGGTTCCCCTGCTTAAACCAGCACATGTCAAGGCCCGTCTTCAGTCTGCCAATGACCATTTGGATGATCCAGAGGAGTCATGGGAGAAAGTCATGTGGTCAGATGAGACCAAAATAGAACTTTTTGGTCATAATTCCACTAACCGTGTTTGGAGGAAGAAGAATGATGAGTACCATCCCAAGAACACCATCCCTACTGTGAAGCATGGGGGTGGTAGCATCATGCTTTGGGGGTGTTTTTCTGCACATGGGACAGGGCGACTGCACTGTATTAAGGAGAGGATGACCGGGGCCATGTATTGCGAGATTTTGGGGAACAACCTCCTTCCCTCAGTTAGAGCATTGAAGATGGGTCGAGGCTGGGTCTTCCAACATGACAATGACCCGAAGCACACAGCCAGGATAACCAAGGAGTGGCTCTGTAAGAAGCATATCAAGGTTCTGGCGTGGCCTAGCCAGTCTCCAGACCTAAACCCAATAGAGAATCTTTGGAGGGAGCTCAAACTCCGTGTTTCTCAGCGACAGCCCAGAAACCTGACTGATCTAGAGAAGATCTGTGTGGAGGAGTGGGCCAAAATCCCTCCTGCAGTGTGTGCAAACCTGGTGAAAAACTACAGGAAACGTTTGACCTCTGTAATTGCAAACAAAGGCTTCTGTACCAAATATTAACATTGATTTTCTCAGGTGTTCAAATACTTATTTACAGCTGTATCATACAAATAAATAGTTAAAAAATCATACATTGTGATTTCTGGATTTTGTTTTTTTTAGATTATGTCTCTCACAGTGGACATGCACCTACGATGACAATTTCAGACCCCTTCATGATTTCTAAGAGGGAGAACTTGCGAAATAGCAGGGTGTTCAAATACTTATTTTCCTCACTGTACACACACACACACACACACACAGATATCAAATCATTATGAAGAATGTAATCTCATATACATGCTTATCTTAGCCAGTAACGTCTTGTTTTAGACAGATTTTTTATTAATTAGTGAAATAGAAAAACACACTGGGTTAGGCTGTAGATTTCAGAACATGCTTGTTGTTTAAGGGAGAGTGGAACTGCATTACTCTCTACAGTATAACAATATATATTTAATGTTAGTCAGTATTGGTGTTAGATTAGATTTCCTGTCATTTAGGATGACATATCTGCCTTGTGAGTGCAGGTATTGGCAGATGCAGATTATCTCAAAATGCCAAATATCGGCCCGGGAAAATACTTTGACCTTAGAAATAAACAAAACATACACTGTTAAATTCAAGAACACATTATTTTTGAGGCTACAGTTAAAGTGCAAGTCTGTTACTAATAGTGATCAGCAAGGGGACCATCTGCAACTGAGACTGGAATAAAATATACACTGGCGAGAGCAAAAAGCCAGTTTGTCCAGTCACGCTTGTGAAAAAGAGAGAGAGAGAAGTGGTTAGCGAGAGGCCAAAAGAGAGAGAGACTAGGGAAAACAAAGGGAGAGCTACATGGGGACAGGAAGAGAGGGAGGAGAGAGACGGATGAGGCACAGCTGAGAGGGTCACAGGGTTGAAGCAGACAGAACAGACAAATAAGCAGAGAATGGAGGAAGGAGCTGGAAATGGGGCAGAGAACAGCAATGAATCACCAAGCACCCTGCAAATACAATGTGCAACAAATGTGCCAGTCAAGTGTTCATCAAAATAGCTCCTGAACAAGAGAAAGGTGGTTACTGACTGAATCCTTTATATATTTATAGTAAGTTATTTTTCCAGTCTCTCCTTGGTTGCTGCTGTTCACATGAAGCACCAGAAACAAGGGGCTTGTGGGAATGTAGTTTTCTAAATATCACCTTGTTTGCCAAGAAACAAAGCAGTGAACCAAAAAAAGGAGGGAAGAAGAGCACTGTTAGCTATAAAACATGGATGCACAGTAAACGAGGCATCTTTTTTTGTTTTAGCTCTACACAACATATATTATCAGAGGCAGGAGACAGAAATACAAAAGACGACAATAGGAGAAAGACATGGCAAGCACTAGGACAAGGCAACCGGACCCTCTCCAAACACACTCATGAGAACGGGGGCATGATGAACAGGCAATGTTTGACCTTTAACACGTCTGGCCATGTTAACCACCTCCAGGCCTTCCTCCATTACCTCCCTCTGACCGTCTCTCTTCTCCATCTTCCCTTTCTACTAGCTTTGCCCGTCACTCTCCATCTTCTACACAAGCTCTTCCTCTTGACTAATAACTCCCTCCTAAACTCCCCTCGTCAGAACCATACTGAAGTTGTCTGCCTCTAAACCTAGTGTTTATAACCACCAATTTCAACAATCTTTAGTCTCACCACCTCTAACAGAAATTGATGTTAAAAAAAATTTTTTGCTTTTGACAGAAAATACTGAATTTAAGAATTATCCTTTGCTTCTATTATGGTAGCTGGATCTCAATCCATGAACTTGGCTAAACCTCAACAGCCATTGTTTCCACCACCCAATGGCCACTTCACTTCTTCAACTCAGGTCTGTATGAGCCTGACAGCTTGGCAGTCAAGGAGGAAACCTTCCTCTCTGAGCTACGTCCAACTTTTTAGTGACAGGACAAACACGATTGCCAAACTCATTTATCTTACACGCATCTTATGAATTTTCACAGCAAATAAAAACAAGGGTGAAGTGGTTTGATACGCTTCAGTTGATTCTAGTAGCACACGCTAGACGCGCCATACAGATAGAGCAGGTACAGAGGAGAAAGATGAGATGTGCTTTTCCAAGGGGTTGACTTGTGGTAAAGCTAGGAAATGGGACAGCGGCATAAACCCGGCATTAAGCACATAAAGATGCCGCGTTCATGTGCATCACTCCCTCTGTTCTATCAGTCTGCAACGTTCCCTCCGTCTTACGGTCTTCGCCCTCTCAACCTCAAAATAAAGGGAAGGTATATACAGAGATTGCTGACTCTGCCTTAGGTGAAAAGACATCACTTTGTAGTAAACAGTACTTGTGAGAAGGCAAGTAAAAGAAAAAATAAATAACTGATGGACAGAAGGCCCAAGGGGAGAAAAGACAGAGGTTTTGTTTTAAAATCTCTTTCCTCACTCCTTTCTCTCCCTCTCCCGACATGTGTTGAACTGTACGTCAGCAAGCTGCCGTTTTGTTATGCAAACATTGGGCGGGGTACTTGACTGCCACCTGGATTAATGCTCACACACTGCAATGCACACCCAAACGAATCCACTAGAGACCTTCGTTACACGGGAGGGTGCAACATCCAAACATTCCAGAGGAATATTTACCAGATTTTGTCAACGTCAGCGTAAACGGACTGCTAAAAATACATAAAACACACGGAAAGTTTGAAATCTGCTGCCTATGTGTGTCAGTTCGACATGACTGCAATAAATCAGTTAAACAGGTAAAGAGCTATAATCCATCCTGATTTATTCATTGTCTTAGGCCAGGTACACACTAGATCACAAGACAAGACAAGTTGAAGAAACTCTTAGATGTCTTAAACATTCCTTGTGGAAAGACATTATGTTTGGGAAACAAGATGGCCTCCATAAAAAAAATCATCTACTGGGTCCTTGGTCTTTTCAGGTGGATCCGAGCTTCCTTCAGTTTCCCTAAAGCTAGATGGAGCAGAAGATGCCACTCCTGGCGGATCCCTGCTAACTGATGACCTGACCTAACTAATGGAGCATACAATACTGGCAGCAATAAGCTATACCAGCCTGGCTGTACTGCATAGTATTGATTGAAAAACAACTATTTTGATAACATATTATTCCTTTGAGTAATTCCTTAAGACAAAATACTTAACATTTGCTTTTTATAAACAAAATCATTAACTAATAATGATACTCATAACAACCTTAGCAGTACGGGAAGCAACAGGTAAGAACTAATCTTACAGTAAAACAGCTGAAACACAGGGAGCCTGAAAATGTGTACAGCGGAAGAGCAAAGGATGGATCAATCATAAATAGCCCTCGGTGGACAGCGGGAGATGTTTAAATGACAAACATCCATGAATGTGAAGTGAATGTAAACACAGTCTGCCTAGGGTGAAGTGGCTCCATATCCATAACCACTGAACCTTTCCCAGAATAGAGATAAAAGGAAGCAAAGGAAAGGAACAAACAGCTACTCTACGGCTCTATTCTCTAGAGACTAAACACACAGAGGCTGGCATTCACGCCAGCCGCATTCATCTTCCTCAGCAGCAGGGGGAGGACCCTCAGCTCTGCAGGCCATCTGTCAATCACTATGTGTTCCCGACGTGCTCAGTGAGCAGACCAGACACCCATCAATCATTACCCAATCCCTGCCCAGCTGAGTCGGTGAGGATGCCCGACAGCTGTCGATCATCCTGCAGGCCAGTACACCAAAGAAAGGGCAACAAGCTCTGGGAGGACCTGACAAAGCAGGTTTGATCTGCTGAGTAGAGAGAGCGCAGATGTAACCTTTGCAACAACAATTTGCAATGAATCCAGGTGAGAATGTCAAAACACACCGACCTCAAGTGTAATATTTGGCTTCACAGCACGGCTGCTTTTTCTAAGATGTATTTATTAAGGGAAGATTGAATGAGCATGCAAGCCCTCTCTCTTAAACTCATAACACCGATTCTTAATATACACTTCCGTAAGCAGATGAACGCCAGAAAAGCACAAAGAAAAGAAAAGCAGCCATTAGTTTCAGTCAAACAATGATATTGTGTTTAGTCACTCTGATCATGTTAACTGTAGCAGCTGTTGGTAAAGACTAGACTGGCACATCCTGAATGTTCTTTAAACAGGGGGGGGAGAAAGAAGAAAGGCTGGAGATGTACTCGTACACACTAGCAAATATTTAACATGAACCATAAAAGACGCTGCAAACCCACATGCTTTAGGGAGGAGGTCTAATCTGCTAAAATCATTTAAAATTTCCTGTGTGAGATTATCATGGGTGTACAGGGCCTTTACATTACAACTTTGAAATTGACATCAAATGGAATGAAATCTTGTTTAATTATACAGCTAAACAATGAGTTTACTATTCGAATTGTAACTGTAACAAAATCTAAATGTAAGAAATCAATCTGTGCTCTGCTGTAAAACAAACTCTGGATACAGGCTGGATTCTGTTACCCAACAATACAATCTATCTGTGGTGTAGTGTGGTTGTCGTAATCAATTAAATATACATTTTTATGAGATGTCTAGATTGCATTAGGTTTTATAGGTATTTTAAACTGATTAGTTACTCATTGTCATGGAAAGAACAACTAATCAGTCAGATTTAGAGCTGCAACAATTAGTCGATTGTTGATTAATGATGGGCAGAAAATTAATCAGCTACTTCATTATTTCACCCTTTTTTTAAAAATGCAAAAATGCCAAACATGTGCTGGTTCCAGCTCAACAAATATGAGGGTTTGCTGCTTTTCTGTATGGTATATGAACTTAATGATATCTTGGTTTGGTTGGACAAAATACAACTGAAGACATCATCTGGAGTCTGGAGGTTTATCTACTAGTCTTTGACATTTTACAGGGAAACAATGGAAAAGCATTCTACAGTTTAATCAATAATAAAATAATAAAAAACGTTAGTTGCATGAGATTGTAGAAAAGCACTGTCCAAAGTTAGATTATGTCTCAACAATACTTTACTGTCATATCACAGCCTAGCTGAGGTCAAGCTGTTAACTGCAGCTAAACTGTGATAATTCTCATTATGTAGTTTGTGTGTGTGTGTGTGTGTGTGTGTGTGTGTGTGTGTGTGTGTGTGTGTGAGTGAGTGAGTGAGTGAGTGAGTGAGTGAGTGAGTGAGTGAGTGTTTTCATACAAATGATATCCGAGTAGTAACACAAGCTTTTGCACCGTGTTGTTCACTTACAGATGAATACAGGGAAGCTGCAAAGAGGACAACAACAAAAACAACAACTGCGCTCAAACTCTACATGAACAAGAGTGAATATTCTAAAATGGTATTAAGCTGTACAATAACGACACAGAACAAAAACCCTTAATGATTCACAGTTCACCCACATGTCCTCAAAGTGAGTTTGACATGGATCTCACTTCGGTTGACAGGCTAATTCTTCCTGTTATTATAATGTTTCTGGTATTCATACAGAAGTGTATTTATATCTGTAGATTAGGAACCGAAACTACTGAAGTCTTTCCAGCACGACACGAGCCCTGTGCACTATTGCAGGCTAACAGCATGCAGATAAAGAGTGTGGCGGTAATATGGTACATGGTTTATCTTTTAGTGGTTGAATATCAGGAGGTTATTTCAGTGACAAAATGTCATGCAGATGCTGATGCCAATGATAACGCTAAATGTTAGTCAAGATGAGAAGTGCTGTACTTGTTTCTGTGGGAAGTCTGCATGCACTGTATGAGACTATATGAGTGTCTGTGTGTGTGAAAGGAACCCCAAGTAGAGATGTGTGATTAATTGCTCTGACAGGTCTGGGGTATCTGCCTAGATGAGCTTCATGGAAAGACTGCAGAGCTGCACGAACTAAGACACTGAGATCTCTGTATTTTACTCCTGTGTGTTAACTCTAAAGTAAAGAGATAGAAATAGGTCTGCGTGGCTGATTTGCTGTGAAGCGCCGCTGTGATGTCAGTTTGGGTTTGTCGCTCCTTATGAAAACCATGAAAATAGATAGATACATGAGCCGTTCCTGGATCTGATACCTGCGAAGAGATCTGAGTACAAAGCTTAGATACAGACTTCCACCTGAAGCCAAAACAATGTCTGCTTCAAGTGTGCAGAAGAAAGGAAATCTGTCCAAGAGACTGTGCGTGTGTGTGTGTGTGTGTGTGTGTGTGTGTGTGTGTATAAAGAAAACATCTGGAGGCATTCCTGAGACGCCTGAGTGGTGACACAACCAACCTGGCAGCAAAGACGGAGAGGAGAGAGAGAGGTAAACCAAGAGCAGGGAGTGTCAGAGGCGTAGAGAGGCACTACAGCAATAAACTCACCGGGCCATAACTTGTTTCACTCCCTACAATACATCTCCACCTAATCAATCTCCACACAGATGAGACTGAGCCTAATTAAAAAACAGGAGTGTTGTCGGGTGAAAACCTCAGAGATTCATGTGCTTTAGTAACAAGACAGAGTCAACAGAGTCGCTCTGTAAGGCTGCACTGAGGCACAGCGCTGCTTTGAGCTAAACGCTAATGCCAGCATGCTAACATGCGCCCAATGCCAATATTAACCATGTTCACCATCTTAGTGTAACATGTTGGCCTGGAAACAGTGTTGACAGCCCAGCAAAGGAAAATAATATCAGCTATTTTAATTATCAGTTGGTTATTTTCTAACAATGAATTATTTTGTATGCGCAATGTCATAAAAAATCCCCAACATACATGACTAAAGTAAAATTACGTTCAGTGAAAATTAATACAACAACTCACTGAATTATTGTATTAATTGTAATGTTTTAGCTACATTTTAGCATTGAATAATTATCAGGATAATCTTGCATTTCGTGACAATTTAGGTCAAGAAGATTGTACTACAAAATGATAAATACAAAACTCTGCTCCTCCCACTGACAATACAAAAACTGTCTCGGGGGGAGGGGGGTTGCCCATTTAGTTTCAGGGCGCCTCAGTTCCCTCACTGACACTCCTCCTTTTCATCTGTCTCTGAAAGCAGAGGGAGGGATGAGACTGCGGGAAAGAAGAGAAGAGAGACTCCACTCTTCCCCACGAGACAGACAAAGGCCAAGAAGGAGGTGGACAGCTAGAGACAGGAGGGAGGAGACGGGACAGAGAAGGAGAAAGAAAGAGGGGGTGGTGAGAAAGAGAGATGGTCAGCCAAAAACTGATAAAGAAGCAGGTGGAGGAGGAAGGGAGGGAAGTCGGCCCACAGCGCCAGAGGCAACTGATGGATAAAAGAGCATGTGAGAGCATGCTGGGAGGCCAGACTCAATGCCAAACACACAGACATCAGACACATGAGGGGAAGGGGGAGGATGAGAGAGAGGAGAGTTCATTGAGAGCACACTTGGCCTACTGCTGTAAACTAGTGTAACACACACAATGCAGGGCTTCACATTAAATCAACTTCCCAGAAATCTATTTCCAGTTCAGAAGGTGCTGGAGTTTGTATTCACCCCATGTTTCTCACCATTTCTGAAAAATTGAATCATCCTCCAAACATGTATTATTGTTATTCATTTTACACATCTGACTTAAGCCTCCAACATCCTGCAGCTCTAAGGCAAAAGCAAGCCACACTGTGTATTTGTTGGACAGCGGGAGTGAGTGTGATAGCCAGGGAGGGAACAAGGAAAAGGGAGGGGGGAGGACTGAGGAAAGAGGGAGGCCAGAGGTTCACAGTTTTGTAAGCAATAGGCATTTGTGTTGGATATTTAGCTGGACGTGAAACTTAAGCGTTGGCCTTGCAGCAGTTTCGCCAAACTGCAATTCCCATGTCAGACTAAAATTCTGGTATGCATGCTAATGATTTGGGTAGTTTGGGTGGATACCACCCACCCTGAGTCTAGGTTCTGCTTGAGGTTTTGGCCTCGTCATTGCAGCAAAGTGCTTGCTCATGGTGGGAACTGCTGGCTCTCCATAAATTACAAAGAGTACGGTGTAGACCTGCTCTATCAAAAGCGCATTGAGATAACTTCTGTTATGGTGCTATATAAATAACATTTAACAGAAATTTATATTTGTCTTTCTTAAATGAAGTATGTCAAATGGTTCAAACATTTTTAAATGGCATGGGGAAGTACATGAGTGTGTGTGTATAAGAAGTTAGGAGAGCTGGTGGTGGAGAAGTGCGTTTAGCTGTTGAGATTAACACTAAGCTGTCTGGTGGCCAGACACACAGGGTCTAACAACACTTCCTAACAAACACTGACTGAGCAAAACAACAACAGGTGCCAAACTGTCCTGATACACGTCTGATGTATATGTTCAGAGGAGGGGGGTTTGTGCTTGTTCTACAGCTTACAGCAGTTCCTGTGAGCAGAGGACAATTTCCTGTATTGTGTCACATAATGCCCGTAGCGGTTGTCTTATGTGCATGTGTTCATTTGCAGACTTCACTCTGTTAAAAAGTTGACAGCCTATGACGTTACAAGTCGTGGGGGACAATCACAATGCCTGCTCAACGAATGGATGATGGCATTGTCTATCGGCCCAACCCTAGTCTACAGCCTTGTTAGCGGCTCTGTGGAGCTGTACAGCAGTGCCTTGAGCTAAATGCTAATCTGAGCATACCAACGTGTGTAACATAACAATTCTAACTTGCGGATGTTCAGCAGGTGTAATGTTAAACCACGTTCACCATCTTAGCTTAGCGTGTTAGCATGCTAACATTTGCTAACACAGAACATAGCTGAGCATGAACTGGGATGTCATTAGTTATACAGGGTTTTGGTCATAAACCAAAGTAGTGGATAAACTTAAATTTTGACCTGACGATCACCAAAGTAAGGAGGAATTACAGTCTAGGGATTTGCCCACGAATTGAGATATACCTTGAAAGTATTCAAGTAGAGAGATGACATAAAATAAGAGGAAGAGAGAGGGGGGGGTGAAATGACATGATCAGTGTCTTGAACCACTAGACCACCACAACTTTTCAGTTTCAGAAAAGGTTTCATTGTTTTTTTGAATCTACAGAAAACCCTGTAAACAAATTACATCGGGAGCAGTTCTTCAATAGAAAGTAATTTCAATTAGGACTGGGCATACAATAATGATAATTATCGCAATATAATTTTCCTCAATTCTTCACAATATGAAAAAGGTTCAATATATTGTCAAATGTTTGATTTCATTTTTTTGAATCACAAACAAATTAGCACTTCTATTAAGATATTTATTTTGTTGAGGAAAAGGACTGAAAAAATATTTATAATCATATTTTTTGAATAAAGATTCATAATTGTTTTGAATGTTCTACCTCTTGTGAAGTAATCCAGTGTTTGTCATCAAGTGTCACATTCTGACCCTAAAGAAAAGTTTAACCACACAATTAACCATCTGGTTTCTTACATTTTAACAAAAATAAAAATAAAATCAGCATTAAAACTTATAATAATAATTGACATTTATCATGATAATTATCGATATCGAATTGTATGAAATGTTATTATCGTGATAACATTTTTGGCCATATCGCCCACCCCAGTTTCAATGAAAGCAATTGAAAGGGAGTTAACAATACAGAAAATATTACATTCATATTATATATGAGTGGTACTTCCCTACTTCACATAACTCAACTAATAAAACCCCTTACATACTTCAAATGCCAAATCTTAGTTATTTTATACGCAGTAGACAAAAAGCAAAAAGATTAACCTTAGTACAATAAATATCTTAAAAGAAGTTCTTTTATTTTTTTAAGTATGGAAAATTATTAAAAAAGAAAAGTTTTTTTCAGCTATGAAAAAGTTTTAATTCTTCAGAAAACTTGCAGGCTGAGTTTTAGTTGGTTCAGCAAAGCCACAAGTGACTGTGACTAAGTTACGATGTATGTATGAAAAACTGTGTATAACTGAATGTGTGAGCATGTGGGCAGAGAGACTGAATCTAGCTACAAGTACCTTGCATTTGTGTTTTGAGCGCACCCAGGGGAAACTGAGGATGTGTGGCTGTACATGGCAAAATTTTTCCCTGCATTGGTTTGTGTCACAGCATTAACAGTTATGACAGTTGGGCTCAGGTGTGGCGGCAGCAGCAGCTGAGACCAGTGCAGCAGGTCTGTGGCTGTGTGTGTGTGTTTACAGGACCTGCAGAAACAAGTTCAACTCCCCCACAGTGATTATGTGGTCGCAGTTGGAGGGCCATTACTGACTGTTAGTTTTCTTTGGCGCAATACATACCAGGGGTGGGTATCTACTCGTTACAAGTAAGGCAAATAAGTAAACCAGCAACTTTTCATGTTCCTTTTTAAAATTGTACTTTTACTCTAGAATTTTTTTGGGCCTGTAATCTACTTTTAACTTCACTACATTCACAGCTTTTCCTTCAACTAGTCTGTTATCTATGCATTTTGCTCGATTAACTGAAATGAGCTGTTATCCAAGCTGTGTTACGCAGGAGAGCTTTGACTGGTGTGTTTGTGTCACATTAATGAGCACGGCAGATGCAAACATGTAGAAAATGACAACCTTTCCTATTTAAGGTTTGGTTGTTCTTCTAATGTAACTCAAATCCAGTAACTGCACACTGTGCCACTGGTGGCCATGTTTGAAAGCAGCTTGCATTGCCATTTCACAATCTGGCAGAAATACTTTCCATTAATGGCATATTAAAATCTTATTTAGTCTATGTAGAACAAATGTTGGCTACACACTGTAACATCTGTCAGATCATCCCTGGATTGATTCTGATATATTAAACAGAATTCTCTCGGTGTGCAGAGCGTGGCTTTCTTTTGAAGGAAATTATTTTCTCCAATTCAAATTGTTTTATAGCGATGCCCGACAGTGAATTAATGAAATAGAATGTCGCAGATGAAACTTATCTTGGCTTTCAGGCTACCAGCTGTTATAATTAATAATTAATTCATTATAATAATTTTTGGAAGAAGGGAGAGAGCAAATATGGGCGATTAAAACTGTCCTGTTGTGCTTTACACGTGACGAACAGGTCTCTATATAACATGCACTTTGAGCAGTTTACTGACCAAGTATTTGAGTAGGTTTGTAAAATGGTAATTTTTACTGTTACCTGGGTAAAGATTTTCAGTTTCATAAATATACGATGAACACTTATCACTGCGTCATAAATCAAAGGAAGATATGGGTTTTCATTGTAAGATATTTTTTGTCCTTAGTTTAAAATACGAACATGTTTTAAAATTGCATTTAATATATTTTTTACATTGCCATTGGGTAGCAAGTAGATGCTAGCTACTAACCGAATGACCTGGTAATGTCCCAGTTGGCAGGAGAAAACAAGTATTAATAAAAGTCTAATTACTTCACTCTTACATTAGTAAAATCTGTCAAATTTACCAGGTAACTTAATTCAACATCTGTCATCTAGGGTGTGCAAGAGCAGTTTAGGTGAAATAAACAAGCAGCTGTTTACACATTATGATTAACTTGTTACATAATTTTAGTTTAATCCGTTAAATCTGTCAACATTGCCATGTTTAATATTGTTGAAAGCACTCGGCTTTGCACCTGCCCAAGCAGAGTTACAGACAATAAGTACAAAGGTTTGGCTATGAATAAACATGTGGATGAGAGCAACACATTACTTGAGACAGTAGCTGAAACAGGTACATTCAGAGGAAAAATGGGCATGTTAGCCGATGCGTGAAGTCGAAGCCATCGGGCTGAACTGAAAGTACAGGAGGCTTGGATTTATATTTGGGTGCATTTCAATCAGGTTACATAAAGTATTTGGAGATAATGGAACGGTCTGATTGAGTAACAGCAGTTTAATGTAAGCAACAGTTTAATCAAGTGGGAGGGGAAAAAGTATTTCAATCTAATCTCTAATTACATGGCCAAATATAATTTTACAGCCTACTCTTAGCCAATTGTCCACTCTCATTAAAGCTTCCAAAAAAAAGTGCCGATATGTAAATGGAGTTAGGAGAACGCTCGGTCTCTGTCCCTTTTCACATCAAACATCTTGTACATGAACACCAAAAGCACCACTCTCTCTAAACTGGAACGGCTTCCTAATAAGTCATCATACTGAAAACAGCCAGTTATGCGTTTGTGCATGTATGTGCAAGGGTCAGGTATATAAATCATTAAGTAGAAAAACTATGACCTCATCCTGTTGTCAGCTGTTTCCATGACAGCACAGGCTCCAGGTAACACACCAGGAAATACCTGTCTACTGCTTGTCCTCAGATGTGGATTTGTCAAACTCCCTCTGTGTTCAGGCTTGCCAGCATTCAAATGAGGAGAAGCTGAATGAAGGCAAACCCGGATGTCATACTGACTGGGTGACCTCTCTTGCTAGTTTCTCCAACGCTACCTAACATAGCTTTAACATTAACAGAAAGTTTCTTCATTACAAAACAAGAACAGGACGGTGATTTTTATTGGCAGTTAAAGAGGAAGATCACCAATTTTACACATCAAAGTCTGTTTACAGGTACTACTGCATATGTCACAAAAGCTGTACGAAGCCTTGTGTGTCCCCAGAGGGAGCTGAGTGAAGTCTCATAAATTGCCTGAAGTGACTTTACTTGAATCAGCGTTGGTTGGGTTTGAAGACTACATGTTTGAAAATGAAAGAAAAAAATCTAGTGGAGTTAGAAAGAAGTGAGTTTACCCAGAGACGTTTTATAGAGGAGACACACCACTCAATCACATCCTCAATACAACTGTATGGGGAAAGCCCATAATGGCAAAGATGGCGGTTATCCTTCCCCTCCTGCTAGAAAGCCAATCGTCTGCTTTATCAGCCAAAGTGGTAAACATAATCATGTGGTTCCACTGACTTAAGAGTCTGTTATTCTTATGCTGCGCGTGCGTGGTTGTAGGGACACATGAACAGTAGAATATAACCAGTCGGGAAAAACGCTTTTTAAACCTTATTTTGAGGCAAAGTCGTCAAACCTTTTCAGCGATTTTTATTAGATTTTACGGGTGATTCTATTCATGTAGTTTTTATGTCCCGCTGACCAGTAAAAGTGCAGTTCTGGCTCTCTCCCCATTCATTCAGAGAGGAGCCTGGTCTTGTAAGTCCGAAATAGCTGCCCGGGGGCATTGCCAAGATGGCTGCCGAGTGGCATGACTTGCCTATAAGGACTTTGGTTTACCACACCTCTGAAGCCCGCTCCTCATCTCTGCTAGATTAGGCTAGGCTAGGCTAGGCTAGCTTCTACTAGCATAACCATCCAAGATTCCAAGCGAACTGTTGTGATGAAGTTGCATTGTGGGAAATGTAGGTGACAGGTTTACACAATGAAGATCAATGCATGGAATGAAAAAAAAAAAAAAAGCCAGAGATGCGTGTGTTATCCTATTAGCAGCTAATGTAGCCTCTTAATCTGCTAGCCTTAAGCAACATTATGTAAGATTTGGCGCCCCTACTATTTCGGAGTATAATTCACAGCTGTCGTAAATAAGGACAGCTGCACACATGCTTTTGCTACAATTACATTACTTGTATTCAAAAACTAGCAAGTCAAGAACTTTGATAACACAGCTAAACGTCAAGCAAGTACAACACCACAAGACATAGCAAGCCAGCTAATAAGTTATTACTGACTTGTCCAACAGCATGAAGGCCAGCTCTGTCCTGCATCCTTTAAGCTCTTTTAGCTCGTGCCAACGAGTAAAAGCCAGTCCGATATTTGGTCACTTGATCACTCTCTCCTTTTTTCCTCCTCGTTAATTTCTTTTTAACTCCACACCCCCAAATTATATTCATTTTCAAACTTAGTAGTCTTCAGCCCCAACCAACGCTGACTTAAGTGACATCGCTTGCAATTTTTCAGATTTCAGAGACACAAAAGTAGGGATGGGGATCGTTAATTTTTATTGATATTGATACCCTTATTGAGACTGCTTAACGATCCGATTCTTTATCGATACCACTATCGATACTTTACTATTATTTAGTGATGGTTATTTGGTAAGACCAGACCCAACGAGCATGAGGTAGGCCTGCACGGTATGAGGAAAATATTCAATGTGCGATAACGTTATATATTGAGATGACATAACACTTGCGATAAATAAACACATTGAAGTTTGCATATTAACTGCCTGGTTGTTTTTAATTTAATATTTTAAATACAGCTAAATGTTGTTTCTAGACAACAGCAAAGTAACTCAATAACTTTATCTGACATCACAAGTAGTGAGTAACGTTTAGAAAGAATAACATCAGTCTGTATCAGTCCCTCCTCCTCTCTCGCTGGCTACAGGTAACGTTACCAGGTAGAAGGAGGAGCGGCTGGTTTGTCTCAGCCAGCAGTTGAGTTTTTAAGACTACAGACCAGTCTGTGCTCCAGACAGACAGCTTTCTATTTAGCTTGTTTTTAACATTTGGCTAATACCAAGCTAGCGTTAGCTGTGCTTGTATAAAACATACAGGATGAGATACTGAGGACAGAGATGATTAAATTAACCATTTCTACATGTTTAACGTTACCTTACAGACAGGTGTATTGATAAAGTATTGTCTTTTTACTTGCAAAGGTTTTATTGCACGTACTTACAGTAACGAGTGTAGCTGTCATCAACTAACGTTACAGTAGTTTGGAGCCAACTTAACTCTCACCGTAACGTTAGTCCACCATAACGGCGCAGCCTCTCGCTCTGCTGTCGCTGTGTGTGTGTGTGTGTGTAGGAGCCGACAGAGCAGGCAGAGACTGCAGCCTGATGATTTTCTTATCCATTGTGTTTCAAATTAAATCACATTTGACGCCCGAGACATAACGTTACATCATTGCCCTTAAGTCTTGATAGCAGCATTGATAAGCTCGAACCTTACTGATTTTTGGGTTGAGATCCCCATCCCTACACAAAAGGCTTTATACGACAACTTTTTCACATCATATGCAGTAGTTCTCCTCGCGACCTGTAAACAGACTTTGATGTGTAAAAATCGGTTAAGTTCCCTTTTAAAAATTGTAATCAGATCTTACATTTCCATTCTTTAACTGCATTGTTTTCACTTCTCTTGCTTTCTGGTAAGAGAAGCGCAACATATCCAGTATAATAATGACAACAATGATACAATACTAATGGTAGATAAATAATAAATGTAGTTTTTACATTCTGAACTGATTTAATTCAAAGTGATATGACTGTAAATCCACCCAGCCTCCTAATTATCCAGAGGCTTCAGTCAAGGCCAAGGGACCTCCCAGAAGGCCAAATGTTATCAGTGTAACTCGATCTCCAACCCATTCTAATGAGAGGGATTGTTTGTGCCGAGACTTTAATAACTCCCACAGCCTATTTATAGCTTATAAGTCACACCCTTTGTGTATGACCCGCACGCACACACACGCACACACAATAACAAAGACTGTCTGTACTCCTATGAAGATCTGTGTATCTCCTATGGAAATATGAAGTACACGCCATTTTAAAATTGTATTTACCCGTTTACTTAAGCTATCATACAGCTGTACTTATTTGTAGATGGTGATAGCCATAGCCTTCAACACGTATAAAATGTTTTCTGACTGTGGGAATACGCAAAACCACCAACAATTTTCAATAGTCACAGACCAGGCTAATGATGATGCAGACAGTAATAACTTAGTGTGAAGCTCTTCAGCAAGGTAACCATGTTTAGCCTGCAAGTGTGTGGTGTATTTAGCTGTAGGCTGGTTAACAGCAACAACATCACTTTAAAGCAAAAGGTCTTTTTCTTCTAATTATCCACAGTGGAGCACAGCTCTCGAGGTCCAACCATAACCAAACGGGAAAACAAGAGGGAGGGCTGGAGAGGAGGTGGTGGAGGACGAGAGCAGCTGGTGCATATCCAGGACAGAAGGGAGGGAAAGACAGAAAGCAGGAGAGGGTAGAAGAAAGAGGACGGGGGGGGGGAGATAACAGAAGGGCAACATGGTAGATCACTTTACACTCATGACCAGAACCATTTATCAGATGGGGTTTGGTCAGGCTCCACTACAGAGGCCAGAAAGTGTTTCCACAGAAATGTATCAGAAGCCTCTCTGACACGGCAGTGGAAGTAAGAAAAACTACAGTACTGCACTGAAACACGACTAATGAAATGAAGGTGGTGGCAGCATCTTTAATGCTGATATAACACAGTACTACAATGTCTGGCAAGTGTTAGTATGAATGTAAAATTCCCTGCAATACATCTTCACTGTGAGGTTGCTGGTACCGTAAAGATCAGCCAGTAAAGAATCGTCTGATGGCAGCCACGGACGACGACTGCTAAGCAACGCCTATTACTACACGGCTTGACAGGAGAAATTGCCCAATTGACCCTGGTAACTAGATTTGGACCATTGTAACCGCTTCCCTCAGTGAACTGCTCCTGCTGGCACCAACTTTTCATGAAAGAAACCTTCCCTGTATGCTGCTCTCTCACTGATTTACCGATTCAGTCCTCTAACTGTAAAACGTCAAATCAGCCGATATATTGTTATTGGACCTTTAAACTTAAAAATCAATATTGGTATCAGCCTCAAAAATCCTGTATCGTCTGGACTATACAGTGGACAACACACTGCTGAACATGAACACCGCAAAGCTAGCTTTCCCAGAATACCATTCCCAGACTGTATCCCCAAAAAACAAGGAACCTTGCTCTATGTCTGAATGCACAATCCAGACCTGACCACATTTACACATCATTATAGCCTACTAAACATTACTTTTAACAAAAACTATTTAATACACAAACGTTTCAATTTCTATATGGTCCAATAAGTAAAATTAAATTAGCAAAACACTAGATCCTGCTGAAAGTAACGTTACAGTTTGTAGCAAGTGTAAGAACAAATGTATAGTTTACATCCACTAGACTGCAGTTGTTGGCATGAAGTACATTTTGTCATTTGCCCATGTCCACAAGCGTCTGCATGCCAGCTCAAAATTTATGACTGTGCGAGTGCATGTGTGAGCTGTACGAACCGATAAACATATGTAAACACGTCTATACATGCCGACACCCTGTACAAACAAAACACAGTGCATGCTCATGTCAGTTTTTGGTGTCCACCCCTGAATGATGCAGTCATTAAAATTCTGGGTGTAATTGCCTCTGTAGCATGCTACAGATAATGTGACTTTGATTATCAAATGTATACACTTCATTAGAGACAATGGGCGACAGGCATATCCAGTAGATTCTCATATCTGCCATTTACAAGTTTCATCCTGTTCTGTGGTCACAGCAAGAGATGACACAGCACTCTTACACCACCAACATCTTTCTTTTTTAGTCTGACATTTTGCTGCTTGTTTCACCGATTATATGCACCAATTTGTTGTTTTAATTGGTCACCAAATCTAAAAAAAAAAACAGTTGAGGCCAGCACGTGTTGTGTGACATTAGTCACACAACATGATTAGGCCACAGAGCTCCTAAAACTGAGTAAAGATGATTTGGAGCCCATAATAGGGCACTGGGAAACTGCACCATCAGTCTGTCATTTTTTATATAGAGTCACTCAAGACACTTGAACGTCATTTGACAGTACAGACTTTCAACACACTTTATTTTTGTCCAAGACCACATGTTTATATGAAATTATGGTATGTCTGCCCAGTCCAACAGGGGCTTTCTGTGGCAAAATAAAATGTGAGGTTAGTTTAACCTGGGAATGGAAGGTTGGGATACTATCTGGAGACTCCTTTTGGCAACCATCCTCATACCCTGCAAGGGGGGCAAAAAAAGGTTCTGAAATTCTCTCTGAATCCATGGTGACATTGCGAGCAGGCTACAAGATAAACTTGTTAGTTTTTTTACCCTTGGCCACACTAACAGACCGGGTCTAAAGGCTGTAAAGTTTTTTGTTTTTAAACAAAAAAACAAACAAACCTGAAATTATGGTTTATTAAACGGAAGCTATTTTGCTAATTTCCACCTCTTTACATTACAGATATACTTGGCTTGGCTGATCTGCTCAGGACCTCATGTATTATTGTACAAACACACACAACTTTTATAACTTTATTCACCGACTTGATGAAACTGGATCATATTTTTTGGCAGCTAGTTAACTCTGGCCCCATCTACACTAATGCATTTGTTTTAAAACGCACACCTTTTGCTATGTTTGCACCTCTCGTTCTGACTAAAACAGTGAAAACAAAGACCTAAAACTGAGAAGTTTGAAAAAGCTGCCAACTACGTTTTTCGTTTTAAAACTCCATGTTTAAACTAAAACAGAGTAGCGTCGATGGGGCCTCAGCTAGCTGTGCAGCTACTGGCCCTATTAACTTAGCTGACTCTCAGACTGGGAGCCTGAGCAACGCGGGAGTGTTGGTATTTACACTGCTACCACAGGAGCTTTGGACTGACGGGTTTTCAGGCCTGGGCTCCGACCCCAGTCTCAGCTGAGCAAGCTAGCTAACGGGACCTCTAGCTGCACGGCTAAGTGAGCTAAAGGCAGCTGCCATTAGTAGTAATAGTAGTTAGTGATTACCAGCAACAAGTAAAGCCATCACTATCCATCAAGAAACTAACTTTCTTTACGACCGAAAAGGCACTTTCTGCGAGACATTGAACCACCTTAAGAGTAGAACTTTAAGAGTAGTCTAGGATAGCCAGACCTACTTGATGAATGTGCTGTCGCTGGATCAGATCATGAGCAGATGATCATATGAGGAAATCCCGGCCGATCTGACATTAGCTCAACATGAAAGTAGAAAAAAAACATTGGAAAATTTGTATCCAGAGCAGCCTGAGTCTGAGCTGAGATTACCTTTACATACATTCAACTCATTATTTGAAACTTTGGCCACGTAGTTTCGACATAATATATGACAGAAAATAAGGAAAAGCACAATATGTTCCCATTAACTGTCAACTTGGATGGTAAAGTACTAAAGCTCAACAACCACATTCAGGATAAACCAGCAGCTGATTGGTGTCAAATTTGGGGGGCAAAATCTTTAACGTGGTCTGAAAACAAATCTGATGAGCCAAGCTTTAAGTTTAATATGGAGGGATCCCCTCTACAGAACCATGCCTAGTTTATCCCATTAACTTGGCGATATTGCTTTGTTCGTGGACTGTTTACCAGCCGACCCCCTGCTGTGGTGGAAATTATCATGCTTGAATCACCATGATGCATGCAAAAGGATGAGGACATTATATAATAAAATACAGATGTGAATACACATACTTAATACTAAATTCCCATCAAAACAGCAGTTTCTGGATTATTTCTCCAGTAAACGTGTCACTGTAGATCTAATGTTGCATCAGCTTATATGTTCTCAAATATCTTATCCTATTTAGGGGAAGAGAACATTTCCCCAAAGTGAGAACCCCTCCCACAGATTACAACATAACGCTCACTGAAAGCATGTGACAGCTCAATGTTGGGTTTTACATGCACTGTATTTGGAGGCAGACTAAACAATTGTGTTTATTTGGTGGACAAGCTGGAAGGTTCACAAGAGGAGCATCAAATGAGTTCTTTCTGTATGAATATCAGCTAGACTTTAAGCTGCTATCACCAACAGCATATCTCTCCAATAAATTCTGTATCCTGTGTGATTTAAGAAGGAACGCTTTAACTAAAAGTTAAAACCTACCTCTGCATTTTTCAACACGCATTTTATGCTGTCAATTTGTGTAACAATCCTCTAGCAGCTGCAGAGATATTTAACCCAGCTGAGTGGCTGTTTAAACAGCACGGCAGCACTGAGCGATGGGGCTGGAATCGATATATGTGGCCCAGGGGCCGTCCCATAATGAGGAGAGGTCAAGGGTCAAGGTATGCCAGAGTGGAAGGCTGTTGGTGTTGAAAAGCCATGTGCGAGGGAAAGTGAGGAACTACTTCTGTTATCCAATGAAACTTCAAAAGACTAAAACATAGGAGTGTTCCCAAATTTGTACTTCAGCATCTGTAATCTACTCTGTCACACGATGGAAAACAGAGCAGTAAAATGCAAGTTTTGGCTGAGTGACCTACTTGATGCTGTGCATCCTCCTGACCACTCCTGCTTTTTCCAGCCCTCCCAGTGCTCTCACAGAAAGCTAGTGAGGTTCACTGGCCATGGGTGATAGGTGATGTAATGACATGTGTGAGCGCAGCGTGGCAGTCCTGTGTGTGTGTGTGTGTGTGTGTGTGTGTGTGTGTGTGTGTGTGTGTGTGTGTGTGTAGGGAGAAGGAGGGGTCCATCTGAGGCTGGAAGGCAGGGGTACATTGCTATGAGGTCATGAGAATTATGGGCTGTTTGCACAGAGGGAAGGAGAGATGTGAATAAGAGATAAAGAAACAGGGCAAAATCCATGAAGAGAAACAGCAGCTTAGAACAGCTGCTGGAGCCAACTATGCAGCACAAACACGGTTTAAATACGCATGGGATTTCAGTTTTCATGTAAAAAATGAAAAAGATCAAACAGGAAGGTTGAAGGTTGGGCAGCTAGGTGGGTGGGTTGGTTGGTTGGTTGGTTGGTTAGGGTGTGGTCACTAACATGAAGTCCAGCCAGGATGAGGAAAATGAACTCACAGTGAACTGAATGTGATCAGGGCTGCTCGTGTCAGACAATACAATCTATTGTGCTGCTGCGGCTGTAGAGCCTCATCATCAGCCTAATGCCCTTTAGACCTCCCCTTCCCTCTACCCTCCACCCTCGAGCCTGAGCAAAGCCTTACCCACATCTGAACTGCTCCCATCAGATCAGCAATGATCCAGCTACAGCAGTGATTTTCAAAATGGCCAAGTCACAGGGAAAGATGTTGGATCACCCCTACTTTACAGGATCAAAAATGAGTAGCCAACTATAAAGCTTGTCAGTCAAACAAACTTCCTCTTAAAAACAAAAGGTTTTTCACTATTAAGGTTCTTTCAGAAGCTGTTCGGGAGATTATAGTTGTGTCACATAAAGGTACCCAAGTGTCAAAAAATTTTTAAAATTTTTCAGAGCACTTTAATTAAAGCGACTTTAAAGTGCTTGGTATTTTTATAATAGCAATCTTTGACATTGTGAAAACAGTGTGAGAACAGGAAAGGGTCGATCATATGAACTAGAGAGCTGTATTGGGATTGGGATCCCGTAGGACCCAACACAATTCGCGCGGGAGCAGGTGTTTTTAACTCTGCTGCGGGCGGTTAAAAAAATATATACTGCGGGTCTCGCAGTAGCGCTGATAAGATGGAGTTAACAAATGAAATTGAAAATAAGATAAAAGTGAGTGAGTATGCGGCTGCTTCTGAGAAAGTAGTATTGCATGGGCCTGACTCGAACCGGCGACTTTGGGTACGGGAGGCGGACATGCTAACGAGGAGGCTAAACCCCATGGGCAATGCGTCTCTTAACGTGTCGGAGAGTGAAGTTTACTCACTGCACAGTCTCGCTGGCTTCCGTCACACAGGCTTATACAATACAAGACCAAAGCAAGGCAAGTCTTAAATTTGGAAAACTTGTCAGTTATTACTAAAAGAAATTTGTGCAATGATTTATGTCGGTTATTCTGAACGTTGAGCATAGCCCAAACATCTGTGCCCTTTTTTAACTCTGCATGTCACAATGTTTGCGGGTGCGAGCGGGAG
The DNA here is from genome assembly GCF_014851395.1 of Micropterus salmoides. Taxonomy (NCBI): domain Eukaryota; kingdom Metazoa; phylum Chordata; class Actinopteri; order Centrarchiformes; family Centrarchidae; genus Micropterus; species Micropterus salmoides. The sequence continues at coordinate 18,368,442 of NW_024040263.1, read as the reverse complement.
TGGATACACATGTTGCAGGAATGGGCGGTAGAGGAACACACATGTTGCGGGAGCGGGCGGTAATGGTCACAGAATCAGCGGCATCAAGAAAACAGTCCCGCGCAAGTCTCTAATATGAACCAACATTGTTTAGCTGTCGGGTTCGCAACTTTACTGTTTTTGGTTAACTTTCACCGCTCTCGTAGAAAGTCCCTCCTTTCCTCTTCCGCCCCATGGGACCTTTTTTTGGAAAATATGTACGGCAGTCAAAGGAGACAGACAACACTTTTTTTTCCTTTTTTTTATCCTATTTGAACTTTACCCTGAATTACACATTTGTCAATTTAAAAAGATAATTTTGTAAGTCAAGAAAGTTGCAGTGTGTGGTTAAACAGTAAAGTAACATTCATTTATGTGAAACAGCTCGATGAACAAAATCTCTCATCTCACACAATATACATCACCAACATGTTACCTGTGTAATGCTAAGCAAACTTTCGTTGCTTGGTTGCGACTAGCTTGGTAACATAATTATGTTCCATGCAACAATTGTACAGTCCCTCCAAAAGTATTGGAACGGTAAGGCAAATTCCTTTGTTTTTGTTATTCACTGAAGACATTTGGGTTTAAGATCAAAAGATGAGTATGAGACAAGCAGTGTGTCCTCTATATGCAATCACGACCACCACTACTAAAATTTCCCACGATCATTAAACTATGCGCTACAAATGTTTTCACACACACACTGTGCGAGCATGGCAGCACTCAATGCTCGGCTCACTTCCTCTCCTCGTTCTATGCAGAACATATGTAACAGATGGTGTTATAACAGCAGCGTAACTCTGAATCGTGAGGTGCGTGGTGAGTGTTTGATTGTCCAAGCGGCAGAAAGTGACGGTACAGTGTCTGTTACAGTGTGTCAGCTTCTCAAGACCAAGAAAAGTCTGTTTTTTCCCACCTGCTGGAAAAGTGAAGCCATTTAGTGCTAAGTTAGCTAACATCTCCCCTCCCCTTCAGACTGCACAGCTGAGCAGCTTCTACAGCAGCTACATAGCTGCTATGTAACTTAACATTAGCTAATTTTATAGAAAGTAACTGGAAGCTGTATTTTATTACTGCCTACTTTTCCAATGTTGAGAACATCAGGTACAAACTTAGACTAAACTGATGTAGCCTGCAGCTCTGTCCTGTACAGACTGATTCAATTATTTTTCAGTTTTCAGTCTGAAAAAGTGGTTTTGGAAAAGAAAGGACGGAGGTGACTGGAGGAGCTGAGGTTAGTAAAACTAATTAGTGATGCAAACTAGTACTTTTAAGCTAATGAGGAGACGTTTCTTTTTAAATTTTAATGTGCAAATAAAATGCACCTCAGAAGGGAGGTTTCTTATGTTGCCTATTTTTTATATTAATGTCTACAGATAAATGTCAGAAGCTGTAAATGAAGACAAAAGGCAAACATGATGTTTGTCCTGCCCCCACTGCTGAAATAAATCCTAGAGGAAACACTGATACAAGAGTTCAGAATATCAGCTTTTATTTCCTGGTATTCACACATCTAGATGTGTTAAACACCTCAGGACATACCACCGTTTGTTTGAACCCACCCACTTTTCAAGTGAGCAAAACTATTGGAACATGTGACTGACAGATGTTTCTTGTTGCCCAGGTATTGCCTTTTAGGTCGATTGTCCAAACATTAAATAGCTCTGCATGACTAGTCTAAGTTTTCATCCTTGGTTCAAACCTATAAAGACTGCATTTCCTATTAAAGAGGATAAACCAACATGAAGACCAGAGAGCTGTCTATGGGAGAAAAGCAAGCCATTGTCAAGCTGAGAAAAGAAGGAAAATCGACCAGAGCCATTGGACAAACATTGGACATAGCAAGCACAATTTGGAATGTCCTGAAAAAGTAATAAACTACTGGTGTACTGAGCAACAGACGTCCAACAGGTCGGCCAATGAAATAAACAGTAGTTGATGAAAGAAATATCGTACAGAGTAAGATCAGTAAGTGACATTACCAACGACCTCCACAGTGCAGGGGTGAAGGTATCACAATCCACTGTTTGAAGAGAGCAGAAATATAGGAGGCCACACCACAAGATGCAAACCACTCATCAGCAGGAAGAATCGGAAGGCCAGATTGAAATTTGCAAAGAAGTACAGAGATGAGCCGCAAAAGTTCTGTAACACAATCTTATGGACTGATGAGACCAACATTAATCTCTGCCAAAGTGATGGAAAGGCCAAAGTGTGGAGAAAGAAAGGAACTGCTTATGATCCGAAGCATACAAGCTCATCTGTGAAGCATGCAGGAGGTAATGTCATGGCTTGGGCGTGCATGGCTGCTTCTGGAACAGGCTCATTAATATTTATTGATGGTAGCAGCAGAATGAATTCAGAAGTGTACAGAAACATTTTGTCTGCCAATTTACTGAGAAATACATTGAAACTAATCAGCAGGAAGTTTATCATTCAGCAGAACAATGACTCAAAGCACACTGGCAACAAAACACAGGACTTCATCAGGGGGAAAAAGTGGAAGGTTTGAGACTGGCCAAGTCAATCACCTGACCTTAACGCAACAGAGCTGCATTTCACCTCCTTAAAGGAGACGAAGGAGGAGGGCCTTTCTGAAACTGCTTGCAACTCCCTCTCCCTACATACTTCCACTCTGTTTGTGTGTTCATGCGGAGGGTCCGCCACATTGATTGCCATCCGAAACCAATGAGGGCAGAGTGGTAGTGGGTTGTTAAACCCTCAAATGCCGAGTCAGCACAGATGCTGGCTTGTTGAAGGTGTGTAACACCCTTTGCTGCACGATGGGGGACCTTTCTTTCAATTTGCGTATGACTTCGCCGGTTAACATGCCCTACACTAACATTATCACATCACCATTCACAGGTTAACAACGTAGCCCATATGATTTATATTGAAATGTTGTATTTGTGAATGTAACATATTTTTCATATAGGCTATAATATATATAAAGTCATGTTCTTAAAGAAATATTTGACACGAACACAAACACAAAATGAATGACAAATGCTTTCAGTTTCGTTATTGCATAAAACACACTTTTCCTCAACATCAATCCTGAATCTTAATACCACTGTTGTTTATTTGATACATGTATTATAGCAGTGAGTGCAGCGGTAACGTCAGATCCCATTTATGCAGGGGAGAGAGGGTAGTTCGTCCGAAAGTTGTCGCTGTATTTAAACCCTACGTGGGTTAGGGAGCTCGATTTGGCCTGGAGGGTGACTTCGACCAGAGTTCACTCCGTGTCGGAGTAGAAGTGGCGAGGGTCTAGTTTCGGAAAAGGCCCCTATTATACTGCTTTTCAAGTCCTATATTGTAGTTCTGTGACTCCTGTATGGCAGCTTTACATGATTCAAAGTTCAAAAATTTTTTTTTTTTTTTCTAATATTGATTCTTCATGTAGGCCTTCATTTCAGCCTCTGTCTGAACAAGCTGTAGATGCTCCTGCCTCTTTAAGGCCCCCCCTCTCAAAGCCCACTGTCTTTTGATTGGCCAAGACCTGAAGCATGTTACCAGGCTGTTGTAGGTGCTGGGCAGAACAGGCAGACAGTGGCTGCGTTCCAATCCACAGTGTACATAAACAGTACTCCCTACTCCCTGCTCCCTGCTCCCTGCTCAGGGAATGTCGGTTAAGGGAATTTCCCTCGACAAAATTCTTCCATTCGGAACACCCTGCAACATCATCAAAGCACACGTCAGTTCCGTGTTCAGTTGTGGACATTTACTGAAATTAAATATTGAATATATGTTAAAACAAACTGATACAATTACAAAACTTATATTTCCATAACTACTTCTATTTATATTCAATTAAAATGTATGTAACTTGTGAATGAATGTGATTGGATTAATTTACAAGATATGCAGCGTCATTCTTAAAAAGATTCATATGAGCATTGTTGTTTTTAGGCAACCTAACCTCTGAAATAATCATATAAATAATGATAACATTAGTTACAATGACAATAATTACTGATATACAAACTCTGTGGTCTGCTCTATTGTTAGCTCCTATGAGGTGCAAAGGCTTATGGGTAATCTTTCTTGTCAACTTCCTGCGAACTGATGAACCGTTGTTCCCTTCTTCCCTACACAGTTCACAGTGCCCTTTGAAGTGAACATGTGCTCCCTGCGGTTTGGAATCTCACTTAAAATGGCCGAATACCCTGTGCAGTCCACTTAGCAGGGAACTACAGGGTGATCGGAGCACCCTGAGTGTTGCTGTGCCCTTAGCGAGGCACAGCAACACTGTGCCTTACCGTTCCAATACTTTTGGAGGGGACTGTATCTCACCTGATGTGTTTAATCAAAGTCCTTATAGGCAAGTCATGCCACTCGGCAGCCATCTTGGCAACGCCCCCGGGCAGCTATTTCAGACTAACAAGACCAGGCTCCTCTCTGAATGCATGGTGAGAGAGCCAGAATTGCACTTTTACTGGTCAGGGGGACATAAAAACTACAGGAATAGAATTAGCAGTAAAATCTAATAAAAAAATCGCTGTAAATTGCTTTGCCCCAAAATAAGGTTTAAAAAGCGTTTTTCCCGACTGGTTATATTCTACTGTTCATGTGTGCTAGTAGTGACGCATGCGCAGACCCTTACGTCAGTGGAACCATGCGATTGGCTGAAATATGTTTCCCCTTTGGCTGTGAAAAGCAGACGATTGGCTTTATAGCAGGAGGGGAAGGATAACCGCCATCTTTGCCGTTCCTCTTACAACACCTCTAACATGCTTTTCTTCTTGTATTGATTGCACTTTTTGTTAACTCTTACTTCTTTCCCTAGGTATTTACCCCATTGATGTGATATGTGCTATGAGCTCTTACTAGTATTTATTGCTGCTCTTACCAGTATGTATTGTCAGTTGTAGATCTGTATTTGATGCTCTGTTGATGCTTGTATATTGTACCTCAAACGTAAGTCGCTTTGGATAAAAGCATCTGCCAAATGAGTAAATGTAAATGTTACAGGCTTTCCCCATAGAGGTATATTTAGGATGTAGTTGAGTGGTGTGTTTCCTCTGTAAAACGTCTCGGGTTAAATCAAACAACTCCTGGTCCTTTTATCACATCTACACGTCCGTTCTTTGACGTTAGCGAGAAAAACTTAAAATGTTCATTAGGGGTGGGAAACTCTGGGAACCTCACGATTTAATTTGCGCATTAAAATCCAAAAGAAACGTCTCCTAATTAGCATAAAAGCACTAGTTTGCATCCCTAATTTCATTTATTAACCACAGCTCCATGGTCACTCATTTCATTAACAACCAGTTGTCAGACTCCTGAAAACTGAAATATAATTATCAGGATGTACAGTATACAGGACAGAGCTGTACACCAGTTTAGTCTAAGCTTGTGCCTGACGTGTTGAGCACTTGAGTAGTAGTTTAGTTAGGAATGACATACAGCTGATAATTAATATTACTTTGTTACTAATTTAGGGAACGCTACATAAATATTTTAGCGCCTTTCACAGGACCCAAGGACGCTTTACACATAGTTACAGAACAACATAAAGTCATTCAGGATTGAATGCCTGGGTAAAGAGCTGGATTTTTTTGTAGATCTTTGAAAGTGTCCAGACAGGGAACATTTCAGATCTCTGGGGGGATGAGTTAAAGAGGGTGGAGGCTGTGACACTGAAGGCTCTGTCCCCAAAAGTGTGGTGTCTGGTGTGGGGGACAGAGAGCAGAGATGTTAGCTTGCACTAACAGCCTTCACTTTTCCAGCCGTTGGGGAAACTACAGACTTTTATTAACGGACACACAGTGACCTACGCTGCACATTTACTAACAGACTGAAACTTACTGCTGATATTTTTCCTCCGCTAACTTTCACCGTCACGTTCTGCCGCTCGCTCTCTCTCACTCGCTCGTCCTCACTCACACACACACACACACACACACACACAAACAATACGCAGGGAGCTGCCGAGCGTCACCATGCTCGCAGTGTGTGAGTTAAAATCATAACTTGCGCACTGATATTAATGATTGTGTGACATTTTAGTGGGGCGGTGTTGTGTGCGCGCTTCACAGACGGTCCGGGCGCTGCATTTCCGCCTTTTGCGTTCTGTCAACATTGCGACATTGCATCAATTAACATTTAAATAAATCTATTTTTAGACATTTGGTAATCGATTCATAATCTTCCACATCCGCATCGCGATGCATCTAAGAATCGATTATTTCTCCCCCCCATAATGTCCATACATGACTTTGGGTTTTTGGTCTTTGTAGTTACTTTGTAGTCACGTCTAATACTTCTACAGTTTTACGACAAACTGCGACTTTATTGATTTGCAAAATTATAATTTAAATTAACAAACATGCCATTGACTACTATACATATTTTGCCCGAAACAAGGTCCCATGGTGGTCCACTGGAAGGGGAGGGACTTAATGTCTATAATGTCATCTTCGGCAGCAGCAGAAAGCAGTTTTCAGCTAATAAAGTATCTTAGCCCTGCAGGGGAAAATGGCAAGTGACTGGCTGGCACACAGATGAGCTAGTGTAATGTGGACACCATATGGACACTGAATAGAGCCCGTCAGAGGACAGAAGCCTAACTGTGTCTAACAGTTAGATGCAACAGATTGCAAAGATTGCTCCTACAGCCTTGGCTATACAGAGGGCCTTGTTGGTCATCATCACATGTAAAGCCAGATGTACTGACAAAGAAACATTAATGCTACCTTTTAAAAAAGGTAGACAGAAGAGTGAGAATGCCTCCCCTGAATATAATTAGCCTCAAACTTGTTTCAGTAACTAATTGTGCTGGTAAGTGAGTGGATGGTATAGATAATTTTCTCATTGATTCCTCTTGAGTACCATTGTACACAGCGTTGGCAACTGTAGTATAAATGCTATAGTTTCAGACAACATAAAGCTCACAGTCAGTAAAGCCAATGAGGTTATGATCATGTTACAAGCCTAAATATAGCATTTATTCATGTGAGAGACTACATCCCATGATAGGTAGTACACAGCCCTGTTAGACCACACTGTTTTGTTAAACCGAGATGCCCAACACAGACATGAATGAGAATATAAGCTCTCTCTCCAAGTCTCCAGTTGCTTGACTGTTCCTTGATGAATTATTGTGGATTCTGTCTGCCTACATAGCCACAGGGCAGCGCTGAGAAAAGCCTACTCTGTGCACATAGCTGTCTCCTTACGTCATGGTAAGGCTTATGGGAAGTACTCCTATGCATTCCCTTGAGTGCCTGACTCTGTATGTGTGTCAGATGTTATATCTGTGTGTTTGTGAGTATGTGCGTTTGCAAACATGAACATATATTGTACAAGTCGCTCAGTTTACTGTACAGAAAAGTGACACATCCCCCCTCTATCCTATTCTTGTCTCCCCTCTAACCTTCATGAGGAAGTGAGACACAGTTGGGTTCAGACTTCTATTGGGACTATTTAACAGTTTCTTCCTGTGGGGGCAAACAAATGGCATGCCATGGGAAGGGTGTAAAGCTCCACTGCCTGCCTCATATCTACAATAGGGGAACTCCACAGATTTTACACATCAAAAGTCTGTCTAAGGCTTGTGCAGACTACACCACTTTCAGCGTTGGCAGATCGCTGTGCTGCTCAGACTACACAACTTGCTGTCTAGTGACGGGAGTCTTGAAGTCGTGGTGTTCACTAGGGCTGAAACGATTTATCGATTACTAAAATGCATCGAAGCAAATTCTTTGCATCCAGGCTTCGTTTAATCCATATAACTATATAGCACACTGTTTCACACGGACATTTATTACTGTCGCACATCGCGCTTACGCTATGAACACGTGATTATAATGGCGCTGTTTGCAAAGTGGAGGAAGAGAGAAAATAGCGAACAGCTTTCACTAACTGTTGATACCCCAACTTCCCAAGTCGGGATTCTGACTTAAGGGGGCGTTCCCTTTGAAATTTTGACCTTTGAACTCGGAAATACCGACTTCCCATGTCAACTGGAACGCACCATCAGACAATCCCTGCTACCTGCGTGTGCTAATCCATCCGTTCACCCATATTCTTTGTCTTGAAACAGCTGTTTCGTGTGCAGATCGCTCATTTCCTGTTTTACATTTCATGTGTGTTTTCTTGACAAAACATGGTTTGGAGACCAGCGTCGGGTGACAGAGCCGCTGTCAGCTCGTGTAGCGTGTGTGACCCCCTGTCACCGATCAGTCATGCTGAAAGTCGTGTAGTCTGCACGAGCCTTTAGCAGCCTACAACTTGTATAGCACTCGGGTGAATTGTTGAAATAATCTATAGAAGCTTCATCGTTAGCTGCAGCCCTAGTGTTCACACTACGTGAGTGAGCAGCGATACAGGGTCACACACTAAGCGATCTGACAACGACCCGATGACTGGTCTCCAAACCACGTGAAAAGTGACACAGGAAATGATGCAAAACTACACACGAAACAGTGGTTGTTTATTATTTTAGACATAAAAATTATAAAGACAAACAATATAGGTGAAAGAATTTATTAGCACACGCAGGTGTGCTACAGAGAGAGTTGGAAGTAGATAGATAGATAGCTGGTGACAGCGATGCGTCATTGAGTAGTTCACACGATTGGCGAGTGCTGATTGATCGCTGATTTGCCCCGATCATAGTCCGACAGTAGGCGAGCCGGCGACTGGCAAATCGGGCTTAAAATCGTGTAGTGTGAACTAGGCTTTACAGGTGTCAGAACACTAATGCACAATGTTATATAAAGCCTTTTGTGGGAGTTGCACTAAACCTGATAAACTGCCTCAAGTTATGTCACTTGAGTTGGGCTGGGCAATAAAACAATGACAGTTATCGCAATATAATTTTCCTCAATGACAATATAACAAATGTTCAATATATCGTCAATAAATACTTGGTTTAATTTGAATCACGGACAAATTAGCATTTAATTTTTCTATTAAAATATTTGTTGAGGAAAAGGTTCTGAAAAAAAAAAATTTACTAATCATATTTGTTGAAAAAGATTTTATCATAATAATTGTTGTGAATGTTCTACGTCAGACTTGTGAAGTGATCCACTGTTTGGCATCAAGAGTTTGTCACATTCTGACCCTAAAGAAAAGTTTAACCACGCAATTAACCATGTGGTTTCTTCGATTTTCACTCAGGAGCAAAAATCAGAAATAATGATTTGACATGTATTGTGATTTATCAATATCAGATGATATGAAATGTTTTTATCGTGATAACATTTTTGGCCATATCGCCCAGTCCTACACTTGAGTCAGCGTTGGTTGGGACCATGTGGCAACCAAATAAAATAGAAAGCCAAAAGGGAAGTGCCAAAAACTGAAGTTACTCAAATGGCCATTTGAGGTTGGCATCAGTAAAGCTAACTCTTCAAAAAGAATGCATAAAATAATATCTCAGTTACAGTCGTATTGATCAGTCTACAGTCTTCTACAGGTTCAACTTGAAAATGTCAAAGAACGGATACAATGGCTGTTCCTGAGCAGGCCAATGTTAAGTTTGGATGTGAAAATGCAACAGCAGACACAGTCTCATAGACCCACACCTAGCTTGTTTAAAAAGAAGGAAAACACTCTTTTGAAAGTATTCATCTAGATCTGTAGTCCTTTAAACCTATAAAATGGAGTCTGAATTGTTGTTACTGTAGAGCATGACACAAAATACTCAGAAGAACGAACTACATGGAGACCACCCCTGACTCCATCTGTTGAGTCCGGGTTTCAAGGCAAGATTTGACACCTCAGAACAGATTTCCAGGCTGAAACAAAGCATCCCATAAGTGTTATAGCATCATCTCAAACTACAGCAAAATTCAACTTGTGCTTTTAAAGATTCCCTGTGAAAAACTGTGTTGTTGTTTGCTCCCGTTTCTGAGCTAATAGGAAAGGTAATGTGGAGACAAAGACAGAGATAATGGTGTCCAGTGTTCTCAAACAGCAGCCAACCATCTTTCCTTGGCCCTTCTTCACTATTGTGAACCTCCTGAGGGCCAAAACAAACAGAAGCAGCACTCTGTCTGGAATTGAAATGTCAGAACTGCTTTTAAGTGCCTTGGTACTGCTGTTTGTATACTGATGATTGCAGTTTGTATTTTTGTGGAAAAAGACATCACCAAAAGCTCTTTTGGGCTGCAGCTGTGTGATTACGTGGTGTGAGCAGATTAACAGTGAGAAGATCCAGCTTCATTGGTTGATCGCCTTTCAATTAATGACCCATCTCTCACACTGGTCACTGGACCTGGCAAACGAGCAACATATTTGTTGCATCTGTTTGACACACACTTTCCAACCCATTCTCCCATATGAATATTTCTGACACAAAGGCACATCTGTTTAGTAACTGAGCAGTCTAGCCTGGGAACATTAAGGCACCAAAGATAGAATTAAACCCGGTTGAAGTGGCAAACTAAGCCAGCACAAAGCTTTTGAAAAGCAGTCAGATAACATGCTGCATTTAAGCAGCATAATTAAACACAGACTGCGGCTCATTTTACTGTTGACACGTGCTAGCATTCATGACTTCTTGAGGCAAATTAAAGAGGAAAAAAACTGATAAAGAGCAGTCAGTGAAGACAGGGACCATGTGTACAGAGACATTTCAAAGATAAATGTTATCCGGCGGCAAGTAATGATGAATTTTTTTTTTATTAACAAGTCTGCAGATTATTTTCTTGGGTAATCGGTTGTTCAACAATTTTTCACTTTTCAAAATAGCTGCCGAGTTCCTTTCTGTTGGTCGACTAATCCATTAACTGACGAATTATTTCAGCTCTAAAATGTTACATCCCATCATGCTCATTCATGATGCAGTAGAAAAGGTGAAATGGTTGATGGAGGAGAAGTGGGCAAACAAGGACTGTTTGTGTTCAGTCAGCATTTTATGACGTGAGGAACACAAAAGTGGAACACTGATTGTATGTGTGACATTTTCAGCCGTCCATCACTGAACCAGCCATTTTTTACTTGTATGTTCTTAGTCAGCTTAAAAACAATTCTTATATCTGTTCCACATCTACGTTTTGACACGCACCTGTTCCTCACTCGGCTACTTCTACTAACAGGGTATATCAATGCTAACATGTTTCACTGCCAGTACTTCCTTGCTAAAGTGCAAGAAAGTATGATTGCACAACAAACTGGTAAGGCATATACACCTGCATGGCAGCGCAGGCACCTGTATTTGTAAACACGTCAACTCACCCAAGACGCTTGCTTAGACTTAAATGTCAGTGTTTCATGCTCTATAGGAAGAACAGCTCACCAAGTTCAGTAGTAGTGAATGTGTGTGTGTATATATATATATATATATTTTTTTTTAGGTATCTGTCTTATGTGTAGGAGAGCACGTGTTGTGTTGCATGGTAGAGTGTGTGCTAAGAGAAGTCTATTTTATTGTTATTTGTGTTGTTTTTGCGAAGCTGCAGAATGGCCCGAAACAAATTACCCTTTGGAGACAATAAAAGTATATCTTACATATCATAATGCTCACCTGCCTCCTCAGAACTGAAGAATTTCATAATAAATGTCAGGCAAGCGTTTTACGTGAAAGTTTCACTTTATGTTTAGTGACTCAAAGATCTATCAACATATTGTCTATAAACTACGTCAGGAAATTGTGTGTTTTCCTTCAGAGCACAACTATTCCCAGTGAAACGCAAAGTAAGCCGTCTCCCTGCCTGCCAATGCTTTCATTAAGGAGTACTGCCTAATGGGAGTTGGGAGTAGTGTGTGTAATGTGTTTTATAACAAACACCACTGCTAAGACACAAAGCTACAGTTAACACCAGGGGACCAACATCACTGCAAATACAAGACCACACCAAGGTGACTTGCACTGCTGGAGCTCTCTGCACGAACCCGCTCCAAAACTAGAAAGTGTCTCATCATACATTATTAACAAGAGACAAACTATCCGCTTCCAATTCAACTGAGTGGCTAGTGGTTCCACACAGTGGGGTCCAAGGGCCATCAAAAGGTCCCTGAGAAGCCTGCAGAGAGCCCCCCCCCCCCCAGGAAATCAGGAACATTCGACCCTCCTAAACAGGCAGCCCTGTTAAGTTGTCTGAATCTCCCCACTGAGGTTACATTATCGTACAGTAATGTAAGCTGTATTACAAACTTAATACAAACTTGTTGCCTTATGGACATTTCACCCAATTCTATTTTATATGGTTTAAACCAGCAGTTCCCAACTTGTGGGTCGGGACACAAGATAAATCTTTTTTTTTTTTTTGCTTATTAACTACTTTTACCTCTACAGCCTCTAAAAATCTTGCCAGGTCAAATCTGAGAAGTAAAAAAAAAAAAAAAAAATCACTATTTGGTCGAACTGCTCACAACTACTGCCATGTTATGTTTTATCTCATGCACAAGAAATGATGGGAACCACTGAATTAAAGTATTCTTTCAACGGGGCAGGGTGACAAAAAGAGTTAGAGTCACAGGACTACCCTAGAACGAAAAAGATTGCAGGTGAACACAGACAAGCTCAATTAGACCATTCATGCAGTTTGCAGGACATCAAACTTCATCAACTTACTTGTATAGAGTCGTTCGCCATCGTTGTCCCTGTTACTCTGTTTTCAGTCAGTTTGCAGTCTCACAGACAACCTGTGGTCCCACACGTCACGTACTGTCTCTCTTCCAAGACAATAACATAAAAATGATACTGCAAAAAGGACCGGCTGTTTGTCCTGCGAGTGCGGTTTCAACTTTATACAGTCAACTGACACAAAGGCAAACACACAAGAGTAATCCGCTTTGTTGCTTGCCTGGCCGCGCCTGAAATGTTACTCCCTGCCCGTTTCAATGTGTCCAACGTTAGCCTTTACTTCACAAAAGATTAAAATGAGTGCACTGTCTGCTCGTTTTTAAAAAAAAAGACATTCGCACAACAGCGAGCACACACAACTATTAAGCTCCAGAGTCATTGTTCATTTTGCCATGCAACAGCTAGCAAGAGCACCACTAAATCCACCGGCAGCGCTCCTCCGTCATGTCCTGCTGAGCCCTGATAAAGTCACATCCACGGACATAAAGAAAGCCTCCTCTTCACTCTCTTCCTCTCCCGGTAACATCCGTGAAATATGAACACGCCTCAGTCTCTTGTCAGTATTATCACATGCCACACATACACACACAAAAAGCCGCCTGTCAGTCCTCCACGAGCCGCTCATGCAGCCAAAAAGAGGGACAATGGAAAGCTGGTACGTCCGTTAATTAGCCCTTTAGCTGAAGTCCAAACCGCGCAAATGGAAAACCCCGTCCTTCGTTACGGCACACGGGATGCGTGAAGACATCTCATCGCATTCAAACAGCGGGTAACTGACGAGAGAGAAGCGCACACGCCAGTTGTACACGCTAGACCCCGCAGCGCGCTCCCGACGCTCGAGCGATGCCGCCCGGCCGCTTATTGGTCTGCGGGGGCGCGACCGGATGTGTCACGTGACCTGCTCCAGTCGTCGCTGTCCACTTTAATTTCTAATGAACCAACTGTTGAACATGTCAGACAGAATACTTGCAAAAAGGACCGGCTGTTTGGGGTGGAGGCAATACTCCTTTAGTAGTAAAACCAAGCGTAACAATATTTCTGAATTCAAAACTTTTTTTCAATAACTACATAAATAGGTTCATCAAAATGTAATAATAATAATCATTATGCAAATTATTCAAATACTTTTGAGATGTTTCAGTCTGGACCAAAGTGACTGACCAACCGGCCAGCAGTGACTTCACTAGAGCCATGCTGCTAGTAAAAATGACAATATTTTAATACATTTTATAATACAATATTTTTCTATGAAATGTAATGGATAGAAAGTATCATAGAAATTAGCAGATTTGACTGAAGATTTTGGTACCATTTCAGGAGCCCTATGTAGACAACGTTTTTTCATAGGGATTCAAAACCCAACCCTAGATATATTTATACTGTCCTCTAATTGTATTCATATTTATACAATAAAGACCTAAATAGCAGAGCTGTTTTAAGTTTCATCGGGCAGGTCTAAGTATCAAGACAGTTTAGGTGAGTCCAAATCAAATGTCAAGTCTTACCAAAGTAAGTCTCAAGTCCTTAAAGACAAGTCAGTCACTGGTCTTCATAAGCACAATGAAGACAAGTCTTTCAGGTTCCTAGATACTGACCATTAAAATGGCCTATGCGGCTATGTGAGACCTACCTGTTGCTGTCTTATGTCTTTTCTAGTTTTTCTAGGTCTCAACTCAGATCAAGTCTTTAGGCAGTCTAGCCTCAACTAATTAAAGACTCACTGCAATTAAGTCTTCACTTTTGTGGTGTAGTCCTTGACACTCAGGGACTGCTACTATTATAAAAAGTAGAATGAATTTGAACATGTATTATAGTATTTTCGGTCACTATGGTAATAAAAAAAAAAAAGCCTTTACAAGTGTTGGTGTTGAAATACTTAAATCTGTCTCCATGTTTCAAATCTCATTCAACAGAAATGGCCGACGTGTTTCGGTGTGTGTGTTAGAGAGATTCATAGTAGGGTTAGCCCATGTTATGGTGGTGTGAGTGGGTGTCGTTTGTAGATTTGATTGAGAAGTTGAACTGGACCACATTTGCTTAACTGATTTGCATAATGAAAATTAGCCGACTCAAAGATAGTGAAGGAAGCAGGAACAGAGAGTGACCCCCAACGCTCCAGGATACGTGTGTTACACGACATGAAAGTTTGTACTGTCGCAACTGACAATAAAAATAAAAATGCTGAGTCACTAACAGTCAGCGCTGAGTATGATTCAACTTGATGTAAATGAGTAGATAAGAAGATGACACTGTGAGATCATTACAAATGTATTGATTCAGTCTGTGAACGTCAAGTGTTTAGAGGGTAGTAATAATAAGGAGAGGATGATGTCCCGATTCATATGAAACAATGATCGCTTTAAACTACATTTAAGTTATGAGTATAAATTAAACTAAAAATGTTTGGACAGGACAGGATAAGATATGTTACACAAACTCTCCCTCAGGATATGGTAGAAGTGACAGGGTAGACTGACAGAATTAGGTGGACATTGTCATCTTCTTTGTCATGCAAACAAAGTTCTTTCTAGTTTTCTGAAGATGTCAATGTGAAATATTTACTTTATTGGTTACTAAAAACTTTAACAAAATGTGTCATGTCATGCATGTCAAAGAGTGACTTATGCTAAAGTTTGAAATGTATTAACAAGTAATAAAACATTTACATGTTGCTCAATACATTTGGCTAATCAAACGTCAACAATAATGGCTTAAAATGAATAAATGTTGGTCTGTTTCTGTAGATGCAAAAGCTAACCTTTGGATTTTTCCTAAATGGTATCACATTCATATGTTCTAATTATTTCAGGCAAGCAAATCATATATCCTGAAGCTTAATAAACTGCCTTAATACTACAAAACAAATGTTAGTTATGTTGGTTTATAAGGCTATATATATATATATATGTTAACAGTATAGATGTTTTAATAAAAAGTATATAAAACACTGAACGCACAAATGCATTTGCATGAGCGCATTCATTTGTGGTAAGGTGTTTCTAAATAACTTGCTTTATCTGACAAACAGTCAATACAAATTTATTGACAATGTAAAGCAAAGAAAGGCAGCAGATCCTCAAATTTTAGAAAATACTTAAGCAGGTATACTAACTCAACATTACTTCAAACTTATCAACTTATCAAAATGGTTCTCAAATATTTTTCTGATGTTAGCTAGCTATAGTTAATCAACTAGCTAATTGTTTTGACTCTAATAAAAAAAGCAATACTTCCATATGCTTGTTTTTATATTTTTTGTACTGAAGACCCCAAACCAAAGCAAAAATTACTAATAAAAATAAAGCTTTTAATTTTGTTTTGTGGTTTCTCGCTGAGACACAGTGACCTTTGACTTTTCACACCCTGCCAGGACCGTTGCCCGTTAAAAGACGGGAGCCGTTAGCTTAACACGCTAGCTTAACCGCTAGCTAACGTAGGTATGGTAAAAGTTAGCTCATCTGTTAAAAAGTTAAAATTAATATCCGATATTTAATTATCTTGTGGACTTATTTGGTCAAGTGCACAGTTAGCTGACTAGTAACGCCAGGCAGCCCTTATTTAAGGTTGTTAACATACTTGCTAAAACTTGGCTGTGTTGCTAGCATAGCGTGAGTTATCTAACATTAGCTCGCTGTCATTATCAGTGAAAGGAGTTCACTTAGCTAACAGTTGACAAATAACTGACAACCCATGCAGTGTATGACAGCTCTATGACAGTTTTACTTTCACCAGGTTTCACCAATAAATACCAACGTATCTACAGCAGAAAGTATGACAGATGTTGAACTTCAGGTTGAGGTCCAGCTCATGTCCAACTCACCAGCAGAACAACATGCGTTGGGGGGCCTGCAGGAGGACTTCAGCGGCGAGGAGTCCGACTGCATGGAGAGTCCTCAAAACACCGGAGAAGGTGGCCAAATAACTTATATAATAACTTATAATGTCCCCAGCATGCTGTGAAAACATGCATTTTTACCTTATATTACTCAATAACTTGAGTTACCACTGATTGGCCGTTAGTGAGCCCACGTTTGATTTTACAGCATTTGCTCAAACCACCACGATCCATACACCGCCGCTTTAAATTAATTTGTCCCTTCTTTGTATTTTCAAATGGGAATAGGGGAGTCTAAAGATAAATGTCTTTCTGTAACTATGGCGGACATTAATTTGTGATTCAGAGGCAGAGGAGCCGCTGTCGTCGTTGGTTGACGTTGCTCTGACGCCACCCTGTGGTGATCGTGCGGCCTGCGGCTGTGAGTGTGAGGCCTGCAGCTGTGTGGAGGTCAGGTGTATGGAGAGGAGCCTCCAGTCCATGCAACTGCAGCTCCAGTTCCTCATGAGAAAGGCAGATGACTTACAGGACTGCCTTGTCAGTGGGTAGGGTCCTGGCTATTCATAATGCACCAATGTTATCTGGGTATTTCTGCTATTTTATGATTTTATTGTGTGTTTTTGCAGACAGGGTCACCTAGAGAGTGAGGGTCTGGCTGCTGAAGTGCCAAGTTTCTTGTACACCTGTCAGCCTTACTTTAACCACCTGGAATCCACAACTAGGAGCACCATGTGCCAACATATCTCTCTACCCTCTGACATCTACACAAGGGTAAAGGGATTTTTTTTAAGGGCTGGTTCACCCAACTTAGTGAAAGACATACTTTCTCACTGGTATGTAATCATGCTGACATTTGTTTTGGTTTTATTTGGTCAGATTTCATAAGTACTTTCTACTGAAAATAACTCAAAGAGCTTTACACTACATGTCGCATCCACCCATTCACACTCTGATGACTGGGAAATAAGCAACGAACAGTTGGTTGGTGAATTTGTCCGATATGGTTTGTTGTAGTTCAGAATCATTAAGATCTGTTCCAGATGCACTTGTTGGAACAAAATGAGGGGGGGCTACTGTGTTCACTGAATGAAAGCATTAATGTAGCAGCTAAAAGCTAACTCCAAATGTCTACTCTTTGTGTAGCGTGTGCAGCTGTTGGACTTCTCTCAGCAGCTGTGTGACAGGTTGGAGCAGCTGGTGTTGACGTACGCCAGCTACAGTCTCCTCTGTTTGGACGAGGCCGAGCCTAACAGGTACACACACAAACTTTTTTACTAATACACAACATAACAGAACAAAAAGTCTTCATGGTGCAGTCAGACGTACATATATCCATTGAATGATTCCATATTTAAATGGTTAATTAACTCATGCAGCGTTTGGTTTCATGTAAATGAGCCACTTTCTATTTTCTGTCAAAAGATCTTTCATTTAACTCCCAAAACATGGGTCAATTTCTCCATTGAGAACATTTCCTGAACCATTCCTCTTTTCACGGAGGATCAACTTCATGTTTGTTGTTATACCTTTTGGCAGCTATCTGTCTTTGCCTTGTATATCTTCCTCATTGTTCCCTAGATACGTCACAGCACAGCTGTTAATTATAATATACTAATACACTAATACTAATTTCAGTTCTTACTATGGTTACAGTAAAACCTTTAATGTATCAGGGAAAAGAAGATTGTCTAAGAGGGAACACGTGTCGGGCTTCATGCTGTAGAGGCTGTGGAAGTGTTGGCTGAAACAGCTGATCCTGGCTGGGTGACCGTCTGAACCTCTGTGCTGATAGATGATCCTTGAAATGCTTTAATTCTCTTGTAGTTTGAGTTTGTGCTAAGCTAGGATAGCAAAACTTCTATACCCCACTAAATGCTCTGTCCTGTAACACCTAGTGTAGTTGCATAAGCCTGTACTCACTTTAAGGCTTTGCAGTTCCCACATTATAAATACAATAAATTAAATCAATACATCCCATTCGTTGACTCGTACAGGTGGCTTGATGTTGTTGGCAACATATGTTGTTTCTACCATTTATATTGGTATTTTTTGTTAGATTTTTATTCTTCTATTGCATTTTCTTCTTCTACCGGCTGAATGCTGTGCTGCTGTTACAAACCATTTTCATATTGTCTTGCTGTCTGACTCTCCCATTTGCATTCCCAGTGTGTCTCACTTCTGCATTGGTCAGAGTCAGCTTGGTCGCCTGAGGATGACCACGTTCTTCTACTGTAAGCTGACGCCGTACCTGGCCCGGGTTGACACTGGCCTTTACAAACGTATGCGCTGGAACGTGGAGAGACTCCGAGATGAGCGTCAGCAGACAGATGAAGAGCTGGGTGGAGAGAATGAGACGAGGGAGGTAGTTGGCGACACAGAGTAGTGAGTCTAGATGACATTCTCCACCCTCTTTTTGTACTCTCTCTTTCTACATTTTTGATAGCAGATTAAATTAAAGTCTTTCCTCTGATACGACAAACCCATTTTGTTGCTAATACACACCAGTGTGGTTAATCTTATTCCCACCATCTCATTCAGTTACTTCCTGTGCTACGAGGATATTCCCAACACACACACAGACGCCAACAGGGATAGCAAAGGTGTCTCCCACGCCGACGTGTTGAGGATGTGGTCCATCGGGCAGTGGGTGCAGGTGAACCCTGACCCCGACACAGAGGACATCTATGACTGGTATACTGATTTACATTTCTTCATGCGTTTTTCTGTCCATGCTTCTACTTTAAGAGATTTATCTAGTGTTAAAAGTAACGGACAGGCCATCACTATCACAGTATGTCTGATAACTAGAGCAGCAGTGGTCTTAGGTCGTACATGTTCCTGTGTGTTGCAGGATCATGTGCGAGGTTCCTCAGGCCAATTATCACAGGCTGTTGTTTCTGGGCAGCGATGAGCCGTCCATCTGCAGTGCTACAGACGTCCTGCAGCAGCTGCTGTTGTCACACCAGACAACAGTGTGACGGCCCTGCAGGGAGGAGTATGTGCACATATGACCTCTGTCTCTGCGATACACTTATTCTTGATGGTCGATAGGAAGAGACCGGACTAGTTGAGATCTCTCAGGACGGTGCAGATAAATCTTCCAGCTAGTTGTTTAGCAAATACGTTGAGCTTGTGAGATTCAACGTTGAACATCCGGTTTCATGTGCGTCTCGACGTCAGAGCAGACCCATTGCACCACTACACTGTAAAATGTGACACTTTCAGCCGGAGTGATGGGCTTTTGGCTTGTTTTCATAACGTGCTCTGACCAGTATTGTTTAAAAAAAAAAAAAAAAAAAGTTTTATTGTCTTATGCTGTATACGATGATGAGTCTGTTGAATGCTGATGTTTGTTGCATGTTATTTTGTTCTGGGTTTTACAGTCATAAGGTGTCAAAGGTTTTAAGAGTTTGTAAAAATTGTTAAAAAAAAATAAATAAATAAGCTTTTTGTTGCTGTACTGTAAAAAAAGTCCAGGAGAGTTACTTAAAAACATTTTATTTACACAACATTGCACTGAAATAATTACAAAGTCACAGATTTCAGTCTTTTTCAGAAAGTCCAAACAAACAAGGGCAACTTTACATTTTAAAACAAAGCTGCCATGATTAGGGCTTCATAAGTTCGAGTGCCCATTTACTTCAACAGGTTCATCAAGCCATTTAAATTAGTTTACATAGGCCTCACTTCATTTTCAATATCCAAAATGTGAGACTTCACCTCGAGTCTAAGTAACAAATAATTTCTTCACTCTTAGTTCAATCCTGTGTTCAGTTTGACCTTACCATTCAGTTCTGTTGACTGGACATAACCAATAAGGCGGCAAATGACTTACAAAAGAATAAAATCTACCGTTTACAACAGACATCCTTCATTTTCTACTCAATAAAAATCTATATAGGACTCTTAAAGGGCTACTGTAGTTCTAAATCTAAATCATTACAGTGAACAGTCTTTTTAAAACAATATACATACATGTGCTTACGAAAACAGACATGTTTAAGAAAGCACGTTTAATAAGTCCAGCTTTGTCAAAAGAAAAAAAAAAAAAAATGCAGTGAGCGTAATTTGTCCCGCCTGGAGGTACGGGAATGCAAACATACACAACACCTGCTTGCTTTTCAGCTGCTACACATAGGCTTTGATAAGAGAGTGCACAAATTAGCGAGCGATGATAAAAGGAATTTTCTTTCCTCGGATCAACATACGGAAAGTTATACCTCTATTGTATTTAACTGATTAAATAACAAAAGCATTATTCAAACTGCTTGAGTGGGAATGAATGTTGTCAAAACTTCTATTGTATCTTAAAACCTGTGATGGTGAAGATCAACATAACCGTCGTAAACATTGACTAACACACACACACACACACACACACACACACAGGATCCAGACAACAGACTGACACCACACAGCACAGATATAAAACATTTACAACCACCGAGAGAGACAGACAGACACACACACACTTTCAACAATAATAGTTCGTACTCAGAATAACCTGATATTGGACCCGCCCAGCTTCCCCCCCCTTTTAATAATCTTCCTCAGATCACACAATAAAGTGACTCCTGACCCTCACAGCAGTATCGGTTTAAAACCCAGAGTGAGTCGTTGTCTTATGTAAAATCTGTCTATAGCTTGTGACTGGAATAACATCCAAAATGCAAGCATGAGAACCTAGGGAAGACTTCACACATGGGAAAAAGTTAACAAACATAAATGGCATCTTCAGCAGTACTTCTCATAATCACCAATTAAGTTAATCTGTCGAGACAGGTCTGTGCACATTAGTGAAATGTTTACCCGTCGTACTGACCTTTGGTAAGGAACTAAGATCCAAATGGCTCAGACTGAGATCATGTAGTGATGCTTGAGCTCATGTGATGATCCTCAACTCTAAATCAATACATTTGTCTGAGTTTGCAAATAAATGACACCAAAGTAAGTCGTAAAAGAGGACTTAACTAAACCAGCCAGTGTCTCTATACGCCTCTAAATATCAATATCTGAACTAATACAAATTAAAAAAAGACTTCAGGGATTTGATTAAGTGCAATTGAAGAAATCTTGGAGTGTTATTTTATCACTGTTCAGTGGAAGACATCTCCAGTGTATTCTCATTTTATAATTAATGGGGGGGGGAATCCAAATTAAACTAAAGTAGAGAGGGATGTATAAGGGAGAACTAGGGACTCTAAAATCCCAATGCTCATTCAAATGTGACCCGCTTCAGTGACCTTGATCCACTCCTTTGGTATGTACAAAATTTATCAGTAGTTCTCAGGAAAGCTCTACGTGAGAGTCTTAGTTCAGGGCAAGATTTCATTCTGCCCCCCGCATCCCCCAATAAACAGTGTATATGCTTGTAAACTAACTGTAGCGCCACCAAGCATTGGTCTGTGTTGTATGAGCTTGTTTTTAACAGTACACTTAGAAATCCCCAGTCTCTCTCAAGTTAATCTAGATCAGCATTCCAACATTTTGACTTTATGACTCCTTAACACAAACCTGTCTGTGCCTCATCGTCAAAGGTTGCATCTGTCTGCCGGTTGTGACCAGATCAACTGTAGAGTAATTATTGCTGCATTTGAATACTTTTTAAAACCCTCCTAGGTAAAGTCAGTCAGTAGTGTATTTTACGAGTCATCTTGTGACCCTTCAGATTTATCTTGTGAGCCCTTGTTGGATGGGGACCACTGATCTACGTTTATGGGTCTACCTACAGGGCTGGGCTGCATATCAATATAATTTATCGACCAGACGATGCGTCATCGTCTAACTCTACAAAGCAATTAAAGCTTTCTCTCTGGTTGTTTTTCTGAAATACTTGAGAACGACTGTTTAAAAACACACTTTACCTTTAAGTACACTGTGATGGACATCAACTAAGTGATCTTCTTTAACAGATATATGTATATTAATATCAAAGAGAATACTTCTGATTATTGCAATTTTTAAATGTCACCCAGCCCAAATGAACAGTCTGTCCAGCTAGTCTCCAGAAGAAAATAGTGGGCTCCTCTGCACACATCTGTAAATTTGTTGTGTGCCTCCAGTCTTGAATTCCTGTGTGTATAAATAGACAGCATTTGTGTCATCTTCCCTGTATGAGTGTTAATGTTCAACAGTACTGCAGATTTTGTTTAAAGTGTGCAACTTGAATCATGCACACACCCCCACCCCTCAGTGATGAGTCTCCAGCTCTACCACTGTCCACTCTCCCTGTGGGGAGCTTCCTGTGGCCTCTGGGGAGAAACTGCTGACAGAGGTGACTGTGGCAGAGGGAGGGGTGAGTGGGGGCAGCAGACTGGGCCACAGGCTGCTCTCCAGGGGGCTCAGTGTGCCTCCTGAACCCCCTGGCAGCAGCAGCAAGGAGGAGCAGCCATCTCTGTTCAGCAGCAAGGTCTGATTGATCAGCTGCTGGACTATGTCCACTTTCTTCCCCCAGTCCAGGTCCAGGGGCAGAGGCCGCTCTGGAGACTCGGGAGCGCAAGGGGAAGAGCCGTCTCCGTCCTGGGAGGGGTTGCTGGGTGTCCGAGGGGAGTCTGGGAGAGGAGGAGGGGTCTCAGTGGACTGTGAAGAGTCTCGATGTTTGTCTTCATCTGATGTCACCCTGTCACAGTAGTAGTCGTTCCCTTGATTTGTCGTCTCTTGTCTAGGCTCTTTTTTAGTGCGGTTGAGCTCCTTTATTCCCTCTTCTTTACCGTCAGCCTCCTCTTCATCACTATTCTCCAGGCCTTCGTAGATGGTGCAGAGGCCAGAGGAAGGGGACAGCAGCGCTGTCTGACCTTTATTAGACTGTTGCAGCTCTTGTTGCCACTGCAGGATCTGCTGTCTTTGCTTCATTTCCTGCTCTTGCTGCTGCAGCTGCAGTTCAAGGTCTCTCCTCTGCTTACACTCCTCTTCCTGCTTTTGCACTTTCCTCTCCACCTCCTCTTTATTCCTCTTAATTTCTTCCTCTGCTTCCTCCTTCTTCTTCCTCTGCTCCTCTTCCTCCCTCGTCTTCCTCTCCTGCTCCGCCTCCTCCAGCGGCCTACTCTGTTGCTCCCTGCGTTGCTGCAACTCGAACAGCTGTCTCTGGTGTTGCTCAAGCCGGCGAAGCTGGGGGCTCAGCGCCTGCTGCCCAAGGCTCCTGGGCGGGAGGTCAGCACAGGTCAGCTTCGGTGGGGTGACCGCAGCGCCGTGAGGTTTGACGATGTCACAGTAGGTTCTGGTGTTTGCTGAGTGATCGCGGCGGTGAGGGTGCGGTAGTGCAGTGAAGCCTGTGTGTGAGAAGTAGCAGCAAGGAAGATTACAGTAGCGTGAGGTTATCAAAACAGATCACAGGCAGCAGGACAGTGACAGCAGTGCAGTGTGAGTACAAGCAGAAGGGTGTAGAAAGAAAGGGGTGGCCATCAGAGGCTCATACTTGCTGAAGGAATAGCATAAGCATTGTGAAGCAAAGCCCTATGGGTCTGCCAGTTGCCTAGAAGACTAAAAAAAAAAAATTTTTGAACAAGTAACAGCCTGACATTGTGAAAAGCAGAGCAGCAGTGACAGATACAGTCTGCAAAGTAATCAGAAGGGTAGCCTCAGTATTTTTATAACACCAGAAAATAGTGACCCAAGGTGAGGTGGCTGGGGGTGGTGGCTGGGGCAAAGGTAGGGAAATTTGTGCAGAGAGCAACTGTGTATATTTAACGTGATTTTTATTCCTACATGTCATCTGATCTAAATTCACCCAGAAAAAAGATTTTTTTTTGGTGCAAAAAAAAGGAAAGCAGCCAACTTCCTGTATATGCAATCACTATCAACTATGGTGAGACAAACAACCACACAAAAGCTTATTTTGAGCTTAAAATAAAAGGGATCACCCGTGAATGGAGTTTATAGTGATACATGCAAAGCTCTCCATGCATTTGTAGACATCCAACATCAAGAAAACTAAAACCATAGCTTGGCTTTAGAGTGAATCAAGTTAAGGCTAGACATTATTCCAACTAAGCAGAGCGAGTACTAGAGCCAGGCTATTTTAGCTGACCCCAAACAAACCAATCCAAAGTAATGAAAGTCATTGTGCAACAGTGACATGCATAAGCACAAGTTGACATTAATACAGTGCTGTAGAACAGTGCAGGAAGAATGCCTTAAAAAAATAAAATGGCAGTAGAAAAGAGATAAAACAGCAACACACCCAGTGGACTGGAGGGAAATTAGTAAGTAGCCGCAGAATGAGCAGGGTTGGGGAGGCTGGACGATGAGATGAGCTTCTTTGCTGCTTGAGTTACCGAAATCCGACCCAGGGATGAGACGGTCCGGGGGTGTGGATGATCAACTCCCGGCCGATTCATTCCAGTTATGTGGTTTTCAGACCAGTCAAGTTTGAGGTAGGGCATGGGTTCCAGTGTTTATCATGTGCAGTGCATAGGCCACAACTTATGTACTTACATACTTGTATGTGAGTGAGTGTATGGCAAGAGTAAAGGGATGATAAGTGTCTGCAATATAATGTGATGTAAAGAGCTACTGGTAAAATAAAAAAGTGGAAGTTTGTGAGACATTGAAATGAATGCCAGCTGATGATTTGTCTTGCACATAAATTTGTAGACCATAAGGATACCTTACACTCCACTCCCAAGTGCCCATTTCAATAAACTGTACAGTGAGAGATACATCATGGTAAAAATCTAATCTTTATTTAAAGTATTAAGGTTCATTACTCCAAAAGATGGATAAACAACAAAAGGATGGGGGTACAATTTAAAGTGCGAGAAGAGATGAGAAGTGATTGGGGGTAAAGCAGATTGCCTGTATCGTAAAGTAGGAGAGCAAAATCAAACAGGAATATACAATCAAAACTCATTTATCAGCTTTGTTCAGTAAAAAGTATTAAGATAAATATACATGAAAACATGTTAAAGTTCATTCCACATTTTGTTTGTTATGCTTCATTTTCTTGTTTCCCCTCTTAAAGAGCTGTAAACGGACTAGTCTAATCCATGGCAGTTCAGGGCAACCACACAATTCTGTGTTAAATAAAACAGAAACCAAAACCCAGGCACGCTCACACATTAGGAGTAAATAGTAGTAGCTATTGCACATACAGGAATTGAAGCCATATACTCATGATGGAAATGTTATATTAGAGGGAAGTGCCACTGCTGTCCTCTTTAATTTCTTCCTTTTTTGCTCT
The DNA here is from genome assembly GCF_014851395.1 of Micropterus salmoides. NCBI lineage: Eukaryota > Metazoa > Chordata > Actinopteri > Centrarchiformes > Centrarchidae > Micropterus > Micropterus salmoides. Next base: position 18,342,867 of record NW_024040263.1, on the reverse strand, counting down.
CTTTTTTTTTTTGGTTTAACTTTGGTTATATCCACCCCCAGAGATTTCAGGACAAACATTGACAATAGGATTTACATAAGTGCTCTTGTGGGGTGCTGGAACAGGGCCACAGGGAGTTAAGGGACATTACTTGGGCTGTTAGGGAGATGATGAACTATACATTACCTGCGAAAGAGTTCTCAGTCTTTTCACAGATAGCGGAATAGTAAGGAGGCTGGATGTCATCTGGGTTTTCTTCTGGTTGCTGCAGAGTGCTCAGAGTTGATGAAGTATCCAGGGTTTCCTCTGGCCCCGGCACTTCCTCCCCGACGTGCTCAGCGGACTCCGTTTCCTGCTTCCCACATTCGATGTACTGCTGCTCTGGGAGGGATGGCTGACGGTGAGGCAGCGGGATCAGACCAGGCTCCTTGGCCTCTTCAGGCAGCTCCTCCAGGGAGAAGATGCCAGGGCTCTTGATGCAGCTCTCCCCTGTGGACTGGGCGTTGGAGTTTGAAGCTGTGGTCATGGTGTCAAAGCCGTAAGACGCCAATGATGTAGCCGAGGGCGGGGTGGCGTCATCAACTGCACAAACCTCGTCCTCTCCCTCTTCCACAGTGGACAGGCAGCGCTGGGCTGGAGGCTGGCAGTTAAAGATTAAGCTGCAGACCGCTGGCCTCTCCAAGGAATCATCCAACTGAGCTTCTCCCTCTGTGTCGCTGGCCTCCTCTTCCGTTTCTGAGGACGAGGAGGGGTTGGAAGTGGGGGCAGTCGCAGGGCCTCCCAATACTTCATCAGCAGGCAGGGTCTCTGCTTCAGCTTCCTCCTCTCCCTCCAAGTGTATTCCCAGGTCCTGGTAGTCCTGGTCAGGGTGTGGGGAAAGCACGGCGGCTTGCACATCTTGAGGCTGGAGCTTCCCGTCTCCATTGAAGTCACAGAGTTCCTCGGGTGTGCTCGTTTCACTGCTCAGGGTGCTTGACAGAGACATTCCTGGTGCAGAGAGGGGCGCTGGGACCAGGGTCTGCATTGGAGCTGGGCTGGACGGATTCATGAACATTTGGGCCTCCAGACTTTGTGGGTCATCTTTAACAGAGGAATGATGGAGACCTCCTTGGTTTTCAGGAACAAGAGAAGCAGAGCCTAGATCTAGCCAGGCTTGGGCTTGAGTCTGAGTTGGGGTCTCAGAGTCTGCTTGCCAGGGGTCTGCCAAAGGGCTTGCTGCATTTGCAGCAGCCCCCTGTACGGACTGGGAGACATGCTCAAGAACCTGTTGTGGCTGAAGAGGTTCTGCCCAGGGATCAGCAAAGGGGTTCGGTTGGTCCCACTGAGCAGCGGGGGCAGAGGGCAGAAGGGGAGGGGGCGGTGGAGGCTGGGCCACTCTGTTCAGGTTGTCCAGCCTTTCATCCTCAGCAAAGTCATCCTCATCCGCATTGCCATAGCTTTCCAACCCACTCTCCGTCACCCCCTCACTAGCCATCTCTACATCTTCATCCTCCTCCTCATCATCCACGTCATTGTCGTGCCTGGGCCTCTGCTGTTCATCTACCCGCTCTGAGCCCACATCCATGTCACACACTCGATCGTCGTCATCTTCGTCCTCATCAAAATCATTCGCTGGTATGTCAGGGACCTTCTCAAAGTCAGGTGAACCCGCCGAGGCTCCTTCCATGTCAATGGCTCCTTTGAGACTGCCGTCTCCAAGGTCGTCCAGGCTCTCTGTGCCCTCCAGGACACCAGGGGCACTTAATTCAGATGCACCCTGCTGGCTGCCGCTTACATCCTCAGAGTCCAGCTCAGAGAGCAAGGCACCACCGGCCCTCCAAGCAGACCCTCCTACTTGTCCAGCCGACCCAGGACGAGACTCCTCTGTGGGCTGTGTAGTTCCACTCATTTCAGACACAGAAACTAGCTGGCTTCCTTCCCTCTCCTCTTCATCATCCTCCTCATTTAGATTGGTAGAAGAAACAATCTGAGGGATGGAACTTGCTGCTGCGAGGGCTTTAGATGTGGAGGGGGTTTGGTCTGTCAACAGGTAAACGGGCTCCTCTGATAGGTCTGGAGGGGAGGCCACTGGTGGTAATGTAGGCTCAGCACTGGCAGGCATCTGCACCTGCGTTGGTATTAAGGGAACACTGCTTTGTAGCTGCTCCTGGGGTGGGGATGTTTGGGGTAAGGCTGTCCTGGCAGGGCTCCGTGGAGGAGAGGAAGCGGCTGTGTGGCTTTGAGCAGTCTCTACCGCCTCTGTTTCGTTATCCTGGGCCAAGACTGGGCGAAGGACCTCCTCTGGTGCAGAGGCAGCAAAAATTGACTCTTGTGGTAAGGACAGTGTAGCTTCTGTTTGTGTTTCTGCTAGCACAGTTGTTGCAGTGGCAGCTACTACCGCTGCTGTGGCAGCACTCTGTGCTTCTACAGCAGGCGTGGTAGTATGTGTAACCGTCGTCTTCTTGGCAGCAGTGAAAGGTGAGACAGCCTGAGTGGGTTTGGTTCCACGTTTTGTCTGAGAGGTGCTGCTGTTTGCAGGTTTGTTGGCTGGAGAGGCAGGTGGGGTTCGGCCAAGGGGCGGTTTGTTAAGGGCAGGTAACCGAACAGCAGCTACAGGTTTCTTTGTGGGTGTAGATTTTGCAGGCTGTTGAGTTTTGGCCTGCGACCCCTTGGGGTCTGCTGTCTTCGCTTGTGCGGACCATTTGGAGGCAGAGCTGAGCTTCACGTTGGCCGTGGGTTTGGAGGGTTCAGGTCTTTTGGTAGCAGCGGATGTTGTAGCTGTTGGTTTCTTAGCAACTGCAGCAGGTGGTGGTCGACTGACATCTGGTGCAAAAAGAAAAACAAACCCAATTAGATTATCAGCAATAAAACACATTTTTAAATTTTGTGAATCACTCATAATGTTAGCTAAGCATCTTTGTTTTACTGTTTAGCTCAGACTAAAAATACTTACACACTTTTCCAGTCCACAAATTCATAGGGAAGCTAAAATCAGGGATTAGCTTTTCATAAACACATTCAAGATATTGCTGGGACCAAAGTCAACCACTTTATGCAATTTTTAGGTTAACAACTTGAAACTGTCTAACCAAAAAAACCCCCATCATGTTTTTCCAGAAGAGCATCCCCTGGTCAGAACAAGGCATAACTTTTAACCTTTCTTAGCAGCAGCAGCAGTTTTGGGAGGCTGTGCTGCTGTGGTCCTGCCAGTAGAGGAGGCTGTGGTAACTCTAGTAGCAGCGGTTTTGGCAGTTGCAGAAGTGGAGGGCTTGGCTGTAGCGGGCCTGGATGTGGTGGATGCAGGTCGAGATGTTGAGGGACCTGTAGTGGGCCTGTAGGCAGAGAAAGACATGTTCAAGCAGCATACAAACACTAGACGAAAAAAAACAACAAGTTTTACCGTCTTAACTTTTGTGGTCCACTCTTCTTGTTGGCAAAGATCCAAACATGAAATCTGACCTCTACATCCGTTTACAAGCATAAATAAGTTAACTGTCGTAATGTAAACCCCAAAGCAATTTCAACAGTGGGACCCATTAACACAGCACCATCCATCTATTGCCACACAGTAATGCCTCCTTCATTCTCCAATCACTCCCGAGAGGCGAGTGCAGGGTGTAATGAGGAGGAGGAAAAAAAATAGCAAGATGGAGGGGGAATGGAAAGCTTGAAATGACAAAGAAAAAAACCCAAAAAAACCAAACAACAAACAGTTTTTCCCAATCAATCCTGTATTAAGCTCCTGGTCAACTGCTCAGTCTGTAGGAGTTCTTATGCGACACTGGTACTAATCCAACCAATCATTCCAACAGCAACTACATAAAGCAAAAACTCCTTTCCCAGCATCCTCTCTTCTTGCATTAGGCTCCCCTCCTAGACAAGCCAATTCCATGACAAATACCATGATACAGAGCGAACAATGACAGCAAATAATGTACGAGGTGGGTTAGCATACTGTCGCTACAGTTGCTTCTGCAATACCACATGCAGAGAGGATGGGACGGTCCAAGAGCCAGCAACACTGACAACTCTCGCTACTATAGCTAACATCACAACAGCATCATGTCTTGGCAAACTAGAAGTAAGCTGAATGTCTGTGGGCAAGTTATTTAACGTTACTTGACACACAAATCAAGGCTGGAATGACCTGACTAATTTTGTGTGGCAAGGTGCAGGACATTTTGTTTGTTTCCCCATTTACAGAGTCAGGGCTGAGTACAAACCCGGGATTGTTTTTCCAGCAAACAAAAACACACACACACACACACACACACACACACACACACACACACACGACGGCTAGCGGACTGTGAGGAGACATTTGACAAAAAGATGTGTATTAGATTAGAAATTGCGGTACACTTTCTATGAAGGTCATCACTATAATGACTTATGCATATATTTATAACACGATATAATGAGTCCATAAGATATTATAACAACTGTTATCACTTACAAACATGCATTAGGCACTATAGCAAAGTTCATAACGTATTAATACCAGTTTATATCAATGTGCAGCAAGAATCTCCGACCATGTTCCATAACACATTAACCAATGACTCTGCCTCGTTATGAATACACTTTAGTCACTAATATATGTAGTCTTTGTTTGCTTTAAGTGTTAAAATATCTATCCCTGTATAATATATAACAGGTAGACATACCATGTGAACTAATTATAAGACCTTATAACACGCAATTGTTTGCTTTAAGTAAAGTGACACATTTTGCGCAGGAAAACAACTTTTATTTATGTTTCTTCACTTTATGAACAATCTGTATGAATTTTGAAAATTTTGCAGTTTAGCACAAAATCATAATTACATCAAGAAAACTCGTTATCAGGGTGGTGAAAGATCGCTCAAGATAAGACCTGTTGCCGACCAACATCATGTAAGAAGAGGCTCAGATGTTGTCACAGATGAATGGCGAGCCTATGGACTGGCCCTAACAGATGCAGTAGACAATTAAAGACAACCACTTCACAAAACGTAGCCTATTAAGAGAGATTTTAAAGTAATTGAATGGGAATACTGTTTGGGCAGTAGGAATGAGAATCATTTCTAATAACAGATTCACTCCAACAACAGCAAGAGCTGCATAATATGTACATATACATAGTCAAATGTAAGTGCCTTAAGGAACTCTGTGACCCAAACACCAATTACAACAATCTCCATTATGGTTTTTCTTTTTCTGCCGATATGATAGATGTAGACAACTGACAAGGACACACTGACTTTTGATGTCTCCCAGCGGAGTAGCATGCCCGCACTCAGATGCCGCTCCCACATTACAATAACTATTACAATGCCCATTTGTTCCCCCAAAGATCAGACAACCGCTGCACTCACAGGGATATTGTAATTGGCTACTATCAGACAGAAGATTTGGGCTGTAATGCGTAGCCCAAACACTGGAAAGTGTGTCAGACACTGAGATGAACAGCACTGGTCTAAACTTTTGAAGAGAAATCATTGACAGAATGGGGGGGAAGGTAGCAAAAGGTGCATTAATTGAGGCCAATTTCATATGCAAGCTAAATATGAACAGGACCACTAAATTACAGCAGGAATCAAGGCAGACAAAATTGAATGAATGCACTTTCTCCAAGGGGAGAGAGAGAGAGACTGGACTGAGAGACATGAAGAGTTAAGAGAGGTCACAGACACAATATAACCAACTCCTCCCTCCCTCGCTTTATGATGAGTCATAACTCAAAGGTTTGATCCAGAGAGGAATAGAGACGCACACTAATGCCTGCACTCCACACACTGCCTGTGGGTGGTGGCTTGTGGTTTTGTTGTTGTTGTATTAGTATGGATTACATTTCCTGGTAACAGAGGGTTGAAATCAATACAAATCACAGCTCAAAAAAAGAGAATGAGAGGTTTTAATGGCCAAACACAAGGTCTTCCTAAGGGCAAAGGTCAGCAAGGGGACAAGTCACTGATACGCTTTATGGCTTGCTTTACAGTCAACATTTGCAAATATTTACGACAGCTGCAGACAACACGCCATTGTATTAACATACTGAGCAGCGGAACATCGGTTTAGCCAAAAATCAGTGTAAAAATTAGTTGAAGCCACACCTACTCCATCTATTCATCCATGACTCCCCCTCTGTCCTCTCCCAGCTGGGAGGCTAGACTCTGTTGGCATAAACCCGCTCCTGTAGATTAAATTCTGTTTTAATTAAGCCAAAGAGAAAATATACACCCTGTTGCAGTAAGCTCCCCCTACATATAAAATGTAGATCCACATTCTTCGGTTCTCACCCATCATCACTTCAAGGGCCCCCTCCAAGACAACAAATGAAAATGGCGCACCCTAACAATACCTTGTTTGGCTTGAAGGCGGTCCAAAATCAGCTGCTTTACTCCTTCCTCTGAGACGCGCACATTCCTTGGGTTTGTGCGAGCCTAGAGTTATCTCCTGGATCCTGTCAGTGGAGAGTTTAGATGAAGTGTTGCAGCCTAGCAATACCATGGCAGACAGCATTGGCTCTTAGGCTCTAGGCGCCCACCGTCCGTATGATAGACGACATGAGCCTTTTCCGTTAGGACAGTAATCCCGCTCCCTGCCAAGTGTGTCTGGGAGAGATGACAGTTTTATCTCCAATGGGACGACACAGTAGTAAATCGGGAGACGAGAGAAGTGACAGGATAAAAAGAGAGAAGAGTGTGGTAAGGAAAGCCAAGCCTTAAAATTCTTTAAAGGCGATGCAATGTTTTTGCTATTATTTTGATATATTCCCCATTACAGCCCATTTAGTTTTTTTTAAATAATGGGACTGTTCTGTAGATGAGAGACCAAAAAGTACTACCCACCAGCAATTTGGTCCATACTCAAAGCCAACCCTTGAATATTGGTCATCTTTCAGATTGTTCTGTAATCACTGTTCTCATATCACAACTATACTCCATTTCTCTATAATTTTTCAGTCTCTGTAATGCAGCCAATTGACAAATGAGTTAGATGTATGGGGACTGGAGGAGAGCAAAGCTACACAGGTGCCAGATGTTAAACCATTTGGCTTCTACTCCAGTTATCAGGGGTTCTCATCGACTACTGGGACAGAGACATCCTCCCGTCATTCAGATCTGGATCGTGCGTCTTTACACATACATGCGTCTTTTAGTTACAGTGTGTAATTAAGAAACACAGAAATCTCAGCTTACAGCCCTGCCAAATTATACTGCGTGTTCAGAACAGGCAATTTCCTGCCTTTTACATCACATTCCTCTGTCAATTCTTATTCCCACCTTCACCTAGCATAAACTTCTAAGAGCTCATAGTTGAATGCAATCCCCAAATCTTATTTGCCCTTCACAAATAAGGTAGTGGTATAGTAAAAATACTCAATGTTTACATGCCTCCCTTTGGTTCAATTACCATAAATACTTCATGAGAGAGGCCGTTCTTCATGTTGGCCACAGGTAGTGTGTGTTACTACACTAACAGCAGCTTGATGCCCTTACAGTAGGCCTTTTTGTCTATGCTGATTACCTCAATTGGATTACACAAAAGATTTACCTGCAGATACTTGAATTTTTTTTAAATGCGTGTTCCTTTAAGACAGTTTAAGCAACAATGACTGTTGCCTCAGCAATATGAGAAACAATATGGCAGGGCTAGAATTACAAGCAGGTGGTTGCAAAATTACAAAGAGGAGGCTACACAGCCATTGTGCAACTAAATAATCTCTTTACGTAGTTTGTAAAATCCTTTAACACCATTAAAGTCTGTTGCATGTGCTGCTATAGATCATTAATGCTGTCATTATCAGTGTCATGACTAATAAAAGCCACTGCTTGAGCTGAGGGAAGGTCTGTTTGTGTTGCCACAGAGCCAGCACGAACAGTACAGAGTGAAAAGCACCCCACTTCTACACAAAGGATTCGACACGCTACTGACTTTGCCATCACACGCAGGTGGCACGAAATGCAACACGCATCAACTGTCACAGGGGCAGACACCTGCTGCTGTTCTGTTGTCCGTTCTGGGTGCCTTGTGTCACATCATGGGGAACAGGATGATGTGCTACTGTAATCAGACATGTGAAAAGCCTCATCTGATTAATTTAGAGGACGAGCTTCTCCGTGTACTCACCCTTCCTCAAACAGACATAGTAATAATCAAGAACAACCACTCCTCACTTGACCCCCACATCAACCCAATATAAAAAGGACTACATAAGTGATCACAGACTCAAAACAACCAAAATCTTTGACAATGATATTGTTGAAACGATTAGTCGAGTAAGTACTTTATCAAGCAAATACTACAACCATTTCAGCTTTGCCAGTGTGTGGATGTGCTGCTTTTCTATGTCTTTTATAATTGTAAACTGGGAATGTTTTGTCCAACCAGTAGTCCTTGCATTGTTTTCTGTGAAAGATAGGAAATTGGAACAACTATATACACAAACAATAGAGAGTTGAGGAATAGATCGAAAGAATGCAGTGACCCTGTGCTGCTTCAGAAAACAGAATGACGTGGCACATTATTTCTTTATTTAATAAGAGGTCATTAAGAGGGAAGACCAGTGGAGAGCGAATCTAATCAGGCCTCAGTACAGAACACGACATCCTGTGGGAAGACATTATTGGTGCATTATGGATCACATTTTCTATGAGCTTCACGGATGGATCATTTATAAAAACAAATCATGTTGAAAACTTAGCAGATAATTGTACAAACATTTGAAGAAAAAAAAAAAAAATAATGTACTTTGGCAACCAGCCGATGGTTATGTCTGGCAGCAGGTAGATGGTAGTGAATGACACGCTCAGCTATGAAATTCTGTAACAAAATGATCATCTGAAGGGAGCACTTTGGGCAAGTTTTAGTCCAACTAGAGCAGTCTCTATCCAAAACCACCAGCTCAGTAAGAAAGGGATTATGATACGCATCAATAGCTCTCTACCCTGGGGAGGTGGGGCTGGTTTCGCTCAGGGGGGTCTGTGTGGGACAAAGCGGTAGTTCTTCAGTATCGCTGCCTCTGTTAAGACCCTCTGTCTCAGGTTATTTCTGCTAACATGACTCACTCTCTTTAAGCGAAATCTGACTCAATAACGACCACAACGGACATCGATCACCACTGCTCCCTTTCAGGGCATCAAGATAAACAAAGTCAGCTTCTCATCCAGTTTGTATGGGAGATTAAAAGAAGTTTGGATCTCAGAAAGGGGGGGGGGTGTGTGTGAATGACAACAGAAACAATTCAGAACAGGGAGAAAAACAGGGAGCATAACTTTACTCACACAATCGGCTGTTTATATTACTGTATCACGTGCTTTCCGTTTGTGATAGGCATACATACCTGGTGGTCTTTGAAACGGCTACAGCACCAGCTTTTGTTGTGGTCAAAGTGCCGGGTTTTGGGGCAGTGGACGCCACTGGTCTGCTGGCAGTAACTGCAAAAACAATGGATAGACATGAAACTGAGACAGAAATCACAAGTATAAGCCAAATAAAATGATTATGCAAAGGTTGTCTACATCAGACATAAGTATTGTTCATTTTCAAGTTTTGAATTCAAGTTTTATTTCTCTCATTCAGATGTACCTGTGGTTTTGGGTCTAACAGTCTCAGCCACTGGTCTCTTCTTAACAATGCCATTCACCGTTGTTGGTTTGGTACCATTTGTTACTGTGGCAGCAGCAACAGAGGTGGTCCTGGCCAATCCAACAGGCTTTCTGTCAAGCACTCGAGTTTGGTTCTTGACAGTGGTGGAAACCACTGCTACACCCATTGGTCTTTTAGGTACGGCTCCCGCCGCTGGTGATTTTGCTGTAACCGTTGTTTTGGCTGCAGAAACATTGTTAGACGATTTGACTTCATTCACCGTGCGGTGAGAGGCAGTACCTGGCCGTGAGTTGGATCTGGAAGCTCCTGCGAATTTAGCAGTGGTTGGTGGCTGGGTTTTAGCTGCACCACCTTTTGGTTTGACTTTGGGTTCTGCTGCCGCTGGCTTGCCATTGGCCTTTGGAGAAGCCCCGGGTGCAACATCATTTCCTGCTTCCTCCGGTTTTGACGAGGCTTGATCCAATATGTTTTCCTGCAACGAGGAGGGCTCTTCTGCTACAGCAGCTTCAGTGGGCTCTGTGGTTTCCATCGCAACCCCATCCGGTTTCATTCCCCCCTCCTAAAGAAAAGAGAAAAAAAAAAAAAAAAAAAAAAAAAAAAAAGTGTGGGGTCAACGTCACTGCTGTTGCTTGTAAGGTCCAGAGGCTCACACTTGTCTTTGTCAGTTCCTCTCGCACTTTAATATCCTGTGGAATAAAAACAAAAACAAGGATCACAAGGATGTTCAGGCTTTTCTTTTACTGCACAACTCCTCTTGAAGGTTCAGTGTATAATACTTAGGTGGATCTATTGACAGAAATGCTACATAATATCCATAACTATTTTTTCCAGTGGTGTATAAAGACCTTACATAATGAACTGTTTTGTTTTTAGAGTGAGCCATTTTTCTATCTACATACACCATAGGTCCTCTTACATGGACGCAGCTTCTAAAGTAGCCCAATCAGAAACGGCTCTATAGAGCGCATCACTACGTTGAATAAAAGTAGTAACATTAGTACAAGTAGTAGTAGTCATAGTAGTCGTCGTCAACTGGTTTATTAGAAGAAATTGAGAAATTTGCAAAAAGAGAAATAAAGTTACATGGGACATTACAAAACTTTGATTCATGCTAAAATCACAAATTGCATATACATATTTTGCAAACATGTAATGTGGTTATAACAGTTAGTTTGCTGTCCATGTAGAGTGAACTGATGCTAATCCAACACATCTATGTAGTAGCATCCATGTTTATTCCACATTCAGACTTAAGAGCACATGAACGCACTGAAGTCAGAAAAACGGACTTCACAACTCGGGAAATGGGACCATCAGAAGAGTGTGTGAATGCACCATGAGCCGCTGGTTGCAATTCGCAACCCTCATCACTAGATGCCACTAAAACTCACACTGAACCTTTAAATGCAGAATTAAACCATGCTGTACTACTCCTAAAGTCATAATACAAAAATGTCTCTGTTCGCCTAAAGGAAATGCCATTTATGGTAAGGGGCCTACAAGGAATTTGGGGAGTCTTAAGAGGAAGTGAGCACTGAGAGATGCCAACAATTCTTTGCCAACCAGTCACTCTCCTCCACAGTGACTTGTCCACTCATCTAACCGAACTAACTTGATAATGCATCACAATGCCTGCAGCCCCAAAAACCAGACTTAGGAATCATCATTAAAACAAATAAAAAGGAACCGTGGATTGTTCACTAAATGCGTTATGAGCAGAAATATATATTTTTTTGAAAATACAAAAAAAAAAAAAAAAAAAAAAAAAAAAAAAAAAACCCAGATGACTTGTGATTGTGTTCCTAATGGCTTCCAGCATCTTGAAATTGAAAAGAAAAAAAAAAGCTGTGGTTTGGAGCACTGAAAGCCAAGAGGAGGTCTCACAATCTCCTGCCATGACAGCCCACAGAGTACAAGGAGAGGGAGGAGGTGGAAAACAAACACCAAATGGCCCATTTATTGGCCATTGTCTTCCTCTCTGTCGAGCAGATGCAGATGGTAATAGTCATGTCCTTCTGTGATCACTTGAAAAGATTTGTGTGCTGGGAGATTCCTTAACTAACACCACTAGTGGAAGATTTTAAATCAATGTGGAGTATAAGGACAGCATAGTGGGGATTAGGAAATGAAAGGGTGAGGTGTGGAGAATCATATATAGGTCTAACTCATTAACCTCAGTCAGGTTCTTTCTTTCTCTGGCTGGACAGAGCTCTTTCTGGATCCATTATGCGTTCACCCCAACCCCCCCCCGAACCATCCCCACTCCCCATTTCTTTGCCCCTCTGACCACAGTAGCTTCTCGCCAACCTCTCCCGGTTACTCCCCCCCCATAGCCACTTGTTCCCCTCTACTCCTTGGTCACATCCCCTCCTCCTGCTGCTAACCGACCTGCTTCCAGTAAATTGCTACACAGATGGTCAGTAGAAGCTCTGTATGCCCCAGGAAACAAGCTGTGCAAGAGATGGATTGAAGAGGAAATTAAAAATATATTGAGATGGATAGAAAAAAAAAAAAACAACCTATGAGAATATGACAGTTACAGACCTAAACAAAAGCTTTAAAAAGAAAGAGTAAGAGATTTATTAAAAAAAGAAAGTTAAAGGAACGGTACACAAACAGATGAGGTACGAAAGGCAGGAGTAATAATGAACAAACCATGAGAGCAATTTAGAAAGAGAGCAGCCCTTTTAATTCAAACTAATAAAAAGGTCATGGCCGCAGACGATGCATGATGATACGCAAGCCATTAAGCCAGACAACTAAAAACCATCTTGTTGAAACGACAAGTTCCAGTGAGCAAAACTTTCCACAGACTACTGACTGCATTTATGCAACCTCACAGTGTAGAATAAATATCAAGGACTACAAACTTATGCCTTTAGGATGGATAAAGCATCTGTACTCGACCCTGACTGACAAATTTCCAAACAAATGTTTCCTGACCTTTGGACAAGACTGAGCGCTGCTTCTCCAAAAGACTTTAAAAATGTCTGTTTCCTCACCAGTAACACATTAACATCTGCGGTAACACGATACTGTGGCACTTTCCTTTCCTTAGAACTTTTAACTCTTTGGTATCAATGTACTGGGGGTTAGCTGAGCAACAGCAATGCTTCAGTCAGTCAACCAAGACAAATGTATAAATGGACCATTTGGTGCCAATTCTGAAATAACTTGTTTGGGCAGTTTAGTGCTGATAACCACTGAATACGCCTCCCTGGGCAGACTCCACACACACACACAGAAACCCAGTAATCTCATGCATAAAATAATTAAGTCCCACTGTAGTGAAGGGCGAGAGCAGTGCCCTTCGCTACACCCAGCCTTTGGTTTAGTCATGGACAGAAGTTACAAGCTGAACTTCTTTCTTCTCTGGTTACAAATCTCACAGTGGAGAGTTGCTTGCCTTCCAGCAAATAGTTTGGACAGTCCCTTCTTTTGGAAAATATCAAGCCTTAAAAGAGGGTCAATTAGATAATGTGCAGAGCCTTTGGGACAGTGTTTCACAAATGAAATCCATTATCATCACTCCATTTAAATGAATGGGAAGGTTTAGAAGCCATTAGCAAATTGAGGACCATGCAAAAAAAATATTCTAACATTGAAAAATCAAGTGCAAATCTGTCTGTTTTCACACCACTAGGCCTGGCCAGGCAGAAAAACGCCTAGACGTGGTTAGTCTCAAGTTCATTTAGATTATAATTTTGATGGGTTGGCATGTTTGTGTTAAAAAAATATATATAAAAACACACCACAACAAAGCGCAGTGAGACAGGGACTTGGACGGGCACTAACGTGTACTGCATGGCTTTGCCAGTCCAGCTACCAACGCCAGGGGCTTAGAAGATGGCATAATGAATCGCATTCCTCATGTGACGATCCCCTTCTGGGCAAGTAAAGGCACCATCTCTAACCAGCTGACACTATGTGACGGAAGTGAATGGATCATCAATACCCCATCCACATGCGCAAACACAGATAAATGATGTTTTATTAAATTACAGCAAAACTTGCAGCACAGATACTTCTTATCCATTAGGACACATTTGACACCAACACTACACACAGGCGGGATTCTTCAAGCTGTTGACACCTAGCTGGGAACATGTTGAGTCATAACTCCAGGATTTATGTTAAGAAAAATGACTGCACATGAATACAAGCAGCTTTTTTTTTTTTTTTTTTTAAGTTCTGCCTGCTAAAGATGAACAGACTCATGCATTTTTAAAGACAAACAAGAGACCCTCTTGTCTGCCAATCTCCCAGTCCACATTTGCATAACAAATCCTAGTTCACTGAAGATTTAACACCATATTCAGGACGCAGCATGTCTGCTCCACATGGCTAATATCGCAACTGGCTCAATACCCCTGGTGACAATTACAATGTGTTGCAATGAAGACAAAGGGCCCAAAGGCTTAAAAAATTAAAAAAAAAAAACCCCGCAGCAAAGCATGTTTAGCCTAAGCAGGCAAAGAGTGTGGGTTTATCAATGCAGCCATCACTTTGCAAGATTTTTACAGGGAGTCGGTCCAGACGGAGGAAGAACTCAGTGGCCTCTTCTAATAAAGAAATATGGACTTGTGTCATTAAACTTAACTCCTGACCTCTGTCTTGAGACAGTTTAATTACATCTGTTGTACACCATCTCACAGTCCCTTGCTTGATGTCCAGAAATTAGAAGTACTGCCTGACAAAATGGGTCACTTCAAATGCTGTGTCTAATACATGCAGAGAGGGATTTAGCTGTGTTGAGAGCATGGCAAGGGGTTTGGAATGCATTGTGCAGACTGCTGGTGGAGGAGGGGGCTGTTGATACTGATGCTTGGGCTTAATGTCATCTGTAGATTTACCCCAGACTGCTACAATTATAAAAACAGCAAAAGGGGCAAAACACATTAGGAGTGTAACAGATTGTGTTTAAACTGTGGGCAAACACAAGCCAGTGGAGGGAAATTAGTAAAATATCTCCATTTCAGTTTTCCTTATGGTCCCTTTTGTATTAGAGCTGAATCAATTAGTTAATTGACAAATTTTTTTTTTTTTTTATCTCTCTCTCTCTCTCTCTCTCTCTCTCTCTCTCATTATTCAAGCAAATTAATATTTTGTTTCCAGCTTCTCAAATGTGATGAACTGCAGCTTTCGGTTGTCTTCAGTATATAGTAAACTGAATATCTTTGGGTTTTAGACTGTTGATCAGACAAAACATTTAAAGACATCAATGAAGGCTCTGATAAAACTGACCGTGACTAATCAAGAAAATATTGTCATATTTATTGATGATGAAAATGATCTTAAATGGCAGCCCTTGTTCGCATATTAAACTATCCACTTCAGTTGCCTGATGTTGAGTTTTTACTTTTAGATTCATGCCAATGCTGCATTTGCTCCAAGATGATTAATGGCAGAAGTGCATGACTAAAGCAGCAGCGGTATCAAGAGCACATCCGACTCATCCACATTCCAGCTCTGCTTACTTCCTCAACCCTCCTCTGGGCTACACAGTGACAGCTGGCTCTGTGTGTGTGCGCACGTGTGTGCGCGCGTGCATGAAATGGAGCAGTGTGAGCGAGCAAAGAATGTGAAGGATGAAAGTATGCAAGATGTGAAAGTGTAATGTGAAAAAATGTACACGCATGCAGACACACAAAAGTGAAAACTGGAATTTAGTGGCCTGCCACTTCCTGCATTCTTTTGAGTCCACAGGCACACTTGATTGATCTCTACATTCTTACTAGAACTGCACCTCTAGACGCTTAAAAAAAACGGACTAAAGCTGACCTGGTAAACTTGACCTTGGTTACAGGTCTGGGAGTGTTCTGAAAGTGTAAACAGAGCGAGGTATGACATTGTCCACAAATGTCTGTTCATTAACTTTCCCTCTGGTGTGTGTCAGAGGCATAGGCACGTACACAAGAAAATACAGGCAGTATTCGGTCTGAGTGCGGACATGTGTGTGTGCGCATGCGCAACTGAAAAGGCTAAGAGGAAGAGTGTGGCGGGTCTTTGCAGTGGAATGAAGTGCAAAACAAGAGGTTTGGGAAACGAAGGGGTTTTCCTAACTTTGAGCTCAGGCTTCAGTCTCCGACTAGATGCAAGAATGCTGCTTACTTCCACTTCAATCCGCGTCTACTACTACAAAAACATTCAAACTTTACAGAACCAGTCTTCAGTGGCCGATAAAGAATCTAAAACAATCTTAAAAGTGGGTAGAAAATTGAGGCTGTGTGTGTGTAAAGGTCTGCTGCTCCATCTGACCATACAAGGCAGTAGCTCCGTTTCTGCTGTATCACCAAGTGAGTGTTTAGTTCACACACACACATACAGAGTGACAGAGGGAGAGAGAAAGAAATTCAATCTGCCGTTCGTAGCACACACACCAGTCTCAAAGCATTCTGACAGGGGAGGCAGAGTACATGTGAGCCAAGGGTTTGTGAAAATACAGGTATTTGAGCACATTGCTGAACAGTTGCCTCCAACAGCTTTCGGTCCGACACAAACATGGATCATCATGAGTCATTGGAGGGCATTTCTCAAACAAACAAAAGGACATTTTCTATCTATTCCTATTCATCCTATTTCTCTCTTGAATAAGTGTGACTTTGTGCTCTGGCTTAGAGCCGTGTCACAAAACTAACATGTGACTTTTAATGAAGGCAGGCTTGTGTTGTACAACAAGGTACAAGCTCTTGCATGTTAAAAAAAATTAAATAAAAAGCCAGGCGAAGTACAGGAATGCATTATTAAATTCAGAAAAATAATGTGCAGTATGCGGTAAAAAACAAAAAAAAGGGACGATAACGTACGGACATTCAGTGGGCAATCTCTACCGAAGTTAAACCTATGGTCATCTGTCTGCACCGATTTTGGTCAAATGGGATTAAAATCTGTTCCCTTCACTGCAAGACCAGACTGCAGTCTCTGGCGTTGCCACTTTAAGTTGTTTTATTTTATTTACATTTCTCAAAAGTGGTCAACAACAAAACATGATTTGTCAAGGAAAATGCCATTTTCGACCTGGTTTGGCTGAACGCATTTGCAAATATTTATCTGGCTATCATGGCACAGATAGTGGGCAAAATAAGTCTTTGCGCTTAAAGCTCAGTGTGTGTGAAAGACCCATCTTCTCTCCAACAACATGATCCAACATAATCTGATCTTAAAATGATGGTGACCGCTTGCTCCAGGTTAGAAACCACCAATAAACATCAAGCCAAGAAGGATGATGTGGCTTGTCAGTTAATATCAATGTCTGTGCAAGACAGTCATTAGATTGACTTTTGGCAGTGTCCCAGTGGCTGTGAAGAGCACAGATGTGTTCAAATGGAAATGTTTATCTAGAAGTAATAACTGTGGCAACTGAACCTGCTGTTTGTTATGGAAGATGTTTAATTACTCATCCAAGAGGATTCACCAGTTCAGAATCAATTTCTTGTTCTGGTTTTGTCTCCAGTCCTCTGCTGTGATCTTAAACTTATGGCCATCTCAGACATACGTGGTTTATTTGTTTTCAGGGACTGTCTTTTACCTCTCACGTTTTACCCGACATCACTTCACCGGTTGTACCACATAGATGAGACAAGGCCAAGGTGAGAAGACTGAAGATCACTAAATTACAACACCTATTCATCACTAGATGCATTCCTAAGCAGGCTGTCCAACAGGTGAGAAAATACACAGAAACCGCAGAAGAGAGGGAGTAAGAAGACACTAGTGTCTTTGTCTCTCAGCAAGCTAAACAAAACCACTGAAACACATACTGCGTGTTCACCCAGTCAATCTAGTTCACCCAACAACTCTTTCCAATTTAAGCTTATGTTCCTGGCAGAGAGACAGTAAGAGCTGCTGTGAGCTCTGGATCCTCAGAACATCTTTGTCACATGATGTGTTATCCTAATTTTGAATAATTTCACAAACTCAAAAATCGACAAAGAAGCACTTACTACACTTTGCATCTGCATTAAAAGTCTTCTATGAAGGTTTGATCCAATTCTCTTGCCTAAACATCCAAGGTGAATCCGTGTTCGATCACCTTCAGAAACCCTATTCTGAATGTTGTTACAGTAAACACCACAAAACTGTACTGCACGCCAGTTAACACCACCACCCAAAGCCACAACACTTCCCATCTAATGAACTCCCTCATTGAGGGGGAAGCGTTATGGTTGGGAATGACTGCTTTTTATTCGTCCTGTGGTACTTGTACTGTGCTGGAATACCATTTGTCAAGTTATAAAATACATTTGTATTATTAACATTGAATATTTTACAATAAACCAATGAGCTGCTGTGGGTGGTGTAACCACAAATAAATACATAAAAGAAAAAGGTATAAAAGCCAAGAAAACAGTTGAATCCTTAACAAAAGATGCACCATCCTATAGCTTTCAGAAGAGTTTCCATTTCTTTTCCCCAGGTTCTGGACACCGGTGAAGCTGTATGTTGGCACCGTCCCCAGTCTCTGTTTATGATTGTAGATGGACTTTTTAAATTTTTTTAAAAAGCTGCCTACAGAAGCTCCTGATCCCGTGCAGAAAACTATCAAAAAGATGAATGGCACTCATTGCACCTTGTTATCGATAGACAAAGAACACGCATTACCCGCTCTCACTGATCCTACCGTCTGATTGCCTTCACATCTGTCCAAACAACAAGACCGTGTGCATGTGTTGACAAACCCTACATCACCGCATTTCATCTTAAGACTGCAGTCGGATTTGTTGTCTACAAATTGCATTCTCTACAGTATCTTTGTCACGAATCCCTGTGTAACTGAGATGAAACACTAATTGTTAATCAACACTTTGCACAGATACAAAATAAAACGGATTAAAAACCACTGTCAAGATGTTGGGATGCTTCATGGGATAAGACAATGCTTTTAGCAGGGGAAAAAGACTTTCATCAAGGGCGTTAAGCATGCAGCTTATTGTAATGAATTCCATACGGGACACTAACATGTGCTAGGAGAGTTTAAGCTACTCAATAAGGTCATTAGGAGCAGGTGGTAAAGTGTGGCTACAAGTTTAATGGACATGAAGCCAGTTAGCCTTTAAGGGAGTGGCAGTCAAAATGGGATGGACTAGCGGCTACTGGCAGCGGAGGGGTCTGAAAGGCTGCAGGCAAAATGGGTTACAATCTGTTTCAAACCTGGCAGCGTTTTCAAAAAGCACCGGCCAAGCTCTGCTGCCAACCAGGACAGGCTGACAGTGGGGCGAGTAAAGTCAGTCGGTTGATAATGCATTTGTGTGTATATGTAATCAGATTGGGGGGGGGGGGGGGGCAGCGCACCATGTAACCCCCTCGGGCATGATGCCTAGGGGAGTGGGGGTGGGTTTGGAGTGGATTAACTTGTGCAAAGGGATGGAGGAGCAGTTGGCAAGAGCAACTTCTTCACCCAAAAAGGATCCAACGATGTCAAATAGGCTGCAGGGTGAAAGAGGGAAAGATTGACTGAAGGAAAGTTCAACCCGTTAGTATGTCACATGTTCATCTTTAATTTCCATTCAGAGACTTCCGTCTGCAGCTGTAGTCCTCTACACGCCACTGCTAAACCAAAAGTTCCACTCGCTACCTGGCCTTAAGATCAGTGAAGTCAGTTAAATGTTGTGTGATTACAAACAACAATTTTTGTTCCCTCTGTTCACATCAAGTCACAGTGTCCAACATGTTTCAGCTCATTTAAAAAAGGAGAATGATGTAGAAATGGGGTGGTACTTAAGCCACGGCTATAACATGGATTTAGACCAGGCATAACAGCTTGCCGCCAAGGACCTTTGACCCATTATCTCCTTCTCTTTTTTCCATATTTCCTGTTGCTTGTCACTGTCGACTAACTAATAAAAGTGTAAGGGGTGGGCTGGTGGTGAAGATTATCCAGGCAAGAGAAAAACTTTGAGACTGTTTTTTTTTTTTTTTTTTTTTTATGTTCTACTTCTAATCAAATTGTCCATAACTTGAATTTAAGATAAACACAAAAAGATCCAAATTAAATAAATTCTATCGAGCATGGTCGGCTGTAGAGCTGCCACCAGTTTTGCCGTATTAAATCCAGGCAGCAGCTACTCTCCTGTGCACCGGCCAACTGGCTATAAAACAGGCAGGCAGATAGTCAATACAATGCTGGAGAGCCTGGGGGCCAGATCAGTTACCATGCTCCTGACTGGGCAGGGTGAGCTGAGGCCAGATGGACCGGGATCCCACACCTCACGCCTGCCTGCCTCTCTGACACACACACACACACACACACACACACACACACACAGTGTACCAAGGATTGACTTTGTGTACACAAAGTGGCAATGCTAATAAGATATGCCCAACCCAAACACACACACACACACACACACACACACACAGCGCCTTATAACTCTCCTCAGACAGCCTTGGATCAATAACTAAAATGATCAAAATATACAGCATTGCTTCAGTAAGACAGATGGAAAATGGGGCCACGTTAAGACATCATCATCATCTGATATCAAATTTAATTGGGTTTAATTGTACTCATTTTTAGCCACCCTACCCCCCACTTTGTTGATAATGTGGACCTCAGGACCGTTACCAGAAGATGAACAGCCCTTTTAACTTCAGTTTTCTCTTTTCACATGCAAATATAACGACAATTCACAATGCTGCAGTCTATACCGATGTAAATACGCATAGCACAGCAAAATATGTCTTTGGCATGGTATACAAGGCTACCAAAGTGAACTAACAAACAGACTATGAAAGTGCTGAAACACTGTTTCAATAATTACAGTGCACTGAGCCCGGCTTCAACCCAGACAGGCTGAGTGCCTAAAAATGCAGCGCCAGCGTCCGCCACTTTATCCTAATGGGCAGGAGTGTACCAGCCTCCAAACCACAGTGACGGGCGATACAGCACCACGCAGTCTCCCCATCCCACAGCTGAACAGCCAAAAGCAACACAGGAGATACAAACCTGGAGGGGCTGAATGATGAAATATAATTTCACCCTGAATGTCATCCTAAAACAGAAATCCATCCCCAGCTGGATTGAATTTCCGTGGGTGTGGGACTGAGACAGACACTGGTTGCAGGTAGTAAAAGCAGCTGACTCCCAAGCAGATGCAAATGCTCCGCGTTGTACAGGGACTGAGCTTTCCATTCAGCTGCCCTGGTTTTTGAATCAGTTTACAAACAAGGGACAGGCTGAAAAGTGGCTACGTCCCTGTGGTACAAATGATAGCTATTACAGATACAAGTCCAATACCATCTTTTCACTAAATCAAACTACAACTGAAGCTACCATTTGATAATTGATTACCAAACCCATTTAAAAAGTGAATATTTCCAGGTTTTAACTGAATACCTGGACGTTTTGCATGGTTGGTCAGACATTTAAATGTGTCTGCTTGTTGACGTGCATTTTAAAGATTGACATTTTTTATAAAAAATGTATTTAAAAAAAAAAAAAAAAAAAAACAACAACAAAAAACGACAACATAATACTTGCAGCCCTGAACTAAACACGTCCACAACTAAGATAGCACTGCAACGATTAGTGGATCAACAGACAATCTGTTACTATTCTGATAAATGTTTAGCTATTTTTCCAGCAAAAATGCCAAATATTGGACGGCTTCAGGTTCTCAAACATTAAGACTTGCTGCTTTTCTTTGTCTTATATGATAGTAAGTTGATCATCTATTGGTTGGCAGACCAGTCGATGAACATTTCTATTGCTTGGACGCAATTAAAGAAATTAATGTTTGCATTCATTCTGAATGGGCTAGAGATACATAACTTTCTCGCTTTTATTTCAAAGAAATTAGCTTTTGTTACTTCTCAGATGTGAATGATTTGAACATTACAATCTGCTCCATATTGCCTATAAAAATACCCAAAGACTGATGCTCATTGATAAGGCAGGAGTAACTGTTGAATACATTCTGTTCTCACACTGTGGGATCATGGTGGAGACCCCATGACCCCTAAGTCCATGACCTTCATATCCTCTCACAGCTGCTGGACCGATGAACCCACGCCAAGCTGAACAAACCGCGCCAATCATCAGCCCTTAGTGTCAGCTGTTAAATGATGTGATACTATTGGATTTATGTAATCTAAAGACAGTAGATATTTTGTTCAGTCTTAACACTTGCTAAAATGTGGCATTACTTTACAACCTTAGGGGAAAAAACTGAGCAGAAAGTATTCAAGGTATTTAAGGCATTTCAGTGAAGACAAAAAGGTATTTCACTCCCAGACTCCCGTGGATGTGTCCCATCCATTTTAAGTAGTTATACTTCCGCAAATGTGGCAATGTCAAACCACCTGCATTTCTCTCAGGTGACCATGCCTGAAATAAACAACTGCAGCCTCCCTGTTATAGAGCTGCCTCATAAAGTAATCTGTTCACAGGGCAGAAATACATGCAAAGACCGAAAGACAACATGCAATTAACTTCAAGCAACCAACTGATTAAAAGTTTTGTGATTTAACAAATACCAGGTCACATCTTCTACTAAAAGTTGTAGATAATGTAGTTTCTATTTGACTGATCATTTTATTCAAAGAATCCAGGGTTTTAAAGTGTGACAACCTTCTTTGCTTGCAGGTTCCTCTTTTTTTAAAAACTACCTTATCCAATCCCTTGAGCCTTCAAGGTTACAGGATTTTGAGCTCCTCTACTGGTTTGCTTTGGCCATCAGGAAGAGGAAAGGGAAACAGAGGTGTATACACCCCCCTCAAAAATCTAATTTAGCATTGTTTTTGTTTTTAATCACCTTTGATTATTAAATACCTGACATGTAAGTCTTCTATAGAGTCAAGAGACACGAGCTGTAAAACACTGTTAAATACAATAGCTTTTCATGTTGTCTATATGTGCCATTGGTGTTGACAGTACTTCTTACCACGGGGTACCACGTGAGTGTCATTCACACTCTGTTTCACACCCAGGTGATGATAAACTCCTCAGCAACAACTCACACTCCCTGGCAGCAGTAGCAGGAGGGTTTCCAGAAGACACACTCCCCCCCCAGTGACTGTCTGCATGTCAAATACCGTTGTGAAGCCAAGGAGAGCCTCACTGCTCCCACACCCTAACCACCACACCCAGACGGCCCAAAACACACTGAATATGCAATGTAGACTCTGAGCCAATAGAGCATCCGTCTACCTCTGAGATCTGCAGAGAGATGCGTTCCCCTCCTTTCTCTCATGTTGCGCTGCCAAATCAAGAATGACTTGGGTGTGACAACTGAGGAGGCGATGAATGACTTGGGCGTGCAGGCAAGAAACCAGAAGGTGGATGCTACTTAGTACATCTGTGTTGTATTAAGTCATGCTGATGCAACATGACTATCAAATGAAAAACAAGGGCATCTATACAAACACATATTCATGACCCACAGCAACTGGGAGCTCGTTTATCTCTTCGGTCGGCGCATGGACAGGCACTCCTACAATCATTAAAACACATGGGACACTTGTGGATTTTATTCTCCCCACCTCCTCTCCTCGTGTTAGTCGGGCCCATGTCAAGGAACCCTATGTGTCCCCAGCCAGGATCCCGCTTTTCGTGGCCATTGTTTCGTGAGTTTCTGGTTGTTTTTTACGCCTCAAGTGGAGCTTTAATAACAGCATTTGTCTCCGGGAACAAACGCTGAAGTCTCCCTGGTTTAGCAAAAGGCCCCGGTTTAGCCTCACAGAACAATAGCGGTGTGCGCCGGGGCGGCTTGAGGAGAGAAACCACATGAAGCCAGGCAATAAATTCAACCTGATTACAACCAAGACAGTGCCAGTCGAGTCTTGCGCCACTGTAACACACGCACATACACAAAAATGGCGTTTAAGAGTAAAAACACGCTGAATCCATGGCCCGTGGCATGCTAACGTTACATTTCTTCACCACATCCAACCAACAAACTGGCAAATTCACATTACAAAGAGGGGGCTTCAGCACAAATACTGTGTGGTTCATTTAAAAGACACGGCGAAAAAAAAAGACAAGCTTCCTCAAGCTAGACAGTCATTTGAGGAAGGCTTGCTTTACGGTTAAAATAATACAAAGAAACGAGAAGGAGATGCAGCATTAACTTCGCGACAGAAACCATAGAAACGTTACCTTTTTCAACCGCCGCCGACTCGGAGCTTGAAGACTTCTGCAGAAAGAAACAATCCCTCCCTTTCGGTCCAGCGCTGTGGTGAAAATGCTCTGAATGTGTCGACAGAGCCGTAAATTTTAACCGCAGTAACAACAGTCAGCTGCGAGCGTCCCTCTCCGCGTCCTTCCCTCCACGTTTAAGCAGCAGCGGGCGGGTTCCCTTCATGAAGGATGGACCCGGGCGGGGGGGGGGGGTGAAGTCCGGCGGCAGATTGAAGGGGCAGCGTGGCGGTCGTGAACGAAAATGCAGATTAAATCCCGTGAGCGGTCCAATCAAAAGCGCGAGACTGGTGGTTATGCAAAGCAGGAGTGACGTTAAATTCAAACCAAGCTCGAGCTCTGTCCTGTGGTCCTGTCTGTGTTATGGCGCTTGGTGGGAGGGGGTTCCCAAACTGGGGGCCGCGGACACATTAAATGTGCAAGGAAGAGTGTCATGGGGGAGTGAGGAGGATTAATATTGTTTAATATGTAAGGAGAGAGAGTGCTAATTGTAGGCGTAATGACGCTTTGCTTTTATTATACCTTTCACATATGGAAATATTGTCCCTAAATAATTTTGTCTGATAATAATAAGCAAAATAGCCCCAAGCTCAATTGTCAAACGGGAATCCAGTGAACAGTGGTTAAAAGGGTATTATAGCAATTTAGAAGTGCACTTCTGTATATTTATATGACTCACTCAGTAAAGCAGTAGAGTTAGATATAGCCTAACCAGCTTTTTGTCCCTGCTATGGGTCAAACTCCAAAAACACAGGATGCTATATTTCCCATAATGTAACTAATATCACTATATCTTTTGACCCAGTAGTCTTTCAAACTCCTGCCCCCACTTTGACCCCACTATGATAATACTTACAATATCATATTGTAATTTTATAGTACTGTTGTGTCTGGTTACTGCAGAGTCACAATACATTACTGTGATTTTCATCTGTATCACTGTATACTACTGTGAATTTACTATTATTAGCCAGTAATTTATTGTAAAATTACTAAAATATATTTTACAGTGCACATATATTTTTTGTCTCTGAGCCCAAGCTGAGCTCATCCTGTTTTTCAGTCTACAGATGACAGGATAAGAGGAAGTAGCAGTTTCACTAGTCTCCAGGGCTACTTCTGATCCTGCAGTTATACAAGTTATATTCAACATAAAAAACTCATGTCAATAATATTTTATCAAACGGGAGGCAGTGGCAAAAATGTGCTTTAACATCATTTTTGACATTGTTTTATTGTCCTTGCATTTCAATTTCTTGTTTGCTTGCATTGCTTGTTTCATTATTTTCCATGTGAAGCACTTTGTGACTATTTTTAAGTTCACTATTATTACGTGGCTGGTAAACTCATATGGAACACCAGCTCTACCATGTGAAACAACATTTTCATGTGTGATTCTCTCTGATTCTGGATCAAATACGGGTCCCCAAGAATCTCTATCTGGGGGCATCACGTCATGAAAAGTTCAGGAGCTGCAGCTCTGATAAAGCAATGAAGCTCCACATACACGCCTTGTCCCTGTCAACATGTTAATTCTCTGTGCTAAAAATGAAATTTGAGACACCAAGTTGCATGGGTAATTTTTTTTCTTCAAAGCCACAAAGGGTTTTCTGTTCCTGTTTCCTGCTTCCTGAGATTTGGATAGTTTCGAGAATGTCTGAATAAAACAGATTCTTTCAGAGTGAAGAAAGTTTCTCTGAAATGTAAATTGTTCATTTTCTTTACTTGTAGATCAGCAGTGTCTCCATTTCCCTATGGTACAAGCCCACACTAGCTGCCAGATGAATGTTTGTTTAAAAATGTTGTGCTGCAGCTGCAGGCTCCACAATAGAAATCAATGAAAAGGGAGAAGACACACAAAGACTTAAGCAACTCACAGAGAGAAAGAGTGAATGGATCAAGACATCTGACTTTAACTGTTGTTTTCTCTAATAAAACTCAGAGACCAGGCAAAAGAATGGAGACATTTAAAAGGAAAGGCCTTTGGCAAAGAGAAACTGTGAGTGAAGGGAGGAATGAATTGGCTTACCAGAAATAATCAACCGCGGACTCGTCAGTGTACACCGTCTCCACGTGCCTCGGTGAGGAGCGAGAGTTTGTGAGTCATGTCTCAGCTCTCCATCCCTGCTCTCTGCAGGACTCTGGCAGCTGTTTCATTAGCAGCTCCGTCAGCCTTTCCAGTTGGATGGGGCCCCTGTGCCGGAGCGAGGGGGAAAACCCAACACTCTGCCTAAAGTTTCACAAATTCTTAAACTTGCTGCGAGTGAGCAGTTTAAAAAGTTCAATTTGTTGTCTTATCATTTTAAAACAAGAAAACCACAGGAAGCTTGCTCTTTGGTGTGGATCCATCAGAAGTATGTCAGTAAACCATTTTAGATCCCTTCACATCCCGCCCGTCCATTTCAGATTGCTTCATAACGTTGTTACACAAGGGTGCGGCTCAGCCCTGGGCTCTGGTAACAGAATTAGGATGGATTGATAATCTACAAGGCTTTTATACACAGACTTGGTTTTCTTTTAAATCTGTTTCTTCAGTGTGGACTGGTCACCCATCTGCCCAAACACCGCACAGCTGCACACACTGCCTGTGGCATAACATACTCCGCAAGCCCACACACACACACACACACACACACTGACAGAAAGACTGACTGACACACCAAACACAAACACAGGCAGCCGCAGATTCAGTGACTCATTATATAGCCTACAATATATACGACAGGAAAAGGAAACTGCTGCAGCTCTGCTTTTTTGATCTGAGGTGCTTTGTTAATATAAAAGGCCCTGAACTTCAAACAGAGAGTCACAAGTGAGTAACTGGAGCACATTTCAATTTAAGCGGAGATCAAACTGGCATCAACAAACAACCACACCTGACATTAGCTCACTGAAATTACAACTGATGGACCACAAGCAGCTTCTGGAGCAAGTCAGTACTTTTGGGCTTTCATTGTGCATCAAAAGTAAATCCTACATATACACACACATCGTGCAGAAACACTGTGAAAATGACAATTCTCTAAAGTCTAGGAAAATGAGTTATGAGTTAAACATTTTTATGAGGTGCATTAATGACTTGTACCTTGGCTTCCCTCTCCCACAGTCTGACATGAACCATCAAGGCATCGTCAGAGCAGTAGCTACATAATGTATGATGGGATAAGGTTAAGTGGGTGGAAAGCAAAGATGTGCTACATGAGCTGCCAAGCCTCGCTTGGGAAGCTCAATAACCAGGAAATGAGCTCATCATATCGGACTGTTCAGAAAAAAAAAGGATCCAGATTCTAATTTCCCCTCTCTGAACGCTCTGTGCTGCAGCGTCTCACATAAAAACAGGCAGAGTATTCACGACGGCTGTGTTTGACTGCGTATTCGATTGAAATCAAAGAATCATAGTTTCTTTTAAATGTACATTTTTTATCTGCCAACAAAGTAAAAAAATAAATGTGTAACGCATGAACCAGTTACCAACACATGAACAACCTGCTCCCTCTTCTGACAATCCAGAGGAACTGCACCCATAGTCAAATTACTGTAGACTAAATTCGATCATGACACAAAATTAACTTTATTATCAAAGGTGATCCATAGATCACCAGTGATTAGATTATATGACACCAAGTATCTGACTTCAGGACAACTCATGTGTCTAATGTTTGCATTTTTTCGAGTACAGTCCAAGTGCAGATCATTTTTATAAAAGACACGATACCTTCAAACTGTAGGAAAGATACATGGTAATGCTAAACAATATATACATGCATGTTATACCATTTAAAGTAAAGGCCATGATACATGCTTGGACCAGAGATCGTCTTTCCTTCACATAAGAAATTATTTTCCTGAAAACACCTACTGCAGTCCAGACTGTTAGACTCCTTTAGCTATTGTGCATTTTATGAGCTACAAAAGAGAAAAAAATTTAAATCAAGATCCAGTCAAGACATCATTATAAAGTAAACAAACGGACTACAGCAGCAATATGATTCAGCAGGACAGGACATTATGACAGAGCTACAAATATACTTCTGCCATCATTAAGTTGTCTCCTTGTTATACCATGGAATAATATAGCGTCAAAAGTGAAGCTGTGTCATAATTTGTACTTGCAAATCGGATTCGTAGCTGTAATTTTGGGATTCACACATACAATTGACTTCTGTGTGAACGTTTTGCAAATCTTCTTTAGGCAATCAGATATTGGAAATTTTTTGTACAAATCTTTTTCATTTGCTCACAAACGCTACAGCTACAGATCTTAAGGAGTGAAAATTCTGAACCATTTGTACTACTAACTCTATATTTATTCCAGTTGTCCACACCAAACCTTGCTCCACTTTGTAAGGCAATTCAAGTAATTTTCACTTATGACAAGTCAGACACTACCATCAGTGTTGTATAGAAAGAAATGCTAGGCTCTTCCTTTATAACGTCAGTGGATGAACTCTATGTTTCTTGACATACTTTGGCATCATTACAGAAACATGCATTTGGGTCTGGAGAGCAGCTTTCCCTGTTCTAGCTAACCACAGGCAATGTTGAGCGCTTCATTAGTGAAGAATGCCGTTTGTTACTCCGATTAAAGCAATACAGCGCACAATCTACTACAGCAATAAAAACAACTATAGTAGTAGTAGTATGGAGGCACATCTGAAGGCAACTCGATGCTTGTACAGTCGGACCACAGCTATGGAGGAGTTTGAAACTTTATACTGTAGGTACAGCTCACGGGAGAGTAAAATCAATTCCACACCTGAAACCTCACACTTCGCACACTTCGTGGTCCTGTTTTCCAATATTTGCATGTGAAGCCGTCTCCCTGATTGTATAAAAAGAGTTAAACTACTAAAGAAGGATCTCCTTCATTCTGTATGAATTTACATGTGCCATTGTGAACTGATATGACTAGTGTATTTTGCCAGTGTATTCTACTGTATTTGTCGTTTTTGTAGCAAATAATAGGCTACATTTAGAGTAAAAGGAACATAATGGTATTTCAAAATAATGAGTAGCTGGTAGGGATGGGCATTTCAAGCAAAAATACTACACAATAGTCACTGGGAACTATTTGACCATTCTTCAAATTTAGCTTGGCTTGTAGCTGGCAACATACATCTAGATATATCACCACACTTTGTTTTAGCGCTGAGCCAACGCTAGACAGAGGAACATTAACTGCTGCTGATGAAGGATGGTAGCAAGACATTGTGGTGGCGTTCACACTGTGAACAGGAACTTTATTTCCTCTGAACTTTTCAGATGTATCCCTGTGTATGCAGACATACTCATCTGCCAGGACAGCTGCGTCAAGATGCCTTGGATACTTTCTACTCGTTGATGTAAGTAGTAATTCTATCTGGCAAACAATTTCCAAATTCTTCCAGCAGTACCAAGTCATGCAGTTTGTCAAAATCCTTGACATTTTTAGAGCAGCACTGACGATCAAACAGGGCTTCTTTCTCACGGCCAAATTCAACAGCGATCACAAACGGCTGTAACACCATTAGGCTGCAACCTGAGCATCTAGCCCATCTTGCAGCTAAAGTGAACGTGTCCCACACACATTTTACAGACGCCTGATAGTGTGGTGCTGCTACCAGGAGCTGGAAAAAACAAAAGAAAAAATAAGATAATAGTCGCATAAACTATTAAATTCTTTAAAATTTAATAACTATTAAAAAATTTGAAAATCCCAACCCATCCCTAATAGCTGGGTAAGAAAAATGATCTGTTGTCGGGTATATGTTTTGCGAGATGCATAAATGCCAATTGCTATCAATTTAATTGTATCAATTTAAAAACCATGCCCTCAAGAGGTAACCTATTTTAAAATTCTATAAAAGGAAAAACACAAAAAAATAAAAACAGTACCACGTATACACTACTGCAGTCGTCAACATGGTACCTATACCCACTTATTATTCTGACATTTAAGTCCTATTCCAGGTTGAGCGTTGTGCATTATCAAATACATAAGAACAAATACTGTTTTGTTACAAAACAACAAAAAAAACAACAACAAGCAATAGAGAAATGTCTGTGCATTAGTCATTCATGATGCTGCCGAGTCCTATTCATACAGAGGAAATGTCCGGTCCTGCATCAGCACAGTGTCTTCATCGTGGAAATCAAGGACTGGAAAAAAATAAGAGGTCCGATAAGAAGACACATTCCTTCTGCTGAGTGCTGGTCCAGCTGACGGTGACTCTGCCTTCAAATGAGCGCTGAGGGTTGACCCAGATACAGTGTATGTCAGTACAGAGAGACTGGGGTCAGCAGCGTGCAGTGTCTCCCTGTGGCCAGCAGGGGAGGATAGTGAGCTTCTGAGTCACCGAGGTCAACCTCAGTTCACCAGCAGGACGTCCTCATATGTTGTGGTTCTGGGGGAAAACCAAGAAAAGTGGCTCATGTTACGATTTTATGGTCATGATATTTTACATCATAATTATATATTACTATTTAGAGTCATATAATGATGATATTTATTGAAAGATATTTAAAATGTATGTTAGAAAATTATCGAACGTGTTGTAGAAATGCATTGTATTTATAAATGTGAAACCCTCTCCTCCTCCTCACCTGTCACAGCAGCAGAAGAAGGAGCAGGGCGAGGGCTCCAGACCCCTGAACTTCCCAGAGTTCGGTGCATCCGTACACTCTGCTATGAAGGCGTGCAGATCTGTGATGTGGATGGTTTCTTGGGTTTGGTGCTGTGGAAATCAACGAGTATACATAGTTATTTTTTTATTCTATTCTTCTACTGTGTCTTCTCTTTTTTTTTTTTTTATATTGCTCTGACTCCATTCTGGCAGTCAGAAAAAACATAAATAATAACCTAGTTTAAGTCAACCCTATATCCTACCTTGATGGTCTCGTAGGCTCCCGTGATGAGAGCGATAAAAAGTGACAGCACCATGTAGATGAAGAGGGAGATGAAGGTGTACAGGTAAACTTGGCTGAACAGCCAAACAAGAGTACTGCTCTCCTGCATCTCCGAGAACGTCACGAACATGTCATCCCCGTTAATGAGGGAGAAGAGGCACTCGGACACCATGGACAGAGAACGGAACTGAGGGGGAGAAATCAGCGATCAAACCTCTGCAAAAAGTTAAGAAACTGAAATCGTAAGGTAACTTTCTGAAAACAGCAACTCAGGATGTCTACTGGGGGGGAAGTGCAATTTTCGGCGTTACGGTCTGTGGGTAGAGAAGCATCCACAAAAAGTTTCATAAGGGAAAATGGCTTCATCTGTGGCACCACAGTTATTGAGAAACAGGACATGTTGAAATCTGGTTTTGTGATTCAGGCTGATAGGACAGGTGCTTTTCCATATGCTTCAAAAGAGAGCCCTAAGACTTGTAAACCAAATTCCTCATCAAGAACCAACAAAATGTTTTTAAAGGCTCTTAAATTCACAGAATCTGGTATAAAGTTAAAAAGAAAAATTACTACTTTGTGTTTAAAACACATAATGTTTGTTTTTAAGAAAAAAAAGGGTAAGGGCTGACAAAATCTTTGTCTTTCAGTTAAAAGAGAATTGGTGGAGCAGGACAGTTCAGTTTAAAAGCTTACTTTTAAACAAGGTTTAAAAATAATTTAATGAACAAATATAATGTTACTTTGTTAAAAAGAGTCATTGTTATAAACAGTAGCTTCAGTCTGTATCGAGAATCGTTATGCTATGTTTTATTGTCTGCTATTTTTACCTCTTAGTTTTTTAAAACTTTATACCACAATTGTTTGTGTAATTACTTACAGGCCGAAAATAAATTTCACGGTCAGTGTAAGTGTAGATGTAAATACAAATGTGAATGTTTACAAACAGGTGAAGAGGGCAAAGCAGCAGCGTTGAGGGAAAGATAAAGCTAGAACAGAAATAGTTGACTGCAATTTTTATAACAATGTATTCACTCAATGCTGCTAGAATTGATATTTTCATCCGAATAAGGTATTAAATCATTGTGAACATTGTTACAGAGCTTTATAGCGAGTTTCGGCTCATTGTTTAGACTGCTGGGCCACAAAAAAAAACTTTATTGTTCCGGTTCACTCTCATGGCTCTCATAGACCTGTTTTCAACTGCAGCAGGCAGCTGTTCTTTACACTATCTGCTCAGGACAGACGGACACTGAAAAGAGAGTTAGTATTGGATTTAAATTCACCAGGTGGTCGGAAAACACAGCTCTAAATGAATAAAAAAAAAACTTGCTCTGTAACTGCTGGATGTGTAAATAAACAACTGTTTGCTAACAGCTTCGCCACATCAACTAAAAAAAATGAGAATATACCTATGGTGTGTTCACATTTTGTTTCCTCTAGAGCCAAAATAAATGTTATTTCAGGTTTAAGTGGGTTTACTGCACCAAATTATTACACCCGTCTACAAGACGTTTATGTTTTGTTCACCTTGACGTGGTATGGTCCCAGGACGATCCAGCCACAGAAGCAGTAGCCCAGATAGATGACGGCCACGCAGCAGCAGAACCGAATCACATTAGGGAACGCCGCTCGAAGTGTCACGATCAGGATCTATGGGAGGCACAGAGACAATAGACAGATTGAAATTACAATGTGAAAGGGAGCAGAGGGACTAGATCAACCGGATTTAATACATACTATAAATCACATCAACCCATTAAAAGGACAATGTTCTCACCTTTTGACAAGTTATTAAATCAACAGGAACTTTATTGCTCCATCTGTGACTTACATTGTACTTTTGGAAGAACGTGAGGTAACGGATTACCCCAACCCACACCAAGAGCGTGGAGGTTCCCAACAGGATGCCACACAAGTCATACGAGGACATATTCTGTCAGAAGAGAAGAAAAGATATTTCATGGATACAGACAGCACAATTTCACAATCAACACACGGCAAGACAATCGCTGTGTCGATAATTAGTATCAGCTAAAAGCTTGTTTATGTCTGTACAGCTAACCACAAGAAGCAGCAGACACTGTCACTTGTGGGTGTAACGGGTCAGCACAACACACCTTAGACTCAATGCCGATTTTTATGACGCTGCCAGTGATGGTGAGGATGTCACTGATGATAAGGAGGATATACCAGCCGTTAATGAACTCCATCCGGTCTGCC
This sequence comes from Micropterus salmoides, assembly GCF_014851395.1. Classification (NCBI taxonomy): domain Eukaryota; kingdom Metazoa; phylum Chordata; class Actinopteri; order Centrarchiformes; family Centrarchidae; genus Micropterus; species Micropterus salmoides. Next base: position 18,310,079 of record NW_024040263.1, on the reverse strand, counting down.
CAGCAGACTTTACGGTCCAGAGTTTCCCTAAAGAACTGCACAAACTCCTGTTTAACACACAAGGGACAAACAGAGACAGTTAGAGAAGAATTAGCAGAACGTGAAGCTTGAAGGTAAACATGTAGTGAAAGGTTTTCTGACTGGACATTCATATTCAGTAAATAAACAATTATTACATCCTCAGTCTGCATACTCACGTTTTCCCTTTATTTAAGGCTTACCATCTAAACCATGAATCTGCATGGACTGGTAATTACTCTGCATTCTGTTGTATGTTTTCCTTCGATTGAAACGTACCTGTTGCAGTATGATGCCTCGCAGTATGGAGCGTCCACACAGCAGCAGTGACAGCATGCACACCAGAGCCACAGCAACATCAAACGCTACACGTGTGTAGTTCTCAGCTAGGGGGTTAAAAGGGAGAAAGCAGAGCCGTTAGCAGTATTGCAGTTACATGTAGTAGTAATACATCACGACTGCAAAGTGCTGCTGGTGGTGTATAAATAACTTCACGAAGTGAAACTTCCTGTTGATTCAGTAATGGTAACTGTGAGCAACATTTAACATGTAACACATTCTCATGTAACACTTTAGCTAGCTTGTAACAAAGTGAATGATCATCTTTCATTTGCAAACTACTGCTACAAGTTATGCATCTTGCTGCTCTCTACTCTTTTCTTTCCCATCCAGCCACTCATCTGGCGTCTCACCATGTCCAGAGACGCTCGGGTCTTTACACTCCTTTATGGACGCCTGGTTTTCTAACCGGATCTTCACCATGCCGCTGTGAGCCTTGTTGTCGAACACTATCTGGAGGAGAGAGGCCACCAGCAGACAATTCATATCTTTTCAATCTGCAGTACTTCAGAAAAGGAAATTTGCAGAATGAAATATAGAAAAATGGTTTCAATGTTTCATTGAAACACTGTTGCACACAGTCGCAGCTATCACTGAGAACACAAAGATCATGTCTTCTGTAATTTGGGGGCTTTAATGACACGAAGAGGAGGTTAATTAGACGTATTTCTTTTTTTTGGTCTAAATATTATCAAATTTGACTGTATGTAATAAAAATAGAGGCCAATATATTGCTGCTGTAATATACATGTCTCTAATAAAAAAATACTTGCTTTTTGAAAGGTTTTCAGTCACCTTAGGTCAAAGTTATCCAAGGAAGGTTAAAATCAAGGGCAACTGGACTTGCCACTGCTACTGGTTAGATATTTTATTACTTATTACTGCCAGAAACTGAACCATCAACTCCTTGAGAGCAAGGTAGTCTCTCTAACCAAAATCCACTCTACCTCTGGACCAAGGATGCATATGTCCTTGCCCTTATTGCTCACCGTTATGTAAAAAGTGTAGCAGTCTGGGATCTCATTGTTGATGATGGTCTGTATATTAATCGCCTTCAATTGGAACTCTATGGTCACATTAATAAACCTTGAAAAAAAGAAATTGGTGGTAATTAAGAAAGAAACAGACACATATTTGGGAGGCAGAAGCAGATTTTTCATGTTGCCAGAATGACTGACTTGCATACCTCTGCGTTTGTTTTTCTACAGAAACATGTTAGTGTTCATGTATACATGCTTGAGTGTGCATGTGTGCAGCAAAGATAAGTGACTTGCTGTATGTCGTCATTGTCAGATACTACAGAGATAAATCTCAGCCATGGAGGCCAAACAAGGAGAAGTTGAAGCCATGTGAAAAATGAAGCCTTACTTGTGGAACTTGAGCGTAAAGTTCTTGTAGCTACTCATGAGCTCTGCTTTAGGGGCCGACATCGGGTTCACACCTATACAGTCTGAAGACAGTCGAGGGGAGATGGAGAACAGTCATGAAAATTAAATACTGGCAAATACTTAAGTTACAATCAAAGAGAGGTGGAAGAAAAACACAATTTCCAGTTTCTTACGTTTTGCTGTTCCTCTCTATTCATGAGTACAACAAAAATCCAATCTAAATTTTAGCAGAATTATTAGAAGTGGCAGATCACAAGGAAGCATTTGACTAGCATGTGATTTGAGATGAAGATTTTAACAGGAGGTTGTTTCCAAGGTTCTTTCTTCCTCTTAATTTGGTCGAACTGGACTAAAAAACACACTAATTTGAGGAAGTAAGAACCTCTGAGGGCATGCAGCACCCTCTCTCAGTGGAATTGTGTGTTTGACATTTAAAGTAATCAGTAACACTTTGACAGGGTTCCCACTCTTTTCTAAAGATAATTTTTCCAGGATTTTTCCAGGACATTTTCAGTGATGATCTAGCTGGTATGACAGAGAAGGATCACATCAAACACTAATATGTTCCTCTCTGGAGATTTCCAGGTTTTCCAGGACGAGTGGGAACCCTGTTTAACATTTAGCATTTTTTATCAATGTATAAAACATTTGAATAATGGTTTGTAACACATTATAATGTAGCTGTAAGCAGATATGAGGACAATTTAGGTGTTTATTAATGTATTCTATCCATTTATACAGCAGCCTACACTTCTATATAGGAGCCCACAGACAAGATGATAAATGAATAAACACTTCTCTGATTACACCTGCACTATAGTGTGTCATAAACCTTTTATTAAATGTTTATATACAGTTATAAATCAAAGACCATGAAAAGGACAATAAACTGCCTGAAACAGATCCACGCACAGTTATATGCATCCAGGGATGTTATTGAAATTTAGACCTTATCTCATAATTTTGACCTCCATAGCTCATAATTATGACTTGCTATCTCATAATTATGAGATCAGGTGTTGCACGGTATTCTGGGCTCATCAGATTCTGTGACCCGATAGGTGTGGTGGCAAATTGCTATACTGCCACTGTAAATGTTTTTAAATCACACTGTACTGCATGCATTTCTGACGCAAGATTTTGTACCCACAAAGCATTGCACAGCGTAATTTATGTACCTGTGATGACGTGTGGGTCTATACTGAAGGTGTCATTGGCTGGGTCGATGCTTCCCTTCTTGTAGTACTGTTGGCAGAGAGAGAGCGCACTGCCATTCACACCAACATCATAGACGTATGCATAGCGTCCCACTGTTGTCTCTGGTAAGGCCAGATACTGGGGAGAGGATGAGAAGAGAATAACGGAGTTGAAAATGTTTTACACTGGCAACAGTTCTCACTCAGAAAGCAAACATCGTCACTCATAACACACTAACCATAAAACACCAGCAGGGAGCATTATACATAAACTATGAACTTATTGAATGAAATAACATATGTAACAAGAATAAATCAGAAATGCAGTATTTTGCTTCAATATCCTCTTCTTTATCATTGCATATAGTAATTTCATGTGAAAAACAAGAAGCTGGTTCCTAAAACGTCTGTGCTGCAATTAGGTATGTGAACAAAATTTTCAACATGGTTAAATGCTAAAACAAATTGTACAGATAGAAAGAGCTTGAAATATCCTTTAAAATGATACCAAGACCATGTTTATAGGTTCAATAATTGCAAAACACTGGTCATTTGACAGCCAAAAGTAGTCACTTTATTTTGTCCTCTGTTTTCCACTGAAGTCAAAGCAAAAGGTGCGACCCTGCGGCACGGCTAAAGCACACTCTGCTGGCTGCTTCTTACGTTGTTAGCCAATGGAAGCAGATTTTGCGGGCAATAAAACTCCCAAGGTCGTCGTTCAAATTCACTGAAAATTCGTTCACTTGTAGTTTAGCAACTAAAGTAAATGTCTATTACAGTTTAAAGAATGTTTTTACTCACTTTCAGCAAAAAACAAGACAATTTTGTGACCGACAAACTTTGACTTGCTCAAAATGCCAGTATTTCAACGGGAAAGACAGAGACTTGAAACGAGGAGGTATCTATGGTTTTTCTGGTGGTGTAATCAATCAGAACCCGGAAGTTCCACAGAAAACAAGCCAACAGGAGCAATTATTTTCATAACACTGCAAGTTGTCAGGGAAAATCCCGAGTTACGTCTGTTGGAACCAAGACGGCAGCCGCGATGGTGGAGATAGTCACGTACCTACTGCAATACAGTTTCTCTCAAATGTTTCCACACCAACACTGGTACTTGAGATACAATGCCCAACCTGTAATTCATGTACCAACCCCCTGAACCAATTCTACTAGAATACATTTCCTGCATACACTCAGATTTCAGTTCTTAACCATTTTGTGTGAAAGCAATGAAAAATGATTCACACTCACTGTGTGAAGAGTTTTGACAATGTGACTTCAGTTTTGACCAATGCATGTTAGCAAATAAAAAAACCAAACAAAAAAAAAAAACTGTAGTAGAACTCACAATCTGAACGCTGCTTCAATCTGTGGTCTCTGCTTGTAGTGCCAGCGTCTATGGTGTAGGTCTTAATATTCAATTCAATATGCTTTATTGGCATGACTGTTTTTTAAACAATGTTGCCAAAGCAGTTTGCAGCAAAATAAGTTTACTTTTGAATATAACATAAGAATAAATGCAATGACCATTCAGTTGAGCAATTATAAGTTACAACAACAAAAAATAAACAAATACAGATAGAACGCAAACTATAAACAAGAGGTAACAAGATTTACCATGGCATGCAACAAACACTGAGTGCAACAGATCGCTGAGTCACTCGCTTTCCCTCAGGTTGTGACACAGGGACACATACTTTGCGGCAAGGTTTGCTGTATGTCCTTCTCCTTGGATAATTCCTAATAATCCTCATAATCTTATTTTATTAACTTGTATAGCGATTCAATAAAATTATCTTTTCTTTATTGATTTACTCCTTTTAACAGTTTAAACTGTTAGCTCTGCTTTAGATATCTCACGAATTGTTGCATCAAACATCTGATCAACGGTCATCATGGCATCATTGAGCCACCCTTTAAATGATCTTGTTGGAATTTAACTGAATAGGGGACCAGGCACGTCAAGTGTACGGTTTTTTTGAGGGGGCATCACAATAAACTCTCTCATCCTACATCCAACTCATGATTTAACTGGCGACTCCATCATTAATTGTTCTTTACTACACCTTTATTACAGCATCTACAACTCCATCTAGGGAAGGCAATATCGCTCTGTCAACGACTTTGGTCCTGTCAACAACTATTGGATAAGTTGATACAAAAGTCTGCATAGACCAGGTCTCTACAGTGCGACCATGTCACTCGCTTATGCCCCAAAAATAGATATGTGCGAACCAGAAAAATTATTTATGAGCACAGTGTGTGAGTAAAGACTAAAACCTACCGTAACCGTACCATTCGTTGTGCATAAATGTTAAAAAAAGTAAATGCAATTATGAGTATTGACAAGTATGTACATAGCATTAATACATTAGAGACAAATGTAGGCCATTTTTTTGCACAAGGATTTAGTGAATGAAAACAAACCACAAAAATTAAACTGCTGTAACTGGAATTAACATCATTCTATTGGTAAGCTATATAGTATACTATTATATGAAATTATAATTAATATAGTAACGTTATATAACAACTGTTTTTATATATTATACTAATACAGTCATTTACACTAGTTCCTCATCCAGCTTGTGGATAGCACTTCTGAAGTTCATACTTACCACCCTCTCTCGGCATGATGCCAGAAGGACTTTCAAGCGTGTGAATACCAAAAAAGCAGCAGGACCAGATGGTATCAGTGGGCGGGTCCTCAAACTATGTACTTACCAACTATCACCGGTGTTGACAATGATATTCAACCAGTCCTGGCTCAGTCTGTCATACCCACGTGCTTCAAGAAGTCCACCATCATTCCTATGCCCAAGAAAACAACACCCGCCTGCCTGAATAACTACCGCCCAGTGGCACTCACCTCCGACACAAGGTCCAGGTTACATTTATTTGTCAGTTGGTTGTATAATGAGATTGAGTTTGCAACGACACAGCTGTGGTGGGCCTGATCACAGACACCAATGAACAGGTAAGTAAAGGACCTGATCCACTGGTGTCAGGGCAACAACCTACTCCTGAACGTCAGCAAGACTAAGCAGCTCATAATGGACTTTGGGAAGAAGCAGGGAAGGACTACGCCCGCATTAATATCAACAAGTGTAGAGGGTGGACCGCTTCAGTTACCATCCATTGCTGACATCGGGCGAAAGGCGGGGTACACCCTGGACCGGTCGCCAGTCCATCGCAGGGCCACATATAGACAGACAACCACTCATGCTCACACCTAAGGACAATTTAGGGTCACCTATCAACCTAGGCCGCATGTCTTTGGACGGTGGGAGGAAGCCGAAGCACCCGGAGAGAACCCACGCAGACACGGGGAGAACATGCAAACTCCACACAGGAAGGCCGGGGCAACCGGGGTTTGAACCCATGACATTCTTGCTGTGAGGCAACAATGCTAACCACTGCAACACCGTGCCGCCCCGCTTCAGTTACCGTGGTGTCCAAATCACGGAGGACACTGCATACTGACAGAGTGGTGAGAAAGATAAGGCAGAGACTGTTTCACCTCAGACACTTGAGGAAATTCCGGGTATCCCCTCAAATACTTAGGAATTACTTCTGCACCCTCAGGAGCATGTGGAACATCACCGCCTGGTATAAACAGCACCAAACAGGACCGCAAGGCCCTGCAAAGTGTGGTTTGTTCGGTTAAACATACAATAAGCGGTGCTCTACCCTGTCTAAAGGATATTAACACAGGGTGCTTCAACAATAAGCTTAGGAGAATCCTCCCAGCTACCCTTTTTCTCCCTGTTGCAGTCAGGAAGGAGATCCCTGACACATCAGGACTAAGAGGCCCAGACACCCCCGCAATCATACACACATTCCTTACTACTCCCATTTGATTTAAACTCTTTTTTTATGCTCATATTGAAGGAACAAGCAGGATAACGTTTCACTTTGATTGTACCTTATACGATTACATGTGAATAGATGAAGTTTAAAAATTGGTTGACTGAACTTTCCCATTTTCCTCAGGGTTTACCTGGTCCACGGCGTAGAAGATGTGGTCGTAGACATCGTTCTGTGTGTAAACAGCAAAGGAGCCATCTGAGGATTCATCGTAGTCTTTGAGGAAGAGGTGCTTGAAGGTCATCGTGTTCTCCTCCTTGAAGGTCACCACCACCTGGTTACTGAGGCCAAATAGCACTAACTGCAGTACAGAGGAGAGGGTGTTCAAAAAGTTGTCAGTTCAGAGGAAAAGGAGAAAGATATGTTGGGAGGAGGAGCGTGGACAAAGAAGAAGAACGTTCCATATGCATACCTAAGACTGCAGGCTGTGTGTTGCTTTGTTAGAACTACGCTATGATTTGTGGCTCATCTATTACATAAACTCTGTGTGGTTTAGCACCTCATTAATCACTGACAGCTCCCATCTGTCCAGATAAGAGTTGTGCCCTGACAAATAAAAACAGAATGTCTGTTTACATTTCTGACTGCAAAATGTATCACTCTGTATCTCATTCATATATCTGTAGATCATAATCTTTCTTTCAAATTATAAATTACTAATAATATTAGTAATTTACAATAGCATACGTAGACTTTCAATGAAAAATGCACAAAAATGAGTTGGGATAAAAAATATTTTTACTTAAAATTTTAAATTGTTGAAACAAGACCTTTTACAACTTTGAACTGTTCTATAATAACATTTTCATCACTAATGATTTTATATGCGCTTGTGTCACTTTTCATGTATTTTAATATTTTAAGTGGTAGCTTTATACTTGACAAATACGATACGTCAGGATTATAATGGAGTTTGTGCTGAAAAAAGGATCAGTGCATTTGGGGTCAGGACATTTTAAAAGGCGCTACAAAAAAGACATTAATACATAGGAGGTCAGCAAAAATTATATAATGAACCTGGACTGCGGAGGGAAAACACATATTCCTCAGGTAACAACAATCTGTCCTTTGAGTCTCAGTCTACGTGAAGGAGTTCACACTTTTATGATATCAGATAACAGTTTTGGTCAGTTCGGCCAAGTTCACACTAACTGAGTCAGAACTTAAACCTACATGTATTCACATATAAAAAAAGACAAATACGACAGGATTTAGAGAGCAGATTGGGAAGGAAAGACTAATCTAAATCAAGAGAGCAGATTAACAGAAAGTGTACATACAAAACAAAAGAGCAATATACACGTTTAGATGTAACGTGACATACCTGAGCTGTGACAATAACGATTTTGAGCAGCTGCAGGACCAGCTTATAAGGCTTGCGGCCTTTGGCATGAAATTTATCACAAGGGCTCATGAAGAAGTATTTTAACTTCCTGCGAATGGCCTCCTCCTCCTGATCAGCCCCGGGCCAATGGCCTGCCGTCACAGTGGGAAACCAATGGTTATTATGGTTGCTGCCGTGACTGTTAATTTGATGGTCATGCTCGCCGCTGCTGTCTGTGGAGCCGTAATGAGTCACCGAGGAGCGCAGGCCTTCGTGTTCTGAAAGAAAAAAAAATAAGGAACGTTTAATTTCGAAGGGTTGCTCATGCAGATCTTTTCTAAGAACTTAAGTAATTAAAGTAACTATCCCTCAGTCAACACAATAAAAAGCTTAATACTTTAGTGTTGTGTATTTTAAGTTAATGGAATTGGTCTTTGTTTCAGGTGAGGTCAGCGATTAGTATTTTTCTTAGTCATGATTAAATGGAGGTAGGTCACATGGCACTAAAGAATGTCAAAGCGAAGATAAATTAAATATCCATGGTTATTCAGCAATTAGGCGAAACTAGGAGACGGGCACCAGGAAAACAATCCCTATTGTGCAGGGCAGCAGTTGTGACTATAACACCTGGCTGAAAAGGGAAGGCACCAAATCACATGAATTGTACTGGTCCTCTGAAGTGCTCTGTCCACTCATTTCTTGCTTCTGCTAATTGACACAGCCTAGGCTACTTCGAGCGACGGCATCCTGTCAGCAGCACACGTGTGCCCGAGCCTGAGCAATCTGTCTTCTGCTTTTAATCTCAGTCCAACACCTTCTCTTAGTCTTGCTAATGTGTATAGTACTCCTCTCTGTCCCCTCTGGCACTGTGAACATGTGCTCAACTCAGCTACACATGCAATTTAACCCTTTTAATTCCAAAGCCACAAGGACTAATAGAGATAAATGTTGTAGTGTACAAGGTACAAAAACAGCCAATATCTGATTATTGTTACAGGTTTATTTAGGGTGTGATTGACTTCTGAAATCCCTGCTACACTACTTGTCTTAAATTTATTTCAACCAGCGACAGTGAAATCTATTTTCTCGAAGAGTGTTTTATGTCTGCTAATTAGTGCTTATATCAGTGTAGTATATGACGAGTACAAAAGGTCAGGCAGATTGCTGGGACAGTTAGGTAAGAGCTGACCAATCTCAGAAGAAATCTAGCCTGACTGAGTTACAAAAGAAATTTAAGAGAGTATGCACATGGTTACACAGAATTAAATCCACCACACTTTTTGGGCAGGGCAGGGAAATACAACGAGCTACCAATAACATTCTACTGAGCATTATGACAGGGGCTTTAGCTGAACAAAATAAAGGCAAAATATAATATGATATTTTTCCCAAATCCAAGATACAACAGTATCGGGGGTATTTAGTTAAAATCAAATTACACTAATGTAATGTTTGATTAAACTCTTCCTTTATTATAAAACCGTTATATACTGTGGTTTCAATTCAACCACTCTATTTTTAATTGGTTATTACCTCAGGTGCTTTGGTTGCATTTTGTAATTACTTTCTGCACTGTGCAGAAAGATTCATTCAATCCCCTTGGTGATTTTAAAGCCTTCTTTGTGTTATTTAAGTATGAAGGTTGTCTGACTATGAATGCTTCTTGTTCTCAGGTCTCTATTGAAAGACATCTCCATCATAAAAAGTCAAAAAAAAAAAAAACAACCTGTGTTAAAAAAACAACAAAAAAAACATGGCTAAATCAACAGACAGTTTATGGTTGGAAAACAAAGCTGGTGAACATGTCCAATGGTGGAAGAAGTACTCGTGTTTTACTAATAAGTAAAGTAAAAGTAGCAACACCACTCTGAAAAAATACTCCTACATACAAGATTTCACTTAAGTAAAAGAACAAAAAGGATTAACAGCAAAATGTATAAAAAGTAAGTATTTGCTGGGTAGAGGGTTATAATGTTATATACTGTATATCAAATCATTGGAATACCATTACTGATACTTAAACACTTAAGCAGCGTTTTAATGTTACAGCTGGTGGAGGTGGAGCACATTTTAACTACTTTATATAACACTGTTGGATAGTTGAATCTATAACACAGTATTATGTCTTATAAACTAATCATATGTTTTGTTTGTAAACTGTAAAATCTGTAAATTAACTCCAGCGGTCATAGAAATGTCATAGTTACTTTCCACCACTGGACATGTCATGTCTTTGGAGGAATCGACAACACTGTAGGAAAGCCACAAATCACAAAAGTAGGCTTAACACGCTTAATACTTGTCACATGCTTTTGGCTTGGCAGACCAATAACGAACAACGGGGTCAGTCAGTTTGTTCAGTCAGGAAGTTTACATGCAGAAAATGACTTGTTGAGTTGGAAATAAACTCAGGACTAGATTAGCCATGGTGGCTGTTGTCCTTTCTATACAAACATGTGATTTTAGAGCATTTGATTACTGTTCTTTATTTGTCAGACATGAGAAACTTATACAAGTATTACTATGTAGTCCAAGTTAGCATGTGCAAGGTCAGATAAACTGCTGAGTCAGGATGAATCCAAACTCAACAGGCACAATAAGTCAGCAGAGCAAACCACCAGCTTAGCAGAGTTTTTTAATGGAAATGAGAAGTGAAACGGAACGACAAAAAAAAAAAAAAAAAACAAGTGTTCAACATTAGCCAGCAGTGACTGTAAACAAGATGAAAGTTCAACAAAACAACACAGAAGGGGACTGGCATTTCTAATTCTCGTCATGTGTTATTCTGTGGCACCACAATAAAACATCTGGTAGTGTTGTAGTACTCGAGACCGATCTAGATCTCACGATCACTTTTTGATGGTCTTGTTCTTGTCTTGGACTTGACCACATTTGTAGTTGGTCTTGTCTCGGAAATTGAGGACTCTGGATTTTATTTCAACACCAGTCAAGACCATAACTTTGGGAATATCAATAAGTTGTTTTTGCATCATCTGATTAATTTTTTAACATCCTAACTTTGATTGGATGTAAAACGTACTGCTTGAAATGCAACTAATAACCCTAATTAAAATTGTGTTACTGTTAACGACTGTCACCCCTTCCGGCAATAGTGATGCTTATGTTGATTTCAGCTCTTAGGGTTTGTATGTAGGTGTTTTAATGGCAATGTGGATCTTTCAGATCAATTTGAGAAGTACCTATGATGTCTTTCCACATTTTATTGTGCGTCATGTAATGTGGGGAACCGGTCTCGCTCTCCCTCGGTCTTGGTCTCGACTTGGCCTCAGCCCCTAAAAGTCTTCGTCTTGTCTCGGTCTCGATGAACTCTGGTCTTGGTCTTAACTTGGTCTTGGTTTGGGCGTTTGGTTTGACTACAACACTAATGATTGGTATTTTTCAAGTTTTCCTCTTTATAAACTAGTTTGTAAGAGAATCATTTTGGCTACTGTAACTAAATGGAGGGGACATGCTTATTTTTATAAGTAACCATCCTTGAGACAAATGTAAACCAACCTCACTACCACAAATCAAAGGATGGGACCTGCTTTCGCTCTGAAATGAATACAGAAAAACATTATACAACAATAACATCTAAGTCATTGATATTTTCTGATACTGTTAAAAGGCGAAATCAGCATTTTTTGTTTGAAATCTGAAACGTGGACTGTTCTGGGCAATGCTTAACCAGCTAATTTAATAACCATGCTTCATGGGACTGGCCTATTACTGATGTGAACAAACATTTAAGAGCATCAGAAAGCTAATTCCTTGTGTTTAGTTCTTGCCTAGAGAGTTAATTGTTCATTTTTGCAAACAAAGAAGAGGCATATATTCTGAATATATTTAGTTAACAAAATGCTGATCATCCTTCTCGAAACTCTTCAATTATGTATCTGTATATGGTTTAAAAGAGTACGCTACATAACTTTGACCACATTACCAACAGCGCAACACAACCACCCACAGTTCGATCTGAATTTGGGTGAGTCATGCTGGTAGTGGCTTATGTAGTCTCGAGCTGCTAGCCTTAAGCCAAGATGCCTACAGAGGTCTGGTAAGCATAAAATGGGCTGAGTACCTCTTAAAGTTAAATTCATGTAACAAATATAAAAATACAGTTTGGGCCTTTAATAAAGCATGGCATTAACTGTCCTGCTCAACGCTTTAAAAGATCTTAAAAAACGAATGATTTAACAGTTTACCTGGTCACACCCTTACATTGTTTATTCTTAAATTAAATCTCAAATCTTTACTTCGTTTTTGGCTCAATGCCTGTAAGCTTAGCCTACTGTGCATGACCCACTTCAGGAAACAAGAGGTGACCTGAGGTTTTATGATAACCACATGCAGTAAACCAAACCCTCATTCAAAGGGATCAGTTTCTAAATTATCCAACACCTGTTTCTAAACCTGTGAGAATTTCTAGCTGTTAGGGTGATATGAATAACATCCAAAATGAGCACTTAGCTTACTACAAAATCTGCTGAAGGTCACAGTATCTTAATCAACTCTTTAACAAACAAGGAAGACGGGGTGCCCTGGGATTGACCGGGTTTGCGTGCCTCGGTGAGAAGAATGAAAAACAGCCAAAAGAATCCAACCACTTCACATTTCATGCAGACAATAGGCGAAAGCCGACTGCACACACATTTTGATTAGAGTGTGCCGATGGTCACGGCTGATAGAAATCAGACAAACAGGAGAGGGAGCAGGCCATTGACAGTGCCACTAGATTTGACACAGACTGAATAAAATCTGTTAAAATATCTGGCTCTTCCAGTTCAGGGCCGCCTGTGGAGCGCTGGCAGAAGCACCTATGTTAGAAGCACCTATGTTACTGCTTGTCTGTCAATCAAAATCCTTACTGCACTGGAAATCTGTCAACAACTTCTTGTATCTGTGCTTACATCTTGTCTGGCAGTCCACAGCAGGAGGCCACCCACAGGCTGGCAGTACAAAACTTCCACTAATGCCCGAGCACGGGGTGATGATGGCGCAATGGATAAGATGCCTGCCTTTGGTGTGAGAGACCCGGGTTCAATCCCCCACTGTGACCCATCCACCATTGTGTCCCTGAGCAAGATACTTCATCCCTAGTTGCTCCAGAGGCGTGCGACTTCTGACATGTATAGCAATTGTAAGTCGCTTTGGATAAAAGTGTCAGCTAAATTAATAAGTGTAATGTAATGCAAAAGATATACTGATAACCATGTACTGGAGGAAGGTTGTGATTTTTTTATGAACTGAAATGCAGCCTTCTTTTGCGGATGCAGATATTTAGTGAGCATGGCGGTCGATGGCTGATATATACTGTAATGCCAATATCAAAACAAAGAAAAGTCACGCATAATGCCATTATTCCACGCAGAGTAAACTCTAATATACACGGTTATCTTAGGCAGTAACATGTTGTTTTAGATGGAACGGATTTGCTGTCATTTAGGAACATTTACAAAAGAAGACGGTGACTGAAGAAAAATTGGGCTTGAGACTAACTTTTCACCACCTTTCCATAGAGGTGAGCTAACATCGTTCCACAGCAGCCACACTGACGAGGCTGGCTGAAGATGTATCCGCACCCCGCAGACATTTTTTGTTTATCGACTTCGTGAGTGCAGGTATGGGCCAGACAGATTAATCGATCTATCACTAGTTTCAACACAAGAGTAAATGGTCAGTTTATCCAAATTACCAAACATAAAAAATTATATACGTTTTTTACTTACCCCTAATGTTGGAAGTTCGTGGAGATGGTTTTATGTGTAGAGGTTTTGAGATATGCACCCTACTGCCACCAAAATACTATGAAGTCACACGACACTAGTTATCAACTCAGTAAGTCAAACCAGGGTTTATGATCCAACTCACTTTCAAGAACCTCTCGTCACTTCAAAAGTCTGATTAATTTATTTAACGCACTCAACAATTTTCCAATTATTGTTCTAAATTAACTTTTAATTAATTAAGCAACGAAACAAAAAGTCCATCCATGCCATAAAAAGTGCTCAAATCATTGTGGAGAGACTCCACTGTAACGTTTACTGAAAAATGACCCAAGTTACCCGCGCCCAAATAGTAAAAGGTGTGGCGCTACATGACCAGTCTCTATAATGTAAAAAAATAAATGCAACCTATTGGCTATAATAAACAAATTCATATTAAACTTAATTTGAATAACAAAATGCTTGGTCATTATATTTAGCATTAAATCAAAATCAAAATGAAACCATGTCTTAAAAAGGTACAACAAGTACAAGGCTTCAATCAGTCTCTGTTGGATGATATGAGTATACAAAAGCAACTCTGCATCACCTACAGCAGCCAATAAATATATACCCTATTTCTACAAATATTGCCATTTTTCAAGAAAAATGATTGCCAGTGCTTTTATAGCGTTGATCTCTCATCTCAAACATAACCTACTCCGGAGCAGGTTAGGAGTTCAGCATACGTTACCATGAGGGCAACAGGTGAACCACCGTCGCAGGACTGAAAACCCAGGGTTTAACCTTAAGTTACCTCGCTACGGTCAAATTCTGCTTCGTAGTATAGGCCTCTGGAAAACACAAGCTGTAACGTAAGGTCCACTTGCTAGCTTTTCACAGTTTCCGAGCTTTCAACTGCATTTTACAGTCTTAAAAGCTTTGGAAAACTCTCTCATCAAACTACTGTTTCTAAGATCAAGAACTTTCACAATGAGCTTAAGATCCTTCACAGTACACAGGGGCACTAGAACCGGTGGAGCCTTATTATGTCATTCAACCCACATCAACTATCTGTCAAAAATCTTCAAACTCAACCACGCGTGAGAGGAGCTTATGAAACGGTGTTAAAGCCATTATTATGCATGACAGTAGGGCCATTTTGATTTAGTAGATTTGCTGAAGGGGGTAGGATGGAGGTGCAGCAGCTGGGTCTTAACGGGCACACAGTGTGGACAACAGTCTCTTTTAGACTAAGAAAACCCACAGTCTAATTTTCTGACATTTTATAGACCAACATGACAAACATGTAATCGATTAATCGAGAAAATAATCAACATACGAATTGTGAATGAGAATAACTGTTAGCAGCAGCCCCAGTTTGTTGATTTTGTTTTCTCACTGCTTTAACCTAATTACAGTATATGCCTAATTATAGTCCACAATACATGCAGTTGAAGGTAAAACCCCCTAACTACACTACCAGGGCTGAAACTGATGATTATTTTACATTTCAGTTAATCTGTAAATTATTTTTAAGATTGAACAAACTATGACTTTGTCTAAAAATGTCAGAAAATAGGGAAACAGCATAGATTCATAGTGTTGTACAAATGGATGAAAGCAGCAAACCATCACATAAAAAAACCTGGAAAAAGTGACTGACTTTTTTGACATGAAAATAGAATCAAGCGATTAATTCATTGTCAAAATCATAATACAGTGTCAATCATTTCAGCTCTAATGTAGTCTAAATCTATTAATAATTAAAAAATAAAACCTGTAGCAGAGTGTAAACACACTTTTCTATTTTGTAAAATGACTCTGAAGGCTGACAAAGTCTTTCAACATACAAGGACTTCTAGGAGAAAATAATAATTTAATAGCTCTCTCTAACTGGTGTTTATTAGTTTTTTAACGGCTATGACAATCAAAAGGAGGCGATGATGTCTAACCGCCTTTGTGTTATTCAGTTACATATCTGCCTGACTGGTGCTGCTCCTTTTTCTGTATTAAGACATGATGATTGATAGTGTCATCACAGCAAAATCCCCGATGTTGACAAAGATGTTTGTGAGAAATACACTTGCTGCTGCTGCTGATGGTGAGTTACGTTAGTGTAGCGCAGCTGCTCAGAAGATCACAGAACAACAACGTTAACTACATTTTAGACTCCAGGTTTAAATCACGGAGATAAACAGCCAAACAACCTCTACTCGTAAAAAGACAAATGCGTCATGCCTAACGTTGACGGAGGTTATATTTTAACGTTAAATGTCGGCAGCAGACACATTACCTGGGGAGTGCTGGTGTCCCGTCGCAGCCATGTAGCTAACCTTGTAAAAAACAATAAATATGTAAAAGCATGCCGCTAAAAGCGCGGAGTACCCGACTGTAACTCTCACGGCACACAGCTGTCCTGAAACAGCAGCCGGGTGGAGCTGCTCTGCTCATGGGCTCTGCGGGCTGCCGTTAGCTGGAGAAGTGAATAGCTCGGGCTCTCTTCCGGTCCCGCAGGTCACGTGCCTCACAACACGTGACCATGCTACTGGCAGTTCTCTGCTCATGTGCCAGGACTCCTGATTTACACCACAGTTATCAAACGATCCGCTGCAAGGCACGATTTACAACTTGTTAAGTTATATTCTGTGGCCTGACATAGGGTTATTCATTACTATTTTTAAAAAAGTTAGTATTTTTATACACTGTGACTGCTCCTACACGAATCATTTAAATTTGTCAAAATCTAATACACAAAGTAACATAAATTGAACTAACCATTATTCAGGGAGAGACTTAATAACTGCACAAATTCCCAATATTACCGGGTTTAAGTTATTCTACAAAAGTGAATGACTGTCTGTCTCAGTGTGTATTCATGTGCATTTACTGTCCTCAATGCAGACCCAGAAGCAAATTAAAACCTTCTAAATATGTAGTATTATTAAAACAAACGCATCCTTGGCAGAAGTATAAACTGATAGGCAGGCTTTTCTATACATGTATGAATTATTTTCAACAGACTTTTAATTTCAACATGTGTTTGTAATTCAAAATAAGTTTCATAAATATAGTATTCATTACAGGACTGTTGGGCTGGATGACCTTACAGGTGTTTCCGTTTGTCTGGTCGCTAACTGAGAAGGTTACCGCTCAACATAGTTAGACAAACAAAAGATGTCGCCTTTATCTATAATTATTTTCTGTCACGATCAATAAGGACAAACTCTGCAAAGAAGTCTGGTGAGACTGTCAAATGTCAATAATATAGTTTCTAGTAGATCTTAGTCATTAGTGAATTCAGTCCAGATTAATCTCAAAGCTTTTAAAGGTGTAGATACAAAAACAGGCCATCTCCTGCAACAGACTTCAACTGTATCATTAGTCAAACACTTTTCCATCAAACATTCGTGGTACTCGAAAACAGGAGCGCAGTGAGAAGTTTTCTTTTCTTGGACAAATGACTCACCATCACTCCCTGCTTTCCCAACACGTAACTTTCCAGTTGCAGTATCTCTTACGGTAAAACACTCGTGATTTCTGAAAGCATAAAATTTAAATAGTGTTATTCCCAGGGATCAAGAACACATATCTTTATCCAAAAAAACATCCCCTTATGTATTTATTTACATTTGATCAGAGCTAAATAGAGGTTTAAACATTATATTGCACAAACACACTCTCCAACCACAGTGCTTTCATTGCAGGCTTAAAGTGTGACACAAATAAAGCGGCCCAATCTTTGGGATGCATCCCCGTTAGACTGTGTTGTGGTGATCCCACGACACAAACATGTGTAGACCGTCTGACAGGGATACAGCTTTTGTACCATCATGCCGGCCAAAAGAGATGCAGTCATACGTTTTATCTGACTAATATGGCAACATGGGGAAATGGAAGATTTTACATCAGCTGTTTTGTTGGGAAATTGAAGGGGTCAGCCTAACACGCTGTACAAAAACCAAGAACCCCATCAGCAGCACAAGATTAACCAGCTGTTCCAGATAAATAAATAGTGAGATGTTCATATTCTGAACTTGCCCCGACAAGTCCCCTGCGTTTCCGCTGCAAAGGCGTGAAATCAATAAACATTTCTTGAGTAACAGATACATTCAATACAATATACAATAGTTCTTCTTTAGAGATGAAATGATGATTAGTCCATTAATTTATTACTTGAGTGAGGGAATGATAATTAACAACAATTTTGATAATTGATTGATAAATGTGATTTATTTGCTTTTCTAAATAACTTGATCATGAGCTTGGAGCTCTTGTGACAGTTGACGGTGACCTTGGCGGGGACGCTGCTGAGGGCAAGCATGGCCTCTGGATCACTCCAGTGAAGGCTGCACGGTTCGAGGTGCTGTTCTCCTTAGGAACAGAGATGTACACGTTGACGAGGTGCTCTTTTTCGATGGCCCGCTCCAGCTCGTCTGCCTCCTTGCCAAACAAGGCTCTCCACGCAGATACCTGTGCAGAACAATGCAAATGACGGATGTAGGCGGAGGTTCACACTGGAATTATCACTACGCTAGCTGTTATGTATTTAGGTTTCATTTAATTCCCATTATTCATACTAAAAGAGTTTACAAAGTGCTTTGACAGGAGTTGCGTGCCTCGGTGAGAAGAATGAAAAACAGCCAAAAGAATCCAACCACTTCACATTTCATGCAGACAATGGGCGAATGGCGACTGCACACACATCTTTGATCAGAGGAGTGTGCAGATGGTCACAGCTGATAGAAATCAGACAAACAGGAGAGGGAGCAGGCCATTGACAGTGCCACTAGATTTTACACAGACTGAATAAATCTGTTAAAATATCTGGCTCTTCCAGTTCAGGGCCGCCTGTGCAGCGCTGGCAGAAGCACCTATGTTACTGCTTGTCTGTCAATCAAAATCCTTACTGCACTGGAAATCTGTCAACAAACTTCTTGTAGGCCTATCTGTGCTTACATCTAGTCTGGCAGTCCACAGCAGGAGGCCACCCACAGGCTGGCAGTACAAAACTTCCATTAATTCCCGAGCAAAAGATATACTGATAACCATGTACTGGGGGAAGATTGTGACATTTTATGAACTGAAATGCATCCTTCTGTTGCACTTTGCCATGTGCACTTGGTTCAGAGTCACCACAAGAGTTGTTATCAAGGAGAAGAAAAAAAGGCCCGATAATAGGGCTTCAAATGGTCAGTTTACCAAACAAATCAAAACATTACCAAACCCCTAATGTTAGAAGTTTGTGGAGATAGTTTTTGGTTTTATGTGATGAGGTTTTGAAATATGCACCCTGCTGCCACCACAACACCATGAGGGAAGTATGTTTTTTTTTTAAAAACCCTGCATGGTGCAAAGCAGCACGGTGTGAACACATTGTGTGTTGTAGAGCTGCAACCATTTATCCATTAGCTTACTAGCTAATCAGCAACTGTTTTGATAATTGATTAATTGGTTTGAGTTTCACTGATTCTAGCTTCCTAAATGTGAATATTTCCTGGTTTCTTCGCTCCTGTATGACAGTCAACTGAACATCTTTGGGTTGTGGACAAAGCAAGATATTTGAGCATGCCATCATGGGCTTTGGGAAACACTGATCAATCTTTTACCCCCATTTTCTGACATTTTATAAATCAAACATGTAATCGATTAATCGAGAAAATAATCCACACATGAATCGTCAATGAGAATAGCCTAATTGTTAGCAGCAGCCTTGGTGTGTTGATTTTGTTTTCTACAGTTTATTAGTACAATGTTGATATAAAAGGTTGATGAAATTGCCACTATCCAATTTTATTTCAATTTTAATACTATGATGTTAATTTTGCTACTGTATCTCACATCATAAATGGACATGTCATATTGTAATTGATGCACTGGCAGTGCCAGAGCTTACACCATGTTTGCTCAGAGGAAAGTTGTAAAGGCGGCAATGACGCACAGGACTGATCAGCCCCAGGAATACTATTATAAACAGGCAGAATGCAAACATTACTATATCATTACTTTTTACAGCAGGAATAAATTTTTATCTTTTGACATTATAGATCGTGCTCTAGATCTGTTGGGTTTTTTGCTACTATTTATCCCACAGGCATCACTGTACTGTTTCATCATATCTAAAATACTCCTGATACAATGATGCTTGAATGCCTTGTAATGAAGAACTCTGCCTCTTTCACGTGATATATGATTGAAATATTGAGACAATATATACAGGATCACCAACGTTAGGTTTAATGTATCTTCCTGTACATTGTTCTTGGTATATCAAAACCAGAGTCAAATTCTTTGTCTGCATAGGCATAGGCTACTTGTCCAATAAAGTTGATTCTGTTTGGAGGGTCGGTCTGCTTCTTCACCTCTCTTACCACATCGCTTTCACCTCTGTTATCTGTTTATTATGACTTGACAACCAGGCGGGTAGTAGGCTATTTACTTAGGTAAAAGAATCAATAGGCTTTCCTCAATGTGAAAATAGGCCTACTCCATTTCATGCAAATTTAACATTTTACTTAAGTAATCAGCTTAATGTACCACCGTAAAACAAGTGGAAAAACCACCAGTCTAGTGAGATTTTTTAAACCTGCTTTTGAAAGAGATCAAACTTGTTTCATGAACTACATATCAGTGTTTTAAAGGAAGAGGTAATGAAGGATTGCCGCTTTAGAATCAGGTAAATAATAATAAAACCAGGTAACTTCTCTTAAAACAAGTTGTTATCTCAATGCCATAGGGAGTGCAGTGGGAGATTGGTTCGCGTTTGTGTTTAAACCACGCATAATGTCGAAGGCGCTCACACTCACCTCAGCTTTGGGTCGGCACAGAGGCCGCTTCAAAACAGCAGACTTGCCAGGGGTGAAGCGAGTCTCCATTATAATTAAATTAACAGCTGTTGCGGTGCAAAGGGAGAAAGAAGTTACATTAGAGACACAAGCTGCTGGACTGGACCTAACTGCTAATAAAGCTTCTAATGTAAATGTGTCAGGGATATTTTTTCATTCCAGCGTTCACAACAAGACACACTACAGCCTCACAGTTCACATGCTCACTTACTACACCTGCTTTTGTTGACGTTTTGATTACTTCCAGTTCCCAGTATTAACGTAACTTTGTCACATGACCAGTGATCGATCCTGATTTCTTGACGTAGGCTACTTGTCTCCAGACCATGGACTTTCAAAACATCCACTGTCCAAACTCAGATAACACACCGATAGACAAAGCTAAGTTTGCAAGTATCTACCTTGTACAATGTTAAATTAAATTCTGAGACATTACGAAATAAGAAGTAAGTCAATCTTTTGATTTTGACATATATGTCACAACTTTGATTTAGTCGGCCTGTCTTTGATTTTTCTTTTGGTTAAAATTTTGCACGTATGGTTTTGGCTTAATAAACTGCAGTTTGGACATAAAAGTAATCCCTTTAAAAGTATTAGATATAGGCCTATCTTGTAGGCATTGTTGCATTACTGTAAAAATGTCTTCATTGGTTTAACTCTGTGGGTTTATATCTTAACAACACAAATTTACTTTTAATGTTACATTTTTTAATAGCCACTAATCTTAAACTTTACTAACCTTTATATAACCATAACTTGTAAAATATGCACAATATATGACAAGGCAATCATCTCCAGAAGGTGATTGGTTTTGAAATTAAAATGCTACTCAATGATTTTGAAACCTACACTTATACACAAGTGTATGTGGTCATTCATAAAACTGCAATCAGTGCATAAAACTACTAAGAAGGGAATATGTCCTTAATTTTGTGACAAAATGTTATAACTATATGTCAGTGAAGCCTAAGTGATAATTTAACACCAGTTTTGTGATGCCAGCTTTATGGCACCTCAAATGACAGAATCAGGACAGTTCTTGTTTTCACGTGCATTAAAGGTTCATGTAGTTGACTGTTTATGTGATCACCAGTGACTAAAACGTTTCATGACACTTGTGAGTACACAGCAGATGTTCACATCAGCTAAGATGGTAAACATTAACAATAAATTCACTTAATATATTGAATGGTATACTGCATACAAAGTAAGCTGTACAAGGCCACCTAACATGTGGGGAAAGAGTGACATAATTAGAAAAAGCACTTATTTGTAATCAGTGTAATAAACATTATGCAGGGGCCCAGACTTTGTTTTGCTCATGGCTCACTTTAACTTAACTGTAGGCTGAATCAATATTTGGAGCTGTCAGTGTACAAAGAGTACTCTTCCCTATTAGGACACAACATTGCAGTCGCGCACGTACACCTATACACCTACAGAACTCGTCTCAGGAGTTGTGTGGAGTGCAACTGTGCCATTCAGTTTACTTTTTTGGAAAGCCTGCATGTTAAGGGTTTTTGTAGAGATTCTTTGATACCGTCTCTTGTTCATTCAGCTTGGAAACAGAAAGAAATTAATATTTTTTTGTTTAACTGAAATCTTTTTTTCAGAGACAACAAGCAGGAGATGCAACATGACTTTATTGGGAATGTCGTTTTTTGTTCTGGCTTTATCCTACGTCTTTACTGTTAATAGCAGGCCAGCAGGTAAGTTCATGTCATTCAAAATGTAGTGTTCAGCAGTGTTAAATTCTTCATTAGGCTACACGATTTCTTTTTTCGAATGCTGATAAGTAATATTTTCTTTCTAGGCCACCAGTCATGTTGTGATTGTCATCTTTAATTCAAGAAAGAGCAGCTTGTGCTTCCCATCTATTTTATAAGTCAAATATTGAAGTTTTACATATGTACTCATCACACATACAGATATTAACAAATGCCTACATCCACCCTAATAGATGAATATCAAATAATGTAAACAAAAATACTGAAGGGACAAGAAACCTGTTACATTATACACATTTATGGAGATTTGTCTGGTTGAGTTGTGTTCTTAAGATTATCTCCTCCAACAAGCATCAATGAGATGTTGGTTTAGTAATTTTCCATCTGAAGAATCAGCTGTCAAGGAGGCAGAGTAGAGAAGGCCACAACAGTTTGCCATACAACAACACCAACTGAAGGGACTGTACAACAATTATTGGGAGGGTGGTGGTAGGGTTTGGGTTCAGACGAGGTCATGTGTTTTTGAGTCTTTTAAAGAAAAATGATATTAAATGGCATTAGTCACTTGAGAAAATGGCTCAAAAGCAACATTATGTGAAAAGATTTTTCTAAATGATCAATAGTGATGTCATCTTGTCCATAGTGGTGTCAGATCAAAAAACACCCTATATGAGTTGTTCTGGGGGGCACTGACAAGCAGTATAGTTTGTTGTCTAATGTGAAGGACTTGTTGGTCTCGGTAGTCTAAATCTAATTGGCAGAGAGACTTCCTATATATCTCTCTATATTTGAAATTAGTCAAATTGTATCAACCAATGGTGTTGCAGTTTTTTCTAAGT
The DNA here is from genome assembly GCF_014851395.1 of Micropterus salmoides. NCBI lineage: Eukaryota > Metazoa > Chordata > Actinopteri > Centrarchiformes > Centrarchidae > Micropterus > Micropterus salmoides. The sequence continues at coordinate 18,286,831 of NW_024040263.1, read as the reverse complement.
CAAAGGGTTCACAGGAAATATTGATGATGCTGGGGAGGGCCTTGCTTTACTAAAAATCAAAACAGGCCTGGTTCAGGCCTACGCTCTACTGCAGTAATTTCTGTACTGTCCCTAATTTAGCTGTAATCTGAATATGGCCATCAAGGTATCATTGACTGTGCCACATACATTTGGGAGGGTATTAAAACCATTTTGAAACCTCATTTATGTTCTCTTTCCTTCTTTCTACAAACAAGTTGTTGTTAAATTGTGTTTAATAATGTCATTCAGCAAGGGTCACAATGTGACATGAAGAAAAAGAGTTCAATCACCAACTCATCATTGCACTCAGTGTTCTTCCTTTACTTTTTTTGTCCCTAATTTGTATGGTTGTCAGGTGTCCACCTGCGTAACATGGACAGCTTCATCCGAGCCGTGCAGCAGGTTGAAGAGTCCAACCCCGGGCTGTCCCCTCTGGCTCTGGTCAGGGCCCTGAGGAGGACCGCCGGCCACGACGATGTGATGACAATCCATTTCTTGGGTGCATCAAATAATCTCAGTGATGGCGAGGCCCTGGAGACTTCCATTCTCAATGCCTCATCCTTTAGCTTTTTTGACAAGGCCATCCACCACATTGTGACAGATTACGGAGAGGAACGTGGGGTAGTTCTCGCTCCAGATGGCACCACAGTAGCCCTTGCACCTTTACTGCTAGGAATTGAATCGGGATTGAAAGCCAAGTTGGAGGGGACGCCAGCTGTTGGGATCTTCCCTCTCACCTTAGGCAGGACGCTGGGCCTGTCCTTCTTCAGCCTCCAGGACTTCCCGCCATCTTATCGCCTGGGGCCTAACGGGTGCTGGGACAGTGTGGACCACCCTAAGGTGTTCAAGCTGTCTCGGGCTGCCACTCTGGCAACTAATGCTGTTATTAATGGGGGCATGGATGGAGCTATACTGGGCATGGACCTCACCAACCTACCTACGTCTGAACAGCCGCAGGCCCTCAGTGAGATTTTGAAAGGCTACTATAGTTTTATTCTGCATGAGGGACAAGGTCTTGATGCTGTGACCAGCCATGTTAGCCCGAGGCGAAGGGAGATCTCCAGAGCCATTCTGGAGCCACTGGATCTTCACAGCCAGTTGATGGAGGTACTAGCGTTAGTCTGGAAGCTGGAGAAGACAGAATGGATTGCTCTGGACCCTGATGTGGGGAAGGCAGTGAAGGATGGATTGGAGGCCTTTGTGCACAAATACTGGGGTGAGCTATGAAATTATTCTGAAAGCCGTGGTGACTTTTTAAAATGTCTTGTTTTGTTGGACCATTCGGACAAAGAGGCTCAGTTTACTGTCATAGAAGTTTATGAAAAACAGGGAAATATTCACATTTGATGAGCAGGAGCCTGAGATTCTTGCTGAGAAACTGCTTAGATAATATCAGATTATCAAAATTGTTACCGATTTATTTTCTGCTGATCAACCAATCAATTAATCAAATTGTTGCAGCGCCAGCATAAAGCTCTCAAGATAGTTAAAAAATCCTGTGCAGAATAGTATCTCATTATTAAGAACTAACAGTAACACTGTATTTGAAGGTGCTTGTAATAGGCAGTAATTAATAGTTAAAAGACACTTATAGACCTTATAGGCTGCTTATAAACATAAATAAGTCAATATAAGTGTTACAGCATAATTAACACATTATTGCTTATAAGACAATTATAGGCTCTTATTAGAAACATGTTAACAAGTTATATATACCTCATGAACCTTAATAAGATGTTTATTAGCATTAGTGAACTTAATGAGTGTTAGTAATGTCCTAAAACACATTTATTATTGCTTGTAAGATATTACACTTGTATATATTTAAGAGCACTTATTAGAAACTTGTTAAAGGTTTATAGACCACTTATCAATGTTAATAGGATTTTCAATGACTGACAATCAGACTGTAAGAAGTTTATATTACTGCCTTATAAAGGCTAATATATTCTTATTTATGCACTTATTAACCATTAACAATGCTCCTTTGCAGCTACCTAAACAAATGTGGTTCACTTATTTGTAAACTATTTAATATATTCACAGATATTTTTATTATTTGTGGAATTTGTGTATTTGCAGTTCTGTTTTCTATTTGCAAAATATTTGTGAGTTTACAAATCTTCATTTTGTGTTTGTGCGAAGTGTTTTTACACTTCGATTACACATCTACACACAGATCGCTCATCTGTTCACACAAATAATATTGAAACATAAATACCCCCATACAAGTGTGTTTTTCAGTCCTCCACCTTCAACAATGTCTGTATGGCATTTAGGCCAGTAAGATGACCTTGAGATCGTGGACTTTGGGGAACATTTTTGGTTCCCATCCTCCAGCTCCACGAAGATCTTCTGAAAAACCTTAAAAGGCCCATTAGGTAGGTGAAAGCCCTACAATGGGAACACCAAAAAGGACCAGTGCTCCTGCGATGGCTATTCCAGCTTGCTTTTTAAGACCTCCCTCCCTGATTTCTCTTGTCCACAAATACGTTGAGTGCAAACTAAGGGAGGGCCTCTTGGATGGCTGAAGCATCGTTGTCATCACAAACCTGTGAAATATACCAGAGAGAATTAAACCTACTTTTTTTTGATAATGTTAAGAACACATATAGCTCTTTGCTCTCCCTCTGAACAGAAATCTGGGTGGGATTATGTAGTTGCTTTGGTCATTTTGAGCGTTGTTGGGATTTAAGTCAAGAAATGTGTGTGCGCATCAGAAATACATTTGTGAACCTTAATGTTTTTCTCACATGGATTTACCTACATTTCTAAACAATAACTATCTTCTGTGAACTGAAAAATATTTATGTGGAGAGAGTCATGTATATATAATCAAGAAAAAAATTAGCGATTCCTGCAGTGAGCATTAATAAAAAGGTGAGGGGTCAGAAAAAAAACTTTTCTTTACCTGATAGTCCTTGATTAAGTCCTCAAGGTAGAGAATGAGGCCTCTGATCACAGCTTCTCTCTTTCAAATATATGGAATACGAGATTATCTTACAGTACAGATATCAGAATGCTACAACATTAAACCAACAGCTACAATATTAAAAGTACATGCCTCGTTTATGATGTCAAGGGTCTCATCAAATTCCTTCCCAACAGCTCCTCCCTTCCAATCTACGTGTGTCTGTCCAACTTCCCTGGGAATGTGAAAAGGAATTAGAGACACATGGGAAAGAGAAACAGTATACCAAGAAAAAGTAACCCTAGAAACTACCAACATAGGATCAATAAAAATAGATTATCAAGGTAATGGGAACTAATGCACAGCAAGCAACATCTGGTGCATACACATTTGAAATGAAATCTTGCTGTTCATAGTAAAAAAAACTATTTAGATCTATCAATTTGCTCTGTGAAATGCAAAAAAACCCCCAAACAGGACAAGTAGAACTCTGCCATCTGAAATGAAAACAACTTTTTGCCTGGCCCATGAGCTAGTTAATATAACTGTAAATTGTAGATTCACACACTCAATATGCACAGATTGCACATCACTTGGTAATTTGCATTCCTAATACAGCTACCCTATATACTTCTGTACATATATATACATATATATATGTATTATTTACTATCCACTAAAAGTGCTGTTATTGCCAATAACAGGTTCAGATTGTTATTATAAGTGTCTGACAACATTATAGAAAGGGTCCTTACAGAGAGAGACATTTTTGTAAAGATTAAAATTATTTTCGTTTAACCAGAAACGACTCCAAAATCGCCATCACCAAACACACCAGACTCCATTTAATAATCAATACTTTTAGCATGTATAGAGCCAGCATAATTGTTACATGTAAATGGTTGAATTTAGGGTTATTTCAACCAAACCAGAGTGGTGGTTGTTGGAACAACGGAAAGACAACTAAGATGTTTTGTGAAGGTTTTATCTTGTTTCTGTCGACTTTAAATGAAATGTGTTTTATGATGATAAAATTACGGTTAATTCGAATAGAGTCTGGTGGGTTTGGCGATTTCAGGGATGTTCCATGTTAAAACAAAAAGGATCTTACTCTTTAACAAAAGGTCGACCTCAGCAGGGATCCTTTCCATAATGTTGTCAGACACAGAATAATTATCTGAGCATGTCAGTGGCAAAACAAGCACATGTTGTGGATGTAAATTGAAGGCGTGTAGCTGCCTCTTAATGTTACATTGTAGCTTCTATCGCCTTCTACCAATTTCAAATGTCCAGGTTAAAAGAAAACAAAGTTAAATTACTCTAAGACATTATTCAAGCTGCTCTAAACATCCAGGTGCCTATGTTGGCTTACACTACATGCCTTATTTTATAGCTGCATGCTAACATTAGCTTCAAATTAACTTCATACTAGAGCCAACTATCGGCACACTGGCAGAGTTTCAATTACACATGAAGCCACTAAAGCCACCTACCAGCTTAAGAAATAATAGTAACTTAGATACCTTACTCCGGCTTCCAGTATAAATCCAATGTAACAACATTATCTCCAAATGACACGTAGCTAACCACTTTGCTAACTGTTTTCGTACCTTAAATTACATCCACGTTCCTCGTATGAAATGCAAGGGGTTTCCAGACAAACAGAACAGGAAGGGAAGTTGGAGTCAACGAGGCTCCTCCAGGCTCCTCCAGGCTCCTCCTGCACAATAATTTTTTATACTGAGTATATAGGTTTGTTGTGTGTGTGTGTGTGTGTGTGTGTGTGTGTGTGTGTGTGTGTGTGTGTGTGTAACTAAGAAGATTGGCTGTGATTACTTCATACATTTTGTAAAGAAAAAATGCACAATACATAGGCCCTATTTATTCAAAACTTGATATATTCATGTAAAGATACAAACTTAACATTTTATTGTTAATATCACAGATTTAATTACATTACAACATTTACTCCTACTTGGAATTTGGTGCAGTCTTAAATAAGTTTTAATAAAGAGGGATCTCTGCTACCTCTTCTGTTTGGGTGGAGCTCATAAATATCTTACAAGCCAATAATAAACGTATTTTGGGATATTACTATTAATGTTAATAAACATTTTATTAAGGTTCTTAAGGTAGGCCTATATATAACTTGTTAACAAGTTTCTAGTAAGTGCTCATACCGATGCTAATAAGAAATAAGAAATGTGTTCATTCATATTTTGAGAAAATACTTATAAAGTCTTATCAATGTTAATAAAGATGTATTTTATAAGCTGCCTATTAACATTAAGATTATTTTAATAAGTTCACTACAAGTGTCTTACAAGGAAATAACAACTGTTATTTTCTCAATAACCAATCCTTATAAAGTCTAATTAATGTTAATAAACATCTTATTAATGTTAATGACAGGTATATAAACCATCAACAAGTTTCTAATAACAGCCTATTAGTGTCTTATAAGCAATTATAAATTTGTTAATTGTGCTTTAGTTAACAATTATTTGTGTTTATAAGCATCTTAAAGTGTTAATTACTGCTTATTACAAGCACCTTAAAATAAAGTGTTACCAAGAACTATGTTATATTGTGTGTAGTCTGGTGAGTCTTGGATAGCCCAACAAATACTGGAGTTTTGAGCCACAACATTGAACTTTGAGAGTGTAGAAAATTCAGTTTTCATCAATCAGTTTTTATTTTGCATAAACACATTACATAAACAAACATTTTTCATAAGAATCCACTAAAGGGTAGGTTCATCCCCGGTTGAAAAAGGGATTTCACACACAGGACTGTGCTTCTACTTTGTGTCCTTCAGCATTTAACAATAGCTGTTTTGGTAACAGCAGGCAGACGCTGTTAACGAAAAGGCTTTGATAAACCCACTGTACACTATACCTGCTAGTTGGTAGAGACCAAAAACAGAGACAAGTAAAGTGAATATTATGTGACTTATATTCAACAGGTGGACACAGATCCCAAAATAAATGAGAATGTTGCTGGATTTGTAAATAAACAACTTTTTGTTCTTTTCTGGTGGACAAACTACATAATAGCATCATTCTTTCTAAATTACTTGAAATATATCTTCTGTTTTTCTGTACAGAAATTTCTTGTGGCTTATCAGCCAACATATAAATAGATATTCATACTGTATATCTGATATAAGATAATATCGGTCAGGCTGTAGACTCCAGTCTTGGACCTCTAGTTTTGAATGTTGAAAAAATAAGCTTGTGACATAGAAAATCTGTAGTGGTTTTAAAATCCTAACCACCATCCTCTCTCCTCCTCTCCTCAGACTGCCCTCAAATCATCCCTCGTTGTCAGTGGGGGGCAAAAGCCCAAAAGGGTGCACCTATCCCACTGTCCCTGCCCCTCCAATTTCTCTATGTTCACCACACCTATGAGCCATCCTCGCCCTGTTTATCCTTCCCAAACTGCTCTCGCAACATGAGATCCATGCAGCGTTTCCACCAGGAAGATCGTGGCTGGAGCGACATAGCATACAGGTAACCTTTAAAGGAATGGTCTGACATCTTGGGAAACACACTTAATATATGTATGATACATTTGCTTTCTTTTGCTGAGAGTTAGATGAGAAGATTGATTGAGTAATGCTTTTGTATCTGTATTTAGTGTGGAGACAGGAAGCGATTATGCCAAGCTAGGCTAATCACCAATCATTACTTTAAGGCCTATTCATATTGTGTTACTGTTAATGGGAGTATTTGTAAGAATGCTGCTGATTGCATGTCGTTTATGCATGTAAGCACATATTGTTGGAAATGTTTAAAAATCTTAAATCTTTAAAATTCATTTGGCATTCATTCTGAATATTTTACACTATTTGTTTTAACATTGCATTCATGTTTAAGTTTACTTCAGACCAGTTACTATAGCCTACACTGCATTCACTAATCATGTGCTGCAGCCTGCTCATGCCTCATCTTCATGCCCTCAGCTTTGTGGTCGGGTCTGACGGCTATGTCTATGAAGGCAGAGGTTGGAACCATCTTGGCACACACACCAGAGGGCACAATGACATTGGGTACGGAGTGTCAATCATTGGTAACTACACTGCCACGCTGCCGTCTCGCCATGCCATGGACCTGTTGCGCCATCGTCTAGCCCGATGTGCAGTAGATGGAGGACGACTGACTTCCAACTTCACCATCCACGGCCACAGACAGGCAGTGAACTACACCGCCTGCCCTGGAGACGCCTTTTTTTCAGAAATAAGAAGCTGGGAGCACTTCAGGGAATGACAGCACCCCCACTGCCAGTCCGGGATTTTTAAACACCATTTATAAATCTTCATTTTTATTACTTCTAGTAATAGTATAACTGTATGAAATGGCTCTTGAATTAATCCTCCAGACTCTGGACTAGTTTCTCATTTTGACGTAGTTGACTCGGTTCCCATCCACCTCTTCCAGTGCAGATTAATTTAAATCAATGTTGCTTTGAATGATGGCCAACCAGATGGATCTGTCTGGTCATCCTCACCTACGGGGCACCAGTGGGTTTAATACTGAGGCTCTCTGGAGCTCATTCAGGTTTGGGTCTCCTAAAAGGTCCTTACAACTAAGATGAGTTAGTTTTATTTGTAGATGATGGTTGTTAATCTTATAATAATTGCTAACTGTGGGATTTGTGGCTTTAATCAACCTTTCAATTTATGAATACATGTCTGATCATATTAATGGAGACTTTATGTACATTGTCAGGCATGTATGTATGTACAGGAATAATACACGTTTTGTTCCAAGTAACAAATCAATGGGACAGAGATAAAATTTATTTTACGGGAACCTGGCTCTTCAAGAACAGAATAGTGAAGAGGCCAACTGTAATAAATGGGATTATTTCTAATACACATTGACAGTGCAGTGACAGCATTAACTTTACAGAGAAAACTATGAACCTTAGAATGATTGGCATCCTGCATTTTAATGTTTTTGTGAATGAATAACATAACATTCACAGAAGTCCGAGTTGACTTCAGTCAGTGACTTTTCCTCAAAGTGTCAGAAATTTGGTGTTTTTTTGTACAATTCTTTATTTTTGTGCCACCATTACTTGTTAAAGGCTTAAGGCATTTGAGTGGATGCGACTGTGAACTATTGAGTAGAATCAATGCAGCTAATTAGGAAAGTGACATTAACCAGTAGTGAATTAATGTGGTGTTAGAAACCTTGCTGGGTGTGGTGTCAGATTGCCTCGGTGAGGTAATTTAAAGACAAAGACATACAATCTAAAAGGATAAAACTCCATGCAAGTTGGTGGATAATTTCATTACTGTCTGCTGTGTTTCCTCATAAATAGGAAAGAGGAAAAAGCTCAGGTCCAGGACTCAGTAAACACTTGACTATGTAAACAGAAAACTTAAAACAACACACATAATAAAGCGTATTGCAGGGGTGCAAGGTGCAGTTTTGGAAAGACAGAGACAAGTATCATTTAGATTGACAGTTCCACTGGTGTAAGATCACCGTTACACTATTTTCCCATAATGTTGCACTTTAACTTGACCCACTTTCCCTCAAATACTGACACCAAATGACCTGCTACATCCAACACACTGTTTACTTTGTAGAGGTCATCATAGCATGGGAAGAAGATGCAGTGGATATAATGCAGGAATCAACTAAAAACACACTTCAGAAAATCAGTCAAACCTTTACAGTGAGGATGCTGAGCCAGAGAACCTGGGTGTCTGGGATATGAAACCACATTAATACATTAATACTTGCTTTATAGCTTTATAACCGCTTCAGAGACTGAAAACAAAGAACTCCAGATGGACCTCATAGGATGGACACTGACAAAATGCTGCAAAATAGAGAGTTGAAAAACTATTGACTAAAAAGCTTTTGTCACTGAACCACTCATTTACACCTCCCTTAACCCATCAAGTCTATTGTTTTTAAGTATATTTTATTTATTTATTTATTTTTTACAGTTTTCATTAAATAGTTGTGGGGTTTCCACAAAAATTCCAGATAAACCATCTAGCCTGTAGAAATACTAGTGTAGACTATAATGTTCAACCCGTTCCAGTTGTGCATGGTAAACCTTTGCAAGTAAGTTTCATTTCATTGACATCGGCGCCATCTGCAGGTAACTTTATGTAAAATTAATTATGTACTTAAATGATTACCTGAAAAGGATCTCACACTTGTGTATTAGCCTTTACATTTTGAATTTTTAAGACAGATTCTTATTATCTTAAGACTGAATACTTCAAATATCACTGTTCTAGGCAAAAAATTTAATAAAAATTAAACGAATAAGTCTATTCACTGTCAAAATCTGGCAGTGTAGAGAAGGCTTTCACAGAACATAGACCACTGCCGTAGGCCTACACGACAGACCACAATGTAGGGAGACAAAATCCACGGGAAATATAACTGAACAGTTATATGTGTGCAAAATCGGAATAGGGTTAGTTAGCAGACAACACAAGCTTAGTTAGTTGCCCTCCCAGAGACCCAGAGGGTGATTTTTGTGATAAAATAAAGGAATAAGTGTTCCTTAAAAATTATCCTACTTATACAAACTATTTAAACCCCCCTCAGAGCTAGAAAGTGCATCCTCACAAAGTTGAAAACAGGGCCGTTTTTTCTGAGCTCATGAAAAGTGGACTATTTTAGAGATAGGTCAGGACAGAGACGCTATAAACATGCGATGATCGTATTAAAATATGATGCCCCCTAACCCCAAAACATCATATAGCCTAAAATTGTAAAACACTGACAAGGACCATTGTCGCTTTCTTTTCTCCAAGTAATGTCCAGTTTTGTCTGGTTTTTATATAAATATAAAAACTTTTACTAGGAAAATAGAAACGTCTCCATATTCACCCCTGTTATTAGTCATGATGTAAAGTATACAAAATTATATACTTGACAGTAGGCCATCATCTGTACATTATAAAGTGGGGATACATTTTATGGCAAGTTGAAAATACAGTCATAATAATAATAATAATACAATAGTAATACAACATAATTTGTAACCCACTGTAACTTTTGCTAGGAAAATAGAAACGTCTCCATATTCACCCCTGTTATTAGTCATGATGTGAAGTATACAAAATTAAATACTTGATGGTAGGCCATCATCTGTGCATTATGGAGAGGGAAACATATTTTGGCAGACTGCATGTCCAGCCTGGTAGGAGGCTACTGTTATGGCTTTTTGTGTATGAAAAGTTCTGTTTAAATGCAATGCATTATTAAATTGCTATAATAATTTACCCTTTAAAGAGGGGGACAATTTCCAGCAATATCCAAAGGCCATGCAATGGAAACATGGGTTACAAGGACAAAATATTGTCTACAATGCTGCATTCAGTTTAACGTACATTTCGAGTCAAGGAGATGTAACGTTGAGGCGAGCAAAGTGTTAAACTGATTACAGTGATGTTGATACAGTATCGATGGCTTATGTTGGAGCAGCCTACTTGAAAAACGCGACAGTCTATCTGAATCTAGCTTCTAAACAGTAACATGGATGACAAAGTGATCGACTACGTGGTCTGTTATAACATCACCATCGCGAAATAAATGTTTGCTTTACGGGTGAAACTAAATGCTCGTCTTGTGTAGACATTCTCAATTGAGTGCAATGAATAATACGAAGTTCGGTAACACATAACGTAAGCCTATAAAAAAGTTTATAAGTGCTAGCTTGCGCTACACAAACCTCGTTAATAAAACAATACCAAAACGATAAATTAAACAATCCACATGGAATATTTTTCATTGACTTTGATGAAGTCGAAGGTCCGTCTTCACCGCTGGATGCCTTCTCCACACAACGCTCTGAAGCCTCGGTGACGTACGGACAATCTCAACACCGATAGGCTATCGCGACTCAGCCTCATGCGACTGCTTCGCTTGAGTTGAAGCGCCCCCTTCGCGCAGCCCGACAGGAAATCGCGGCTCTACGCGTCTTTGCATTGACTTCGTATGCAAACTCACCGCCCCGAACGCTGGTTTCGCTTTTGGTCTGAAAGCACCATAAGTCAACTGAAGGTTTTGAACGCTGTGTAGTATTTTTCCCAGTGCGATCTGAATTGAAACACAGTAAGCGTGGGTGCCTCTGGAGGTCTGTGTCTTACCTACATAAAATGAGAAATTTTCTTTAAATTCTCAGAAAACGTCAGAGTTTGGCTGGTGCCTGGTTAAAGGTTTCTTAGGGGGGCTTCTGTTTGGAGAATTTGGAGTCAGGAAGGAAATTCCGTAGTAAGTGCGGTTGCAAAGATGCCTCCCAAGACCGTTAAACGCGCTCTGACCGACATGCTGGAGGATTTGAGTGATATACAGCTAATGCAGTTCTGCTCCGCTATCTTGGACCGCAGGGATGAGCCGCGGGTCAGGCGCAGAGCCCTGGAAGGCCAAAACTATCTGGAAATTGTAGATGTCCTGGTTACAACCTTCACAGAGTCCGGGGCCAAGGAAGTGGCTCTGGAGACGCTGAAGGAGATTGGCTGCAACGCGCAAAGAGAGAGCTTCGGTGTGTTTCACGTCAGTTTGGTTTACTCAAGGGCGGAGGTTTGGTTGTAGGAGTGAGATAAGATGAGATCAGATGTGTTTTCAAACTGCATTTTTCGGCTTTACAACAGAAAAGATTTGAAGGTTGGAGATCAACTATAAGTCTACGTCTGCTTAATCGCCCCACCTCCGTTAAAAACTGCAGTCAAGCCAGCCTCCACTTCGAAAACTGCAGTCAAGCCAGCCCTCGCTCTGTTTGCGATGTGTGTTTTTTCTAAGCATTACTGTAACATCGTGTTGCAGCCCATTTCAAAATAGAAGTGGAAACAGAAGCCTTTCTTTTTACATCAATCTAAAATAGGGAAATTCAGTGACAATATTAGACACTTTCCAGGGCTGTAATTTTAAAAAACTACATTAGATATATCTTTGTTTTCAAAGTGGAGGCTGGCTTCACTGCAGTATTAAAAAGCGACCTCCAAGCATTCCAGTTTCGGGACGCTAAACCAAACCATCCAAACTGATGTAGGCCTATCTTGTGTACACACAACTTTAACTCTCATGGCTTGGTGTGTATTAAAAAGATAACTGTTTTTCCCGCCCCCAACTTTGATTGGGAGGCAGCACAGGTCTCTCTCTCAGATGGTGAAACCTGCTTTCTGTTTCAGTGGCAGACCAACTCTTTTCCATTAGAAATAAAAAGTTGATCAAAACATTACTTTCATATTTTGGACTCAACAAAACCGGCCACATTAATGAAGTCTATAATAAAGGGTCCAGCAATTTGCACTGCCATAAAGTCGGGGGGCTAGCAAGAGACAGGTGAAAGAAAGAATGCCATCTGTGCAGCAGCGAAACACTGGAACAACACTTCCCATAATGCAGCGAATCTCAAACCTTTTTCTGTCAGGCCACCCAAATGTTCCTGCCACACCTAGCAAAAGTGGATTTCATTTTTATCAATCATTAGCAATCAGGTGATTGAAATAAACAAGATTCAGGTTAGCAAAATAGCCAAGCTATCATCAGAGCACTTTTCACCACATGAACCATTCATTCAACTTCCGGTCAGCTCCACATCCACATCCCCCTGAAGTGGCTCTACGCCACCCCCCAGTTTGACAACCACTGCCATAATGCAACCTTGATAGCTTATTTCATTAGACCCTCCTAGCCCATGTCTTTTTAGTTTGTCCTAGTTTGTAACACAGGGTATCTGTTAGTAATAATTGGTCTCCAAGTTCAAGAGATGAAAAAGTTTCAGAGCCATAGAAAGTATTTCAGTAACAGTTTTTATCAGTGATCAGTCAGTGATATTTAAACTGAAAACACAAGTTTCAGTTTCTTAGTCTTATCATCTTCTTATCTTAAAAGTATAGTTTGACCAATTATTTTTACTTTCATTTTAAAAATAAAATAATATACCTACAGAAGTCTTTCAATGAATTACTTCAGCGATATTCAACATTGTGTCTGCTCTTACTAGTTAGTAGGCTATGTATTGTCAATTGTAGATCTCATGCTGTATTTGATGCTTTGTTGATGCTTGTATGTTGGTTCATCTCAAATGTAAGTCGCTTTGGATAAAAGCGTCTGCCACATGAGTAAATATAATGTAATGTAGTGTAATGTGTCTTTGTATATTTCTAGCTAAAGACATAAGTGAAGGATCGCTGACATCTGTTTCCTGTAAGTGAGTGGTTTTGTATGATGTGAAATACTTTCTGGTCCTCATGCTTTGTGCTCCTGTTAAATTGCAGGTGTGGTTGATGTAAAATGATCTAATAAACTGTTTGTAGGTTATGGCGACATCATGATAGTGGAAACTACTGGTGCCTCAATGGGAACAGCTCAGCAGGACAAGCTGAAATACTCAGGTTAACATTACTAATCCATCTAGTTAAATATATTCGGTATATGTTAGAGCTGCACGATTTGGAGAAAAAGTCATATTGTTATTATTGTGGACAATATTGCGATTTGTTTATAATGGAACAAATGGTAGCCTACTATGAGTCTACTTGCTTGATTGTCAAGGAAAATACACAAAACATTTTGAAATGTGTTTTTCTCAACTTGAACAAAGTTAAATAATAAACAATATTTATAACAATAACTTTAGTAAAACAGATCAAGGGGTGCATGTTGCTCTCAGGAGGAGGCAAATACTGGCACAGCGGCATCCTGGATCTAAATCTACATCTGTCCACTGCACAGGCTCTTTCCACAACCTCATTGACACTAGTTCCTCCTAGTGTAAGAGTATAATGTTAATACATTAATTACTATATTTATTATAATTTCATGTAGGCTATACTATTTTACCACTAGTTGAATATTAAATCCAGTTACAACTGTTTCATTTCTGTGGGTTGTTTTTATTTATTTAATCCTTGTGCAAGCCAAATTATCTATATTTGTCTCTAATTTGTTAATGCAAAGTATTAACTTGTCAATAATCATATTGTTCAACATTTAATGATTTGCTGTAGCACGTCAAACTTTTTATAATGCCCCGCCCCATCCAGGCTGTGATTGGTCGGTTGACGAGAAGTGACTGACATCGGCTTTATAGCTTTGTTGAAAAGTTAAAAGGCAGCAATACAGCTAACGTTAACTGGCCAGCGATAAAGCCAAACCTTCTTTATCTTATCCCTGTTTTCTTCTGTCTGACAACTTTAGCTGCCGACGACACGTAGCCTAACGTTACCGAAAACTGTCTCTATCACAGAGCAACAGGTGCCGAATTCTGCCTGCCTGCCAACAGAGGTGGATGCATATCTCGGCAGATCAGCCTACAACATGTGATCTTCCGAATTATGCATCCCCCTCTTAAGGTCCTTTTCAGACACTTGCTGTGCTCATTGATCAAACGTGGTAATCACCACGTCTTTTAGCTGAATCTCAATGAATGCTACTTCTACAAAGTGTAATAAAATATTAACGACTGTAAACGTTCAAAAAATATATACTTCGAATCATTAATCACCATTGATGAACCCCACGAAGGATATTATAGCATTTAAAAGCAGTAGCCTATTTGGAGGTGCATGCAATACTTTGCAGGCATCCAAAACTAGGCATAACACCAGATATGTTTTGAACGATTAGCGGCGAGGAGTGGGGGTTATGGTAGGTTGTTGTCTTTAGTATTACTCCTCACTGCCCATACATTACTTTTTGTGGTTGTACTTATATAAATAATGATCAGACTGCAGTGCAAACTGAGAGGAGTCTCACACACACAGAGCACACTTTTTCTGCTCAAATCGCACACTTTTTGCAGTAATGAAATCGCACATGATGACATCGCGGTTGCAATTAGATTAATCGTGCAGTCCTATCTACAGTGTAACTTTACAGATGAGAGACCTGCACTGAGGCCATATTCCTTTTCTCTCCATGACTACTTCATTGTACATACAGGTATGAGGGCATCACACGCCATGGCAGAGACTGATCTGATAGAAATGAACAACTACAAATCCATCATCAAAAACGTGGCTCATCAGAAAGGAGTTGATCCTGCTCTCATTGCTGCCATCATCTCCAGATCATGCAGGGCTGGAAAGACCCTGATGGGAGGCTGGGGGTGCTATGATGAAAAGAGACAGAAATACAATGCCTATGGGCTGATGCAGGTAAACAGTTTTACTCGCTCCCTCTTATCAGTCGCTTACCTTACAATACAACATCAGTGATGTGAACTTTGTGAATTAACATTTCCACAGATTGATGTCAATTCACATGGAGGTGGACACACCCCAAAAGGCTCATGGGACAGTGAGGAACACCTCTGCCAGGCCACCGACATCCTGATTCATTTCATTTTACGCATAAAGCATGCATTTCCTGACTGGAGCAAGGAGCAGCAGCTGAAAGGTTTGTTTTACTGAATCAGTAGACTTATGACAAACTCCCATCACACTTTGTTTTGCTTTGTTCTCATTTGTGTTTGTCCCTGCAGGAGGGATAGCAGCCTACAATGCAGGAGATGGGAACATCCTTTCCTACGAAGAGGTGGACGCCGGAACCTCATGTGGAGACTACTCCAATGATGTTGTTGCCAGAGCTCAGTGGTACAAAAGCAATGGTGGCTTTTAAAACCTGAAACTGCCCACAACCTAATAAAATGATAGACAAAACAGTGTCTGTAATGAGCGTAATATGTCAAAACACCAAGGGTTTTCAAAGTCTGACACCGTGCACCCTTCCTCAGACCAGACGATGGCACACCTGTAGGCTGTTTTTGTGTTATGCCGAATTAGCTATTAGGACTTGTTTCTAATGTACAGACAACTATCACAGTATTACTTTGATACCGAGGAAAACTTGTGGGGATTCTCAGGTTGTCATTATCCTGTCTGTGTGTCTTGTTTGGGAGTCTGAGTTTAGTTCCATGTCCTTAGTTCATGTTTTGGTATTCATTCCTGGTCCTTGTTTGTATTATTGTGATTTGGTCTCCTGTGTACTCTGTGTTCTGGTTCTGTGTTCTCGTTTAGGTTCTGGTTCTTTGTAACTTGTGAGTGTTTCTGTCTTCTTGGTTATTCACTCTGCCCCATGTCTGCGTGTCTAGTGTTCTCTCTGTTTCCCCCTGCTGTCTCTCTGCCTGCCTGCTTGCCTCTCTGCCTCGTTAGCCCTGATCCCGCTCACCTGTGTTGCTCCCGCCCCGCTCGTTAGTCCCTGTGTATATGTATCACGTCCTTGTGCCTAAAGTTGAGTGTTCCTGCCTGTTCCTTTGTCTTCCTTGTTCTGGATTATTCCCTGTGTTTTGGAGTACCTTTGTTGGACTTTGCCTCGAGCTCCTTGTAAGCCTGCTTAATTTAGTTTTTTGAATTAATAAACTTTTTTGAACTCCAGCCTCCTCACCTTGCCATTGTCTGCATTTGGGTCCTCGCCCCAATCCATGACACAGGTAAGTTCTGGAGTTATAAAAACTCCAGATGATGTTGATTTACTAACCCAATATTGACATCTTTATCTATAGTATGTCTTTAGCCTTGGAAAGTGTAAGTCACACTGAATCTAGAAATGTATCATGTTGTCGTGTTCACATTTGACTGAGTTATGACTCAATAAAGGAGTACGATTGATGCAAAAATAAATACAAGTAGCACCATGCCAAACATAAAAAAGAAATGCAAAATATACAGAGGATATAAACAATAAAGTGCAAGGTTTACAATCAGGAAGGCAAGTGTCAGATCCAGAGAAGGCAGTCCAAACAGGTAAACAGATCTGTCAGGGAGCAGGCAAAATAAAGTTGTCATGATTAGTGGTGTGGAGGCAGGTTGGAGGACCCAAACGCAGGACAGAGCGGAGCAGGTATAGTTCAACGGGGGTTTATTGATGGAAAACAAACTAAAGGCGAGCACACTTACTGACGGAGTGGCTGGTTAACCAAAAAGTCCAAAAAACAAGGTGATCCTAACAGAAATCCGAAGGTACAGGGAGACAAGACAAGCAAGGCTGGTTACAGGCAGAGAGTACATGCACGACAGACTGTGGGGTAACATGAACAAAGACAAGACAGAAACACCAGGTGTATATACACAGGGACTAACGAGCAGGGCGGGAGCAACACAGGTGACAGACATGAGACTAACGAGGCAGAGAGAGCAGAGGAAAACAGAGACTTGACATGACAAGCAGATCTGGGTCAGAGTGAATAAGCAACAACACAGAAACGCACACGTTACAAAATATCAGAACACAGAACTAGAACACAGTACAGAGCTTAACAGAGAACACAAGACCCGGAGTAAACCCTAAAGACTTGAACTAAAGTACAAGACTAAGAACATGACATGGAATCAAAGACCAACTAAACAGATAATGAACTGACCACACAATAACTCAGAGGAACTCAAAACACAACAGACTATATAGCAGATACTGGACACTAGACAGGACAGAACCCAAAACTCAACATACTAAGGCAGATACTAAACTCAAAAGTGCAACACAAAGGATGGCCAGGGTGAGGGAGAGAGACTGTGACAATGAAACAAAGTATAGAATAGGTTTTCACCAGGAGAACCACGCTGGGGGAAAAAAAGATGATGCATCGTGACTGAACCCATTTTCATTATCCTTCTAACCTTTGTATTTGGTCAAGCCAATGGTTTGTTTTTTGTAAATGACAGCAAAAAAAAGCTTCCTCTTAGCTACTTGTTGGAAAAGTTGCTTTCTGAAGCACTAAGAAAAGCAGATGTAATGGGGAAATGTGTGTGTTACACAACTGTTGCATATCTTTGCCGAATGGAAAAGTTTAAAGTGATGTTCCACAGTGACATTTCCATCTGAACTTTGGGAGTTACAGTTTCATTGTTGTGCTGCACAGGAAAGAAACATAGGCAGGTCACTGTGACCTTTTAGTTTTTGCCTGCTGCTTTGCAATGATGAACTTTTGACTGTTCATGAAAATGAAAGATTAAGCTACCTGCCCTTGGGTCTGAATTTCAAAACAAGTAAAATATATTTCATGCTGAAAGGCAATTAAAAAATCAACAAATTAAAATTACTATGACCAGGGTTCAGGTTGAAAGACTGAACATCACCTCAGCAGATTTCAGTTGTCCTGCAAAATATCAGGGATCTCAGACTTCTATTAAGGAATAAAAATGAAAAGATGTAGACTTGTGTGCATTATTTCAAAATCTCAATATTCCTAAAATGAAAGGGAGTTGCTTTGTGGAATTTGAACAAATCTTGCCAAACTTTACTTTGCCTGCCACAGTGAGCTTCTAGCTGAGCTGTTTCATAAGGCCCTCTACAGGCAGAAACTAGAATAGCAGGAAGTATGAGGAAGTCATAGCGAAACTAAAAGGAACACACTGGGTATAAATAGTCCTACGTACTTTCACCAAAAGTGTACAGAGGAGACTGTGTTGCAGCTCTCACATTTCAATTTCAGAGACCAGGAGAAGAGGAAACCGGGAAGATGGGTGGGTGCAAACGTCTTACTATTGAACTTTTAGCTGTAAGCACGTTTGATCAATGAGCACAGCAAGTGTCTGAAAAGGACCTTAAGAGGGGGATGCATAATTCGGGAAGATCACATGTTGTAGGCTGATCTGCCGAGATATGCATCCACCTCTGTTGTCAGGCAGGCAGAATTCGGCACCTGTTGCTCTGTGATAGAGACAGTTTTCGGTAACGTTAGGCTACGTGTCGTCGGCAGCTAAAGTTGTCAGACAGAAGAAAACAGGGATAAGATAAAGAAGGTTTGGCTTTATCGCTGGCCAGTTAACGTTAGCTGTATTGCTGCCTTTTAACTTTTCAACAAAGCTATAAAGCTAATCTAATCCAATCTAAAAGCCTATTTTAACATTGTCTTATCTGTCGTTTAACCTTTTTTCTTTAAAAAACACAACAAGCTCCTTTAGTGCCAGGCATGCAATGCAAACGTTACGTTGTTGATGTGTGTGGATGAAAAATAATCTAATTACATGAACATTGGCAGGTTACGGAAACATCATGAGTGTTGAAACTACTGGTGCTTCGGCACAAACAGCTCAGCAGGACAAGCTGGGATACTCAGGTAAATACTGCTGTGAGAAATTCAGGCGATGATTTGATCAAATTGTGGAAAATAAACCCCACACAGCCCTCATCATCTGCATCCAGAAAGGTTGCTACAGGTTTTTGTAGATGACAGGAAAATAGATGCATATTAAACACTGAGGCCATGTTCTTGTTCTCTGCTTGATTTCTCTCTAAAGGTCAGAGGGCATCACAAACCATGGCAAAGACTGACGCGGGCAGAATGGAAAAGTACAAGTCCAAAATAAACTATGCGGGAGCTAAATATGGAATTGAACCAGCTCTCATTGCTGCCATCATCTCCAGGGAGTCCAGGGCCGGAAATGTACTACACAATGGCTGGGGAGACTATGACGAAAAGAGAGGAGCGTATAACGCCTGGGGACTGATGCAGGTCTAAACAAATATTACCCACATCCTCTTAGAGCCTCACATTACAATAAGTGCAATGTTCATCCCATTTCTGTAGGTTGATGTGAATCCAAACGGAGGTGGACACACTGCACTGGGTGCATGGGACAGTGAGGAACACCTCTGCCAAGGCACTGATATCTTGGTGTTTTTCATCAATAGGATCCGCAACAAATTTCCTGGCTGGAGCCCGGAGCAGCAGCTGAAGGGTTTGTTTTCCTGAACCCGTAGACTTCGCACATGCACCAGCTATCTTCACACTTTGCTTAGCTTTGCTCTCATTTGTCTCTGCAGGAGGAATAGCAGCCTACAATATGGGGGACAGAAACGTCCATTCCTATGAAAACGTGGATTCCCACACAACGGGTAAAGACTACTCCAATGATGTTGTTGCCAGAGCTCAGTGGTACAAAATCAATGGCTTTTAACAGCTCAAAATGACCACATAAAAAAAAATATTCAAGGACACACTCTGTGTCAAAACTTAAGATAAATAAACGTCACGCAAAAACACTAATGGATATCTCAGTTTCATTGTATTTAGTGTGAACTCTTGCTGTGATGACTTGAAGTAATATTCACTCTAGCCTTGTGTACTGCTGTTGAGGCATCTCCTGGATATAGATCATTTACTTCATACTGATTCTGTACTCTATTAATTCAAAGTGAGATGTAATAAAATCGTGAGGTGTCACCAGTCTGTGTCAATGCTACCTTTCTACCATATCAAATGTGTGTACTGTAGAGGGAAAGTAAAAGTTTGGCTGCACATAAACCTTTGAGGTCCGCCCTCACGTGATCAGACAACAGGAACATATCATGTGAGGAAAAAGCAGCACTTCCTTAATTTCTCAGCTATTGACATACTTTTAATTAAAACAAGTCACAAATAAAGGTATACATTGTTGTATATAAATATAAACACTGTAATTAACACAAGTGTAACTCAGAATACTAAGTACTACTTGGATTTTTACAAATGAATAGGTACACAGTAGGTTCAAGGTAACTATTGTTCTGCTGCAAGGGTTCTGTAATAATGCCATTACTGTGTTGGAAACCTGTGAGCAGAGTAAAAAGTATCCTTCTTAGCTCAGTGTCCTAAAAGACAGTTGAATCTAAATTATAACATACAATAGCTTTGGATGTGCGATCTGACTTAACAACAAATGAATGTGTTTCCTCTGGTAAAAGGCTGAAGATGCTGTCTCGGCCGTGTCAGAGGCAGTGGTGCTCCTGGTGCTGCCGCAAGTCCACTTTGTGCTGGAAGCTGTAGAAGCAGCGGGGACAGCGGTAGGGCCGGTCGTCCGTGTGTTTACGGCTGTGGGTGATGAGGTTGGAGCTCTGGCTGAATGCCTTCCCACATATCTGACACACATGGGGCTTCTCCCCTGGCACACAAATAAGAAGGCACAAGGCATATGAATACATAAGATGTTCAACCTGATTTAAAGAGGTCCTATTACTGGTATGCTCATTTTGAGGTTCAAAATCTTATTTAGAGGTTGTACCAGAACAGGTTTACATGGTTTCATTTTCAAATAACACCATATTTTTGTCATACTGCACATTGCTGCAGCTCCTCTTTTCACCCTGTGTTGAACGCTTTGTTTTAGCTATGGAGTGATACATCTTGTCTCTAAATGATCTTTGTTGGGAGTTGCACATGCACAGTTCCTAGGTAAGGACTACTAGCCAATCAGAAGTAGAGTAGGGCGGGGAAGCATGTAGACACGGCTTAGGTTCAGCTGTATATCCCCTTGCAAGAGTTTCAGAGTGGCGGGTTATTAATCTGTAACAAAATCTTTCATCCATAAAGTTTTAACTGACTTCTGTTTCTACATCACAGTAGCAAATTTCTGTCCATTGACTGCCTGGAGGGTAGCTAGTGTTTGGAAGGGAGAGGAGGGGCAGCAGGCGGACGTCTCAGTGTTTTTCCACCGGTGTTTTTGAGGGCGTGTCTGACTTGATGCTAGGCGAGAATTATGTTTTGCTGCGACATCACAAGAAAGAGGAAGAAAAGGCTGGACTACAAACAAGCTGTTTTCAAGCAGTTCAGAGCAGTGTTTTCTGTGGGAGATGGGAACTTCCTTTGGGGTGGACTTTGGGCTTTTTCACTTTGCAAACCTAGTACATGCACAAAAAAGATGTATAACTCAATAAAGGAGAGGGAAAAAGCCAAAAAGCACAATATGACCTCTTTAACAGACACTGCTCTGACAGTTTGAAATCCACATGCGAGGCTGGGATATGTGTATGTGCTGGAAGCAAGTAGCAGTTGGAAAATAAAACTGCAGCTCAGTTTAATAATTGAATGATGTCATCTGACTTTGACATAATAAAAACATCCAAAGGAGACACATACCGGTGTGTATGAAGGTGTGTTTCTTCATGTCAGACTTCTGGTGGAACCTTTTGCCACAGTACTGGCAGGGGTAGGGCCGGGTGTCTGAATGTATGAGCAGATGAGTGGAGAGGGTGGAGGAGCGCTTGAACACTTTCCCACACACTGTACAGCCAAACGTCCTCTCCTAAAACAACAGGCACCGTTGTTATGGATTCAGGAGTGTCTTACCTCGAATATGAAATTGATTGTTTTAGTTAGAGTGCATTTTATCCAAAGGCATAACAAGTTAATTCCATTTAAAGAAATGTGATGCTGACCTTGCCCCTTCGTGGTGACTGCTCAGTATCTGTCCTGCTGGACTTGATGTATGCTGGTGACAGAGGTGCTCTGCTTCCATGACTCTTGCATATGTGAGTCTTCAAACTTGACAGACATGAAAATATCTGCAAAGATAAGGTGAACACAGTTTAACAATGGAAAAACTATAGAGGTAATTTTAGACTTTATTGTAGAAATAGCTGGGGGCAGAGCAGAACAGGAGAGCATTTTTAAATGTGAAAAAGTTTACTCCCGTACATTTCATTTGCTCCTTTTTTGGTTTTTAACTACCTGTCGCTATTGCCGGCAATAGTAAACTCATGTCAAAAGTCTTGGTCTGATCGGTTCACGTAGGCCTATTATAAATTTCTCAAAGCTGGGAACATATGTCCCTGTATAGACTGCAAAAACGACGTAGCCACCATGACTGTGGATTACCGTTTTAAAGCCTCAAGTTTGGCATTTTGGATGTTGCCAACTTGTTTTTTTGGAACCAGAAGTTACCATATTTGGATATGGGGTGGAGCTAGTCCGTAACGTGCATCCGTAATTCATTCAACTGGTATACTAATTTGGGATGCTAATTTTGGCAAGTGAAAAAAATCCTTAACACAAAACATATTTTGAGAAAAGAAACCTGAAAATGTGAAACATGCTTAAAACTAAATGTTCCTGGAAAAAATTAACAGCCAACTCTGTATAACCAAACACGAACGAGACATTTTTAGGCGACCAAAATGTTACATTTAACTTTCATGCACTGAAAACACATTGAAATGTTCAATGTTCTTAGATGAAAACACCGACAACACCCAAAAGACTTGAAACTAATGACTGAGATCATTAACTCATTAGGAAAATGTTTACTGAAGTAATAAATAAAGTGAGAAGTAGGGTCTTTTTCTCATTGAATCCAATGCAATCTAGACTTCTTTTTGCAACCAGTGGATTTGCCCCTGCTGGCCATTAGAAAGAATGCAGGTTTAAGCCTCTTCCACATTGGCTTCATTTTTTTAAGACCCAGAGCAATGCCCCAAGTGGGCAATGCAACCGTGCTAAGGAGCAACCCTGTGATCACGGCCGGACTGTGACCAAACAGACGGACGAAGGCCAGTTTGCCCAGTAGTTTACCAGTTTACTTTAAGTAAACTCAACTCAACTATAACTTTCCTTTTAACTTAAGGAATTGTCCTCAGAACAAATATAAATTATAAAGTGGTACTGTCCTTCGGAGTATGAAGTATGGCATACTGGAGGGATAACATACTTTGTGACAGAGTGGACACTCTTGTCTGGGAGCACTGATCTTCAAGCAGCCACTGCTCCTGGTCTCCCTCATGATCCGAGGGTGCTGAGTTAAGTCTTCCAGTCCCACAGACAATTTGTCTGCATATCCTGAGCTCACATGAGGTCTGGACCATACTGGTGGTGTAGAAGGATGAGACTCGACTTTCTCCACGAGGCTACAAGTATTTGAATTGACAGGACTGCAGGGCTCAGCAGATCTACAGACTGAGTACAAAGATAGACAGGTAAGTTGACCGGCAGCTACAATAATTTCATATCTTATGTTCGATCATCAGAATTGTTTGAATAATTGTATAATGCTTCACAAAATTGGCAACCAACAACAAGTTATCTACAAAGTGTTTTGTGTATTTTCTGTCTCTGTAAAGTCTTGATTGACATGGTTGTGAGAAAGGCCTATAAACAAACAAGGATTCTGTCACCCACCATAAGATTTGGGACTAAATGGCTCAAGGTGCCCACTTCCATTAGACTGGTTGGCATCTTGAAGGTCCTGCTGTAATAATGCCATGGGCACTCCGCTACTATCTGGTGTTTCTGCTGTGGAGTACTTCAAGGATGTATCCCAGGACCCCACCTTCTTTCCTAGCTGGCTAAATGTTACCGGGGTCGATCCAGGGCTGGGGCTTCTCGCTGCGGGCCGAAGGTGGTGCAGCCCTCCTCGCTTTACCAAGAAAGAACGAGGCATCACTCACTCAGGAGGAAGACCAGCTCTGCACCCGAAATCAAAGTCATCTAGAGGGATTAAAAATTTAATGAATCCCTATGTTTGTGATGACACTCGTACAATCAGGTTTAAGTTATTATTTCTTCTATCACAGTTTGGCACATTCTTCTTTTCCTTATCCATATCTTACTGGTTACATATTTGTATAAATTATGACAACTTAACCCGTAAAAATTTGTCTTTCTCTGAAGCAGTAGTTTATTTATTTTGATACACAGTTACTAAAATACTAAAATGATGGAACAAGTTATACATGAAATATCTGTTGCCCAAAAGAGGGCAGCAGAACTGTACATTTAATAGTTATGTATACCGTTTTAACATATGCTCTACATTTGTTGATTCTGTTAATCAGAGAGTGGGATAATGTTGTGTTAACAAAATGTTGATTATAGACAGCTGGTTCACATTTTGTTGTTTCAAGGTTACTTTTGTTTGTTCTGTTTTTTTTGTCAACAACCTTTACATGACAAGTCTGGATAAAACAAACACACAATGTTGTTAAAAATTAAACAATTCAGGCCTTTTATTCAGACTAATCTTGAATCCACTCCAGCGTTATGTTGGTTTTGTCATATGTGTGAAAGCTTTGCCTTGTATGACACTGTGTGCTCTAGATGAGGTTTTCGTCATGCACCTCTCTGTGTTTTGCGCTGATCACTGTTGCCTGTGCTTGAACAGTTCACAAACCCTTGACGGTCACTTGGTTTTAAAATCGGAGGTCAGTTTTCATCCCAACTGACTAAAGAATCTTTTTCTTCTTGTGCGCTCTTTTAAACTCTGTCAGATGCCAGCGGTTGCTTACTTTACACCAAAGGCTTAATTACTGCAGAGATGGCTTTGTGACAACATTACACAAACAGCCACATATCAAAGTTGCAACTATATGACCTAACAGCACATTTCATGACTCAGTGCTAGCACTTATACGAAGGCGAAGCTGCAGTGGAGGAGTTCAGTGGAGGACAGTGAGGTGTTATACCACGTAGCATAAGACAAAAATGTGACATGTTGCATGTTTTAAAGTATTTTAAAAGAGCAGTGGAACTATAGATGAAGAAGCTTAATTGGATTGGAATAAAAGAGGCAGCTTTAAAGCTAAAACCATACATATTTAAGACACACCCCTATCTTCACATTATACACTTGTAAGGTTACATTTCTTTTTCTTATTTTTATTTATTTTTTTTACTTTGAGGTGTTTTGTATGCAAAACAAATTATTGTTAGTTATTGTTATTTGCTAGTTTGTATTTTGTAAATAATACAGTACATACATAGATTTTTGCACAGAATTCAATGAATATATATGTACAGAAAAAATGAAGCTGAAGCTGTGACTGCATTAAATGTCAATTTTATGACAAGCTAAATCCCATTTAATATGGGTAATCCTTTGCATTAGCATGTCTTTTTTATTTTGGAACAGTTTAGTTCAGAAGACTGACATGTGATTTTTCTGTTGCTCAGTCTGAAGACACTTTTAACATTGTTGAAAATAAATATGTTTAGTGTCTGTAAAATATATAAAAAGGGTAAACAGAAGGTGTTGCTCTCTTTTTGCATCATTTTTTTCTTTTCAACCGCTTTAGTAATAGCTGATAAACAATTGTGTTCACGAACTTTGATATTCACTATAAGATAACGTGATAATTTAATGAGTGACTCAAATAAAAAAAGATCTCGCTACAGGCATTGCATGTGCATTTGCTTTATGGCTTTATAATAACTGAAACAGGTAAGATAAATATCCTCATGGCCACATGATGATTATCATCTGAATTCATTACTCCTGAACTAATTCCACACAACTTGTTTTAAGCCCACTCATTGTCTAAGAATACTTCTAAGTTAGGATAAAGGATGTTGAAAGGACAACAAGGAAAAACAAAAACAAACATCATTTAACTAGAAATATGAAGATAGTTTTCAGAAATAAATATGCAAATACTCACCAGATCGTTACATTCCACCAGTGCTTCTTAACGTCAAAATTCACACGAATAATTTAACTGAGATAAAAGTCTTATATTGAGTCAGATAAGACAATGTGGAGTCAGCGTGTCACATGTGAGGTCAGTCTGCTCTGAGGTAGATTGTGAGCCGTTGGCGTTTGCAGCAGGTCGCTGTGTGATGAGAGTCAAAAAGTACGAGGAAGTGTTTCAGCTCTGAGCAGACACTCCGACCACACTGTTTCCTCACAGACAAACCCAAACACTGCACACTCGCAGCAGCACTAGTCCAGTCCTACTTTAAAAAAAAACGTTTTGTGCAAATTGTGGATATGTTGCCGTGGCACACAAACCAAACACAGCAATAGATCAATCTGGGGAAGACAAGATAAAGCCGATGCGAGAGGAAGAAGGTGGACGTCTGTGGCGAAAATTCTTCAGAAAGTGTTGACACACTGTTGACACAGTTATATTACAAAATAGACCACTGAGGTCAAATTTAAAAGAAGCTGGCTGATGCAACAAGCAGATTCCCTTCTGTAGCACTGAATGAAAACACAAAATAAATTAATAAGAAAGAGACACAGTAAGAGGAAATGTGAATACATTTGTATGTGTAATAAAAGTGAAAAACCTATGGATGGATGGGATCGATGAGGAACTCATCTCTATTATTTTGTTTTAATCGAGTCAACTTTTGGTGTATTTTGTCTATGTTTATAGTTCACATTTATCTATGTGATATTTGCTTTTTATTTTTAATTTTTCTTATTGTCAACAAATAGCATAAACAAGTCAAAACTACCAAGGAACTGATACCTCTAATAAGTATTGGCAGTGTATCTAAACCCTGATGAAGTTTATTCCTCTGTGCCAAAAACTATTAAAAACACTTCAATAAGCTACATGACTGTAATGGGGGACATGTTCTTTCAAAACAGTAAACATAGGCATGGCCCAAATACACCTTCCTGCTGCCAAAAATACTCAACAGGCCACTAAATGGGTGTTAATCGGTTTGAGTAATGTTTGCCACAAACTTCAGTTGCCAGTTGTTTGAGGAAATTCCTGAGCCTTCAAAGAAAATGAAATTATATACTATATTTATACTTTTTTTAAAAGTCTCTAAGCCAGTCTAAGTCTTAAGCCAGCTTAATCCTTTAATTTTAATGGACTTGTGTAATAACAAAGACATTTATAAAGGTAATTTTGGTGACATTCAAGCTTTAAAGGAAGACATGACATTGGTCAAAACTGAACATCATGGAGGACTTATTTATTCTATAGATTGTGACGTCAAGAAATAACGATAGAGTCATTTTAAAACTGCTGCCGACTACAAAAGTCTACACTAATCAAACTAAATCTAATTTAAATATAAATGTGCTTGAAAGAGGGAGAATGCTAGAGAGTTGTCGAATTTTGGTGCTAGGTTTTAATCCAAAAAGTGGAATATTTACTTCTACCAAATTCAGTTTTAGCTTTGGGACACTGATGAAGCATGCTCTCCTAAACTGGGTTGCGCTAACTATATGCAAATCCATCACTATGTGGGTGTTCATTCCTCCCTAAGTTCTTAGGAACTCCTAGTTTGAAACTTGTAATTTACCAGCACTTGTCACATAAATAAAATAACAAAAATAACAGTATTAAACAGTATGTTTCAGAGTAACTAGCCTATTCATGCATGTTTTGTATCTGGGGGAAAGGTGAGTGGTAAATATTCAGCTATGAAAATCTAAACAATGCTATTTAACTATTCATTTAGTCTGATCTTAATAGCGTAAAGTTTTGTAAATATATGTATATTGTGGTATTTAAAAAAACCCATCACTGTTAAAAGTACAATGTGTTAAAACTGAGACAACTCCTCCTGTCGAATTCATACTCCAAATAAATAGTGGGCAGCTTATCACATATCAGGTCATAACTGCTGGTAACTGCCATAAACTAGTTATTTCAGTTAGCTAAGTTAACTAGCTAGTAGCAACCAAACAATGAACGTTAGCTAGCATTTCCGCGTTAACATGTTAGTGATGTATATTGTGCAAGACATATGATGTAGTTCATTGAACGGTTTTCACACAAAACTAAACATTACCTATTTACGACAAACTGCAACTTACAACATTTTTTTTTGTTTATTTATTCATGAGAGTAAATAAAAGCTAAGAGAGCTTGTGTAACATAGTAAACTCTCTGCTCGCATACATGTCCCAGCTGAAACTAGTGATGTGCGGATTGATCCTAAAGTATCGATATTTCTGATACCAACGTTTCCTGCTCTAGAATCGATACTCATATAAAAGGATCGATATCTAAAATCAGTATTTTGGAGTGAGTGTGTGTATTATCATAAGTATCTTACTGTCACCAGGATGGTCTAATTATAGGCTACTCGGTTGTTAGGAAATACTTTTCCTTCCGCCTGTCAAAGTTATGCTTGCGCTAAGGCTCTGTGACGGAGCTTCTTTGAAGTGAGCAGCTGCAGCCCTTTACATTTCCCGCGATTGAATGCTGACTATGGCTGACTGTAAAAACAGTCACGTCTGGCTGTGTTTTAGCTGTAAATGTAATAATGACGCTGTGTGTGATGTGTGTGCAAAGACAGTGAAATACTTTGGCAACACCGCAAACTTTGCTAAACATCTGAGATTAAGTCAAAATAATATGATGATCTTGTGAAGCGGCAGTTCTAAGCAGGATATTTTCATTTTAATTAAAGAATATGACAGTAGTTTGATTTCTTGTCATTATGGAGCTATTATTTTGAATTGGTAAGGCTACAGCCTACTCCTTATTTCTCTCAAATACAGAAACGGGAGAGGGAGGTCACATTAAACTAGAAATAAAATATGTAAAAAGTATTGGTATCGATATCGGCAATACCAGCCTGGGTATTACTTGCACTTCACTAGCTGAAACTACGGCGGGGGACCTGCCCTATACTAGCGGACTGTTAGGTTCAAGTCAATTGTTCCAACCCTATTTTATGTTACGTCTTCTATTCTTCAAGTAATGTATTAGCAAGCTAATGTTAGGTTTGTCAGTTGGTTTAGTTAGCTACACAGCAATTACATCCGGCACTTATCATCTAAATATGTAGCAACAACTAATCTCTATGTAAAAACTAATTTCTGTGTTGCAACCTGTTTTAATGTCGTGATGTTTATCTCAACTTAGTTAAAACTTAGACCTGATTCAACTGGCTACTGTTCAACATTGAAAGAAATCAAACATAAACAACTGCACCTGAAAAGCTTTGAATAAATATAATCACAGAGTAATAAACAATTACACCACAATCTGGCCTTTGCAAAGGTGCAATGTCAAAGTTTATTTTGTATCATTCATAGGATACAGCACATTGAAATGTATTTTTTCCCCATCATACTGGAATTGATATAATCTTTACTGTCATTTAATATATTTGATAACAACATCAGTTGAATTGCAAGACAGAAAGAGAGAGGGTGGACAAGTACCTGGGTATGATGCTGTGGGTATCAAACAGCTGTCACATACAGCACATAGAAATCCTACACCAGACTAACCAGGATGAACACAGTCTATTTTCCTTTTACTGTCTGTCAGGAAAAACTCACATGTGACACACTGTTTAGCGCTGCATTGTCTTATTTCCTGCTTTAAATCAGGGAAAAAGTGTATGATGTTTCAAGATGATAAATCTGGAGCAACACAGTGTGATCGTATTTCAGTCCACACCAAATTCACTTTATATTACGTGGCTGTTTAATAAAAGGGCTGTAGTGGCCGACTTGTCGATGAAACCCTTGTTAAACACACATGAAGTCATTTAGCATAGTGTGTAAATCTACCTACTTTTATGGCACATTATGATGTTTAAGCATTATCATCTCATGTAATGCTGTTAGGTGAAACCAAAGTACAGATGATAATTATAAAAATAACATTAAGGATGAGCGCTAGTAACATATTCAAAAGTAATTTACAAACATATCAAAATGTTTCGTCACAGTAGATAGAGTTGTATTTAGACAGTGGTGAGAACAGAGCACCATCACTGAACAGCAGTGTACACAAGTGTAAGACACTGAGCACTGATCTGGGTCCAGATTAGGGTTTATTTTGAAAACTGAAACTCAGTCCTAAATGAATGCCATTTCCAGCTAAGCCTTTTAATTTATTTGACTGAAATCCACACTAAAATATCAGAGTTATAATCCTTAAGATTTAAGTTGTGGTATATCTGGCAACACTTGTGGTTAGTGTTGACAATGACAATCACATTTTAATAATACAGCTCCCAGAGATCAGTTTGAAACGTGCTTTGAGCGGTTACTCTGTCAGAAATGTAACAGAAGAACAGCAACATATCCATATGTTTACAGGGCCGCCAATCAAATCATAGGCTGAGAGAATTTATCACTTTACAATTTTATAATAAAGAAGACTAACGGTCAGGTTAAGCTCAAAGAGAAGCAGTTTGCATGATTTGCTGTCCAACCGTGTTGGAAGGAAAAAATGTTTATAGCTGTTGTGAACGGCCACACTTGGTGAAATGCCAGCGGTCATAAAGAGGGGGAGACGCGATATTGTTTAAATTATGTTGTCATCAAAAGTGACAGAAATAAATAGCTTATTTTGTCATCTCCACCGAGCTAGCCAATCACAGCAGATGGTGGCAGTGAATGTTGGCTTTGGAAAGATTTTGGACAGAAATTGTTGGACCCTGAGTCTTGCTGAATCTGCAAAATCTTTCAAATCACTCTCGAAATTTTGTTTAATTCTGGCACACTGCCAAGAACATTATGATGTTTCATTATTAATATTTAACTTTATTGTTGGGGGCTGGGGGTAATTTTATTTTACTTTATTTTGTTGTTCTGGAATGTTTTATCCTGGTTCAACCATGTAAAGCATGTTGTTTTTTGAAAAGCGCAATAAAGTTTATTATCATAATAATAATAATAATAATAATAATCATCATCATCAGGAAGTTGTGGTGGGAGGGTGTTCAAAAGCTACTCAAAAATCTGTCAAGCAATCCTGACGATGTATAGTGCACCTTAAAAAAGACAGTCACAGTGTTTTCTGATACTGTAATACTAAACTGATAATCCAATGTTGCCTCGTTAACTACATAAAAAGCGAGAATGCACCGACTTAACGTCTTCCAAATCATCGTTTACTGTAAATCATTTGAATCTCACACGGGAAAGGCCACCAGTAACAATGAAACCTACTATAGAGAGAGGTAATTATAGAATGTAAATGCATTGAATATATCTTGCCAGCGATAAAAAGCAAAAATTAGGTTTAATAGAAAAAAACTTAAGGATTATAACTTAAAGTGAGAGATTCAGCCAGTTATTATAGTAATTAATCTAAAGGGTATACATCTCATGCTCTACAGAGCTGATGCCAGACTACATTCTGTACATACTAAGAACTAGAAGGAATTAGAATAAAACCATTTGTACAACACTCATTTAGTCTGACGATATCCAAACACTGATTTCAGTTGTTACACCCACCAATGACCACTAAAAGGCTGTTATGTGCAACAGTTTGGTGGGCAAACTGACATCCTCTTCAGCTCTTTGATGGCATTTACTGGATGATCCAGTTTCCTAATTTCCGAGAAGATGGCAATGATGATCTCCTTTACAATTCCTTCATTTCTATTGCACAAAAAATGTTAGTTAGCTTTGTGAAGCAGTAAATGGACCTTTAGATAATTTAGAGAGAATCTTCCAACTTCAGTGTGAAGAAAAATGAAGCACAATACAAAGTCCAGATTCATAATCTTGGAGCGAAGTACTTAATATGTCAGGTAATGTCAAGGTCCCTCTGAAGAGCTGAATATAATAAGAAATGAGACCCCACCATGAATCCATTAATCCACAGCATCTCTCACTGCTTAATGTCATGAGCAGAGAGTTCCTCTTTCTCTGTAGTGCAAAAAGCAGACCATTGCTCTACATATAACACCCTGTTTGATAAATTATACACACTCACAATCTTCAGTGAGACCTGACAGGAAGTGATACAGCTTTAAATCTTATCTATATCCCTTTGTTCCTCTTACACTGTATATTTCATATTTCTCCATACATTGTACACCCTTTTTTCTACACTGAATATATTAATGTTTGATATGTAATATACTTTCCACCCACACACTCTCCAGTCACGACGACAGCCTTTATGTTGGCATCCTTACAATATGCACGACTCCTTCCAATTTCATTGGCCTGCATACTGCAGCTTAAGCTGTCAAAAAGTGATATGAGCACATGAACTGGTGACTCCAGATCAGCACTGTTACCTGGATTCCTTTTTGCTTGTATGTGACAATGATAATTAAAGGGATAGTTTGACATTTTAGGAAATGCGCTTGTTCGCTCAGATACCGCCCTTGTGTCTGTCTAATTTCTGTTAAGTATGAAGCTACAGCCAGGAGATGGCTAGCCTAGCTTAGCATAAAGACTGGAAACACGAGGAAACAGCTGTTTGCATGCAAAACAGCCGTTTGTGCACGTAAACCGCTCCTGCTAAGCTAACTATCTCCTGGCTGTAGCTTCATATTCAACAGACACATAAGAGTTATGAATGGCGAATAAATGTATTTCCTAGAATGTCAAACTACCCCTTTAACGAACACATACACAATGATAATGCTTGGTTTTGAAGGAAACCAAATTGTTCCCATCATTGCTAAACGTTGAGAAGCTGCAGGGAGGAATCAAGTCAAACTGCTCAGTTTTCATTTGATCAGTCTGCACAGTAGTTGTTCAACCTAATCTATGGCAGAGTTAACAGGTGGTTGCATGTTCAAAAAAACCCAGAAAGACAAAATGGGAGAAGTAATTCCAAAATCATAGCAGCACATTTTCCATCTCTGAAACACTCAGTGTTACAGTAAACCTATAACAGACGACTAGTTGGCACAAAGGACGGTGTAGAAAGTTTGGCCTCTGTCGGTATCTCTATACTCCTATAGTTTTATATATATATATATATATATATATATATATATAAAAATATCAAAATAAATTACAACATATAAATAATTAAAAAACAAAACAGAAGATTTGGCAACACTGAGTTTCTTCCTTCCTTTTTTTGTGGGTGATGGTGACTATGTTTTGACATGAGATGTTGTATTAACTCGCTTGCGTTCTTGTCATCTGTAAGTCACAGACAACATTTAGTATGTTAATTGTTGATGATTGATTTATGAATGCCATCTTGTGATTTCCCTAAAGTTTGATGTGTACATATTTCTACACTGCACCTCTCCTTCTCATACTCGTGACCTTTATATTAACACTTGGTCTACTAAGACGTAAATAGGTGGCTGATGTAAGTGTGTGCATGTGTGTGTGTGTGTGTGTGTGTGTCTTCTAATGAGAGGCATAAAAAGGAAAAGAGGACAAAGATGTATTTAACTCTGAACCTATCAAAGGAGAGTTATATGAGGGTAGACAGTGTCTATTACTCAGTTTATAGGGAGAGGGAAGAGTGATTTTCTGTCTGTCTACCCATGTTTCACTCCTCGTTAATCACAGATTCAGGTCCAGTGGTTGATCTCAAGCAGCGAGGGGCAACATCAGTCTTGCTGGTCCAGTTTCAGTCCATTTTGTCTGTTTGTGTGTCATGTTTATGTTTGGATGGACATGTTTTTTTGGACAGTTTCTGGCACAGTTACACGTGGGAACAAGGAGGGAGGCTTTACATTACCTCTTGTTAGGGAACATAGGATCAGACAGTATCGGAAACAAGGTGGTGGAGACGGTGACAAGAGTGGAGACGACGGGTAGTGATGATCAGAAGAGGTCCAATCAATGCCACTATGTCTGCATCAAGTTAAAGGTAAACACTGGAAAAGCTGAGGAGGAGGACTGAATTTGATAATTGGGTACAGTCCCAGTTTACAGTAGCAGTCCTGTCGAGCTCCAGCATTTCTTTAGGTCAAAGAAATCCAATGAAACCTTCATACCTCCTCCAGGTCTCAGTTATCAAGTGCCTCAGTGCAGACCATGCTGCTGTACAGCTGCTGTGGGTCCGGATGTGTCCGCATCCGCTCCTCTGCCTCGCTGTCTGTGCTGCCCTCGCTGTCGAGGCGTGCAGACGGGTGACACGGGCCGGTCAGGGTGGGGTACAGGGCGGTGGCAGGCAGCGGGCTGGGGAGGAGGTCCTCGTCTGAGCTCAGGTAGTCACCCTCGGCAGAGGTGGGGCTGGCAAGACAGAGATCCTGATAGTTGGTACTTCCGCCTCCACCGCTAACCCTGGGCGCTGCCTTCTGCCCTCGCAACTGCCTGATCTAAATACAGAGAAGAAGGTTTTACTTTAGTCAGCCCTACAGGTAGGTTTTGCGTATATGTCAGTGGTATTTACAGCATTTCATTCTAATAAAAGCAGGATGGCCTAGATTTTAAAGGCTGACATTATTGTGTTAACACCAACAATGTGTTCTTCTTTCCTACCCTCTCTGTGGCACTCAGCCCTGAGCCCATTCATTCCTACTGAAGATGTAGGTTTTTCAAAATATCTCACAAATGGATACAGTAGCTTCAGTTTTTAAAAAGCTATCAATTCAAATTAAGCTATAGTTCATTGTAATGAAGGAACAGGTTATCCAGTGTTTAATAGTTTTTGGACAACAATGGAGCTCTGTGACACACAGGAAGTTGTCAATGTCATCATAATAAATATATATTAATATTGCTGACACAATTAGAAGTGTAAAGCAACACAATATCGATTAGGTAGAAATGGGCAGGTGAAGGTTACTTATATACATACTTATTGATTATCCTATGGTTTTATGTCAGTTTTGTTTACTCCAGGTTGTCTATCATTAAGTTAACAAGAGGGAAAATAAGAACTTTAGGTGATTAAGTTTTTATTATTCATTTTTCCAGCATAACATCTATCTGCATGGAATATGATGATATGATTACTGGACACACCTAGCTTCCATAGAAATTCATAGGTATTTGTTTGTAAATACTTATGAGACTATTCTAGTGTTCGTTTGTTATCTTAAAAGTGCACTCTTTCCTCCCAGATCAGGATGTTTTGAAACTCAACATAGGTTCTCAGCTGAGTTTCAAAACATCATCAGTGAAACACAATCATTTTGGGATTTCCCCTATATAATAGTACACTTAAATAATAATAGACTAAGGTTTAATAGTCTATAAATAGTTTTAAATCTGTTAGATGAGACTTTGCAAAAGCATTAAATGTCAGGTGCTGGGAATTTTATTTTAACAGGTTGTTGGGTGCAAAAAAACCCCCTATGAAACCCACTGATCTGTATCCTGCTTACCATTTTGAGGTTGTGCAGTGAGGTATTTACAGCTAAATCTGAGCAGCAGAAGTATCTCTAGATGAATAAATAAAAATAACAAACAAATTTAAAGTTCCATCGCCGCTGTCTGGCTCTCAGTTTATGGTGGTTGCTCTTGCCTGACAGAAGAGCTACCGCCACAGTTTATCTACACATGCATACTTTTGGCGTGTTAACCTTGCATGTACCACAGTGACTCATGACAAATCTCAGAGGTTTTTGTTTCCCCCTATCATACACTCAGGCTAGCTGTAGGGTGAGAAGAGGAAAGGGGGATGGGACCCAGTGGTTAACCAATGGAAATGTTTTGACTGCTCTTCAAGCTACAGAAAAAAAAAGAACCGTCATCAGGCTTTTTTGGGTCATATTCTAGCATTTTGTTTTTACAATATTAATAGGTTAATTTATATCAAATTTATCAGAAGACTGTCAAAATGCTAACATATTGAGACAATTTGTTCTTCGCAAAATTGCAAAATTCATGTCAAGCTGATTCACAAATAACCTGATTGTTAATGACTCAATCATGAGATGACTGCTTGGAGGATTACACTGAGATTTTTCTAAATTGTTCACTGCTTCCTCATTTGTACTCATGCAAGTTTCGGTCTCATTTATAAAACCACTGCTTTGATGTAAAAAAGGTGGGGAGAAAAGAAAAGAGAGGAGAGGAGCGGTAAAGGCCAGAGTAGTCTCAGCCCACCCCCTCACTTTAAAGTTTAAACACATCCCTCCTAGTCACGCACTGCCACTCTCTGAATGAACAAACTGAGTGTATGTTGGGTGAGAACTCTGCGTCTCCAAAATGGGTCTGGAAAGATATACATAAACCCAAGAGGTCATTGAATTTTCTCAACCCACGAGTCGCCTCCAGGTGAAATTAAGATATGGAAATAAGCAAAACATGAGTTACAATACATTTTTAACCCGACAGCGACATCCGCATCGATGTGGGTTACCCTAAGATATAAAAAAAAAAAAAAGCTTTATGACTGTCACACACTTGTTCGTTTGAAACTCACTCCTCTTTCACAATTAAAGTTCACTGTGAATCAAATGATGACAAAACAGCTGGTCGGGAAGAGCAGTGGTCTCTTATTACAAGAAAGACGTCTGTCTGGGTGGAAGTGGTGTTTGTTGAGAGGCTGCACGTAGCTGACAAGATTTTTCTGTGGTGGTTAGCAAGGCTGCAGGATCTCTATCTGCTGTATCTACAGTATACACGCACTTTGTGTCTGCATGTTTAACATATCTGCACGCTACTTAAAAGCAGAACTGTCAATTCAGTCATATAGTGAACAGGATTATTACTATGCGTTTTTCATCTTTATAAATACCCTAATATATCAAAGTATAATAATGACTGCTGTAAGAACAAGAAATAATTGTAGGCTCTGAACTACATTTTGAATCCTTTGTTCCTGGGTCAGATTTGACAAAAATCTTCCACTTTATAGCACAACGTCTGGTTCCAGGTTGCAGAATCTCTGCAAGCTTAAAGAGGTTTGTTACAGAAGATAGGATTCAAAAAGCCAATTACCGGCAGGTTGGATTCAGATGAGTTTAGTAGGTGGGATTAAGAACGGGGATATCATATTCCCCCCGTGACCCTGTACGCAGGATAAGCAGTTGACGATGGATGGATGGATATTGTTTTCCTACAAAGCTATCTAGCTTCAAGTGTGGATGAGATTGATGCTGCTGTAGAAGTTTTTGTATGTCGATCTGAAGACATCAGATGTTATGTTTACAGACATGAAAATGATTAACCGACTGGTTAATGGAAAACAAAACAAAAAAACACCCTTCGCAACAAGAAAACAGACATAAAGCGAACTGAAACATAATGGCAATTCAGTCGGATTAGAAATGAATTACGTTCATTGTTTTTAAATCTTAAACAATGGATTATTTTCTTGATTAATCATTTGGCCTAAAAAATATCAGCCAATTGTGAAAAAATGCCCTTCACCGTTTCCTGGAACCCAATGTGACGCCTTCAAATTATTTGGGATGTCGGAGAGGGATATGGGAAGTAGCACGCTTCCTGTGCTGCCAAGCACATATACCAAGAATCATTACCATGGTATCATTTGTTTTTGTAAGAGCATTTGGTTTCTTTAAAATGCCACACGTGGCACAGGTTTCTTTTGTCTGTGTGTCCAACCTCGTTCTTGAGTTCAGCGATCTGGTCCCGGAGCTGGTTGATATACTGTCTGGAGTCTGAGTGGTTCAGCTGGCCCTGGATCAGACCTTCCTCTTTCTGGAAAACACATTTTGAGCTCACAGTCTCTTAATTGTTACAGTATTGTTAAATCAACCATATGGACATCAACACCTACACACTTTACATTTAGAGACACACACCTGTATCTCTAGTTCGGCGATCTTCTGCCTGAGTTCAGCCATCGCAGCCATACTGTCTGCTTCCCTCAGTCGCACGGCCATCACCTCTTCTTTACTCTGGACATATTAGGGGAGAGGGTCCGTAGAAAGAAAGAGAAGGAAGAAGACATTTCTTAACAGCTGAACACTGTGGTGACAATGACGTACAGGATTTCAGGGATGGATAGTGATGATGCATCATAAACTGTCTCATTCCCTCCGTCTACGTCCTGCTCTGTCCTTCATTGCATCCGTCCTTCTTTTCTGGATATGAATACCAGAATTTGTAGTCAGACTATTTCTCATCCATTTTTTCTGAAACAAAATCTATCCAGTCCTCCCTTCTTCTTCCATCCTTCTTTGTCTCTCCCTTTTTTATGCTCTACATTCTTGAACTGACTTAATTCCTGGTTGTTTCGTCCATCCAGTATTTAGTGTGTCATTACTGTATATCCATATTATCTTTTAAGTTTCACTAAGCTGGACCAGGAAAGCTCTCCCCATAAATCAGCCTGTCTCCCTGTCATGTCTATCCCCTCTTGCTAAAGCCTTTTCTTTTTTCTCTCTTCTCTCCATCCCGACCTTGCAGTCAGACTCGGCCTGCTTCCTTTTCATTTCGTTGAGTTGGGCCTGGAGAGCTTTGTTCTGATTGGCTTGCATCTGGAGCCGGTCCTGCAAGGCTGAGCGTTCCTGCTCGTTGCGACCAATTAGCTTGCTGTGGATCTGGTTCTAGAGTGAAGGAAGTCAAATGTGAGAGGGTGAGTAGGGCTTCAACAAATTATTGTTTTCATCATTAATAAACAGTTGATTTTCACATTTCATTGATTATCTGACTAATCGTTTGCTGCATTATGCTGACACCACACCTTTATCATTATATTATCACTGTTCGTATAAAATGTTATATACAAATCAAACTGCACTGACCTTTATACCTATACCTGTGTATCTAAGTAAAGGACTTACATGTGTGTATGGTGTACAGTATATCTGACCTGGCTCTCCAGCTGCAGAGCTTTGAGTTTGACCTCTCGGAGCTCAGCCTGAGCCTGGGCCTCCCTCAGTCTGACTGTCATCAGTTTGTCCTGCAGCTCGTTCATGGCGTTCTTCTTCGGGGATTCCTTCCAGTGGCCGCCCCCTCCTCCTGTGCTGCTACCACGGGACATGTGATGCTGCAGAGAAACAGATCGTACAGTTGCCTTCTGCCACTGCACAGGTGGGGCACATGAAAATGCACACACAGGTAGGTTTATATAGAGACACAGCAGCAATGTGTGTGTGTGTGTGTGTGTGTGTGTGTGTGTGTGTGTGTGTGTGTGTGTGTGTGTGTGTGTGTGTTACCTGCCAGCGCTGGTTGAGCTCAGTAACGGTGTCCTGCATCTCTCTGAATGAGCGCAGCGTCTCCAGCTCCCTCAGCTTCATCTGCTTCAACTCCTCCTGCAGAGCCACCATGTTGTTCTCATCAGGCAGGCAGCTGCTCCTCTGGATGGGCAAACGTGTCATACTTACAGTTTAAAAAGACTAACTATCTACTACAGCCATGCTAGCAGCTCTGTTAAGCTATACTTAGGCTGAACGCTAACGTTAAGCAGGTATTATACCTGCGAAACACTACTGTGTTTCAGGGCCCTCAAGTCTCACGCATTTACCGTGAGACACACGCATTTCAGCCAGTTCACACGTCACACCTTGTATTTCTCACGCTGGGAAGTTAAGAGATAACGTCCTCGAAGTTGTCCCGCTACATTCAGTTAATGGACGATCATTTTTGTGCCGAGTTCATAGCTTTCTCTGTATCCTACTAAATGCCAGAGACCTTTAACCCATCATAAGTTTAAATGTGTTGTTTCCGGGTAAATTCTGTGATCCCGCTGCAAGCACGTTCGTTACCAGGTAACTTGGATTGGCGTGCACACACAGGATGCGGTCCCTGAATTGAGACACAGCTAGGGAGTGGAAGTTGGAAGTGCAAGACCCGATGAATGCAGTAACTGTAGTTTTTTTTTTTCTTTTGCATTTTGATTTTACAATTGCTGGACAAAATCACCTGGCTGTGATCAAAGAGTGAGAGCAGCTGATGTTATAGAGTATAGACAAATTCGTGCTAAATGATTATTGATGCAGTCAAAAACTCTCCAAGCTCTTTCCAACCAAAAGCTTTGGCTTTTTTAGCCAGTGGTGAGCAAAGTAACTTAGGACTATTCAGAGTTAAGTACACTATGTCAGTAGGCTAGAAGCAGGAAAAAGCAGAAGTAGCCTATTAAAAATACAAGGAGCATACTCAAAGAAGAAAGAAAAATGTCGCATATGACTGTGACATTATATATTAGATCATTATTCCTCATGCATTAATGTAGTTGGTTGAGGTTGAACTATTTTGTATCAGACTGCAATTAATGATTATTTTTATTATGTATTAATCAGCTGATTATTTTCTCCATTAATCGATTGCAATAAATTCTGAAAATAGCGAGAAATGTTGTCACAGTTACCCAGAGCCCAAAGTGACACCTTCACAATACTTGTTTTGTCAGTCCAAACCTCATAATGATTAAAAGTTAAAAGCCTACATTAAAATAATCAAAAGTAAAGGCTGTAAATTTCATGTTTGTGAAGCTGGAACCATTAAAGGTTTTTACATTAAATGCCAATTAAATTTCTGTCAATTAGACTAACTGATCTAGTTCTACTAGCTGGACTTCTGTAAAATGTTAATTTAATTTATATCCAAACATCCTATTTTTCAAATTCTTCATATGTTTTATGTGTAAAAAGCTTATTTTTAAAGTAACTACAAACTGAAGCTGTCAGATAAAGTAAAAAGTACAATATTTCCCTTTGAGATGTGGTGAAGTAGAAAGTGGCATGAAAAGAAAATACTCAAGTTCAGTACAAATACCTTGTGTACTTAAGTACAGTACTACTTTGATACTGTCCACCACTGGGCTTAGCTTTGGCTACCTGACACTAAGGCTGATGGGAGTGTCATGCAGGTATTTCATTATAAACCAAAGTATTGGACCAGTTGAAATCCTGACAAGATGATGGCGATTGTTGACCCTTAAGTTTTCACCAAATTTATTACAATTAATCCTGAAGGAGACATGAATGTCTGTATAAAATGTCATGGCAATCCATCTAATAGATGCAGTCGCATGAAAAAGTATGTGAATCCTTAGGAATTCCCTGGATTTCTGCATAAATTGGTCATAAAATGATCTTCAAATGATCTTCATCAGTGTCACAACAATAGACAAACACAGTCTAAGACTAATACCACACAAACAAATATATGTTTTCATGTTTTTATTGAACACCGTGTAAACATACACAGTGCAGGGTGGTAAAAGTATGTGAACCCTTGGATTTAATAAGTGGTTGACCCTCCTTTGGCAGCAATATCTCAACCAAACCTTTCTTGTAGTTGCAGATCAGACCTAAACAACTGTCAGGAAGAATTTTGGACCAATCCTCTTTACAAAATCAGCAATTTTCATGGGATGTCTGGTGTGGATGGCTCTCGTGGTCATGCCACAACATCTCAATCCCGTTGAGGTCAGGACTCTGACTGGGCCACTCCAGAACACAAATTTTTGTTCTGCTGAAGCCATCCTGTTGTTGGTTTACTTCTGTGCTTTGGTTCGTTGTCCTGTTGCATCACCCATGTTCTGTGGAGCTTCAATTAGCAGACAAATGGCCTTACATTGTTGATAAACTTTGGAATTCATTTTTCCATCAATGATAGCAACCCTTCCAGGCCCTGAGGCAGCAAAGCAGCCCTAAACCATGATTACCCTCCACCATACCTCACAGTCGGGATGAAGTTTTGATGTTGATGTACTGTGCCTTTTTTCCACCACACACAATGTAAGAGCCATTTTGGCACTTAGTTTTTTAGTGAATTGTTGTTAACAGTCACATGCTATACGTTCACAGGTAAAGAGGTCTGCGAGGGGGATTGATCGTAACAAGTTGAATATGAAGATTTTACCATTTATGCTCATGTTTTTATAAATTTCATTGTTAGTTTACATCTACATTATTGAAGTATGAGATTGTTGTCTTTTGGACCTATTGTTTTTTGGGTCATATGTATTATTTTTTCCCCTCTATTTATCTAGTGTTACATTTTAGTTATTTGTCTATTGATGTATAAGGCACCAGTGAGATTTGTGAGTATGTATATTTATGAGTGCACTTTATGATATTGTTTTGATGTACATTCAGTACACAGAAATCTACATTCATCCCATGGAAATATGAATGAATGTTTTGCAATAGCGGCCTTATTTTATGAGAAAATAGGTAATAGGTGTAGACAAATAAATCACTTCCTACAAAAGATGGCTTCTCACTATGTAACACCATTTGCCTGATGAAGGTCTAGTACCAAAACGTTGTGTCAATATATATTTTTTGCAAGTTAGACAGTGTGCGGGAACTTTTCTTTGCTACTTTTGACTCTCCTGTCTCCCTCCGACACACCTGTCTCTCATCATGTAGGTGCGAAGTTATTTACTGTTCAGAAATGCTTTTGTAACCATTTCCAGCTTCATGAAAGTCAACAAAGCTTAATCTTAGGACTTCTGAGAGCTCTTTTGTTTGAGGCGTGGTTCACATCGGGCAATGCTTCATGGGAATAGCAAAATTAAAGGGCAGGGCAGCTCTAAACAACACCTCCAATCTCGTCTCATTGATTGGATTTCAGGTTTGCTGACTCCAACTCCAATTACCTATTGGAGTTGGATATTACCCCCTCCCCGTCTATATCATTAGCCTAGGGGTGTGAATGTTAACACAGTGTGTTCAGTAAAAACATATAATTGTTTGTGCGGTATTAGTTTAAGCAGACTGTGACTATTGTTGTGACAAATCAAATTTTATGACCAATTTATGCAGAAATCCAGGGTTCACATACTTTTCCTGCAACTGTATTTCAGTCTGGACCAAAGTTTTTGACCAACCACCAGACAATCATGGGCATCAATAGAGCCAGTGTGACTAAAAAACAGGAGTTCCTGGAATAAAAAAAAATTGTAAAAGCAAATAATGACAGAGCACAGAGGGAAAGTAGCTTTCAGTTTAACGTTACAGAAAAAACTTTTTCAGGGGCGAAGCAGAGCTGTTGTGTCTCAACCCCTTCTGAAGTAAAACCGAAAGCTTGAAACCTCAAACATGCATAGATCGTTGTTCAGAATCATTTTACACTTTTAAGATAATCTTTAACACATTCACCACATTCACACACCTCTTGTCACTGCTCATCTTTCACACTCTGCTCTCCCTCGCACACTAAAATGTGTGTCTGTTAGTTCACCTTCTCCAGGTCGAGGACCTTGTCTTGCATTTCCTTCATTGCTCCCAGCAGTTCAGCCTCGCGCAATCTGGACTGCTCCAGCTGGGTCTGTAGATTGCTCACAAACGGCTCTGTGTACTGAAACAAACATCACTGGTGTTACACAGGTATATTATATAACAGGGCAGTGGGGCTGGATACTAACTTTCATCATTTGTTGATCAGCTTTCTTGAGATTGTGTTTGTATATAGATATAAAAATGATAATAAAATATAATTGAAATCCTTAAAAGTTTGTCTTTTTTCATATACAGACTAGTTGCAGAAGGTGGAGTTCAGTTCAGATTACCACAGTGCTTCAATGGATGTGAATTCTGCCACAAGCTCCCGCTACACCTCTTTCTCTTTCTGTTTCTTCTAACAGGAAGTTGAGTATTCACACACCGAATCCTTGCGTTTCCAATGTTCTTTTCTGAGGGCTAACATTGTCATCAAGAAGGAGAAAATGTTTTCTGCACTCCTATACATTTGGGGAAGGCAGCAGGAAATTTGCAGCAATACATTCGATTCCTTGACTACAGCCACAAAGGAAACAACAGTTGTTGCGTTATTCCTCACTTCTTCAACAAATAAATCAAGAACATCAATTACAACATGCCACTTTAACCCCTGGTCATTTTCATATGCAGCTAGTCTGCATGCGGAAACAAAATGAAAACTGTTCAAGCCTTTAAATTTTGAAAGAGGCCTAAACGATGTCAGTTGATTTTTCTGTTTTGTGACTAATGTTCCCAGTACTTAGTAAATGTCTGTATAGTAACCCGACTTTAAAATAGCTGATCAACATAATGGAGATGGTATCAAGTTTCTCTCCTTCCCCACTGACTCAGAGTGATGTCACGGTATAGAAACTACTGTAGATTTTTATGCCACCACATCAAAGTAAAACTACAAAGTTAGGGGTGTGAGAGCAGCAGAAAAACAGAGAGGACTGAGTGGAAAAATACTTTCCTACGACGCAAAATACAAATGCTTGAAATTGGGCAAGTACATAGCGTGCATAAGAGAGTCTTGTTCTGTCATTTCGGGATTCTCAGTCTTGGTTATCAAAGAGGACTGTCAGTGTCTGGAGGTGTGTGAACTCTGTTGGGTGATGGGTGCCAGCAATCTGAGCTGGAATA
The DNA here is from genome assembly GCF_014851395.1 of Micropterus salmoides. NCBI lineage: Eukaryota > Metazoa > Chordata > Actinopteri > Centrarchiformes > Centrarchidae > Micropterus > Micropterus salmoides. Next base: position 18,242,586 of record NW_024040263.1, on the reverse strand, counting down.
AGAACGCTCGTCAAAATGGCATCATTTAGCGTACTCAGCTCCCACGTTTAACAACCCAAATAGTAAATCAGTGACTTGTATTTCTTTCAGTTTAATATTTGTTTGATTCACAGCTGTTGCTTGCTTTTCATTTTGTCCTAATGCACACGCAATGAAAAGAGAGGAGTACAATGTCACACATCATATTTGCACAGATAAGTGTGATTTGCTGACATGACTGTGTGAATTTGAACTGTTAATCTTTTGTGTTTTTGCCTGGGTTAGCAAAGTGGTAGTTTGACAAAGGGACAGGCATTTCGAAACTCTTTTGTATTACTAACATATTCAATGCCAACAGCTGCAAGCGTATGTAGAAAAATAACGTTTTGCTGCACACAGAAATATAGAAAATATATATATTTGTTCATAAGTGCAGTAAATGCATTTGGTTACATTCCATCAACGTCAAAATAAAGTCACTATTTTAGAACTATACATCCTTAAATGTTTTTTGTAAATGTATGATTTATTATTGTTTATGAAACTAGCAAAGATAACATAATAAACTGGTGAACAAATATTTTAAAAAGTATGACGCAGCATCTTCAAGTTTAACTTCAGGCGAAATACTTTGCAGTCCATATGTAGTTAGCTGTATGTTTCACATAGTTTTGGCTCTTCTGTTGACTACGAGGTTAAAGTGCAGACTTTCAACTTTCAGGGTGTTAAAAGGGTTTTGAGGGCAGTCACATCCATGTTGGGTGAAAACTGTAGGACCTAGATCCTCTTCTGGATGTAAACATCCTACAGTTGAAGTGAGAGCAAGCCTTGTAGCCTAGTAGACTGCATTTTATCAGACTCGGGCTGCTGAGCTTTGCAGGGTTAGTTCATGAGTTCATAAATTACTCATTTCCTCTGAGCTTCATATGGAAATGTGGGCTGTCTCTTTGTTATCAAAAGAAACACATTTAAAAAGCTGGAAAAAATTAGGGAAACCAAACTCGGTCAATATAGTCAATCACAGAGGCTTTAAAGTTTGATTATGGTTCGGTGCAACCCTCAAAAAATGATCCAGAGCTGATTTTCAAACGTGTGTGAAGAACCGTCAGTGCTGGGGGTGCACAGTGTTGTGCTGTTACCCTGGGCGTGTTGTTCCTGATGTGGGCATGCCACTGGGTTTTGTTTGACTAATGCAGAGGAGGCAAAAAAAGGAGGCAAAGTGGGCAAAATAAAATGCAATAAAAGCAGGATAAGAGGTAAGCTTACACCATCAGTTACTATAGGAATATATTACACAGATGATGTCAAACAGAAAAAAAAGAATCCTTTAAAATGTACCCTCTGGAGTTTTTTTAACCTCTAATAGTGCTATAGAGCAATGTTTTTATGTGTGGGTGCCTGTTTTGTTTGTTTTCGTGGCTAGTAAACGTGGACACAATGGAGCTTTACAAAGGTTTTATGTGGAAATGCGTTCGACCCGTTTGACCCGTTCGAAACCTCAAGGATGCACGGAATACTTTTTGGTGGGTAACACTGAATGTAAACAGAAACTGTTTATTTACAATAAAACACATTTAAGGTCAGTTAAAGTCACTACACGCAAACTGGCACAAGCTCGCACTATAATTTTACATAAATATCTAAAGTGGTTAATAAAAAAAAAATCATTATTTTTCTTAAATATTTACTAATTTCCTACTTAACAGACTACAAGTATAGCCTTTTTACTTAATGTGATCTCACCTTTACATTGCTGGAAGAACAATGCAACCCCCCAAAAATAGAAGCTTTTGAGACCACAGTTTGCTATTTGACTAAATTAATACTTCTGTATTATAGCTGGCATCTCTAATTGCCTTCATGACACAGACATATACACATCTGTGAGAAACTGCATCCTAAATCATCTTACAACTTGATGTGAAAACTTTATCATTTGTGTTTTGTACAGTTTGAGTCCATGTTTTTATCATCTCTAATATTTTCCTCATTCTTTTATTTCCTTCTATAAAGCACTTTGAAACTACTTTTTAATACTACAACTAAGGATAGTAATACATTTTTTATAGAACACTTTTCCAAGACACTCAAATACTCTTTAAATGACAAATTATTAAAATGTATTGGTGGCTTGTGTTGCATATGTGAACTTCAACAAATTTCCACTGAAGTCTTAAGACAATCTGTGTTGCAATAAATTCCGAGTTAATGTTTCTTTCCAAGAATTCAATGAGAGGCTTGACACCACTCATGTTCATTTGTTAAATACGAAGAAAGAGCTAACAGACAGTTAGCTTAGCTTAGCATGAAGAATGGAAACAGGAAAAAACAGCTAGGCTGGAATTGTCACTTTGTTTAACACCAAATTGAACCAGGCACAATGAGTAGAATTTGTCAGTTGCTGTTTGAAAACACATGATTTTAAGTTGGCCACTCTTCCCCAAACTCAATGAGTCAGAGAGACAGCAGCGGTTGTTGAGTGAGCTACTAAGAATTAAGAAAGGGAGTTGCATTAGCGAGAACAAAGCAGTGAATCAAAGTAATAATAGTAATGTGAAAATAATTTCACAGTGATTACATCCTAAAACACAATAAACCTGGGCGGACCTCTGCACAACCCTGCAGGAAGGAGGCACATTGTTGGATTTTACTAACTAATTTTACTAATTCCTTAACACTATTAGTACTTTTTAGTTGTACCAACTTTAAAACCTGGTATCAACTAATCAGTAACTACATTTAAGACATTTAAGCCTGCCCTGATTTTGAAATCACTTAAATATCTCTTGACTTCATGAACAATTACCTAATAAATGATTCAACAGAGAAATTCAGATCAACCGCTTCTGCCCGAAATAAATCTCTTTTTCAACACAAATGACATTGTGGGTCGGTGTTTACCCTCTGTTGCTGCAGCTCTTTGATGGTGTCCTGCGCTTTCTCGAGGCTCTCGCTGGCTGTGTTGCACTGCTGCCTCACCACCGCCAGCTCCCGCTTAATCACGTAGTTCTCCTCTGCTTCCTGTGCCCTCGTCACCTGACCCTGGAATAGCAGGCCAGAGCAGGACGGGGGTGAATATCTGTCCAGTTTAAACTTTGAAATGCAGACTACATAGGGGCAAGATTCATTCTGGGCATCTACAGAATGCAATTATTATGTTTAAGGGGAACTTACCTACATGGTGCATAGCTGATTTTGTTTTATTTCGGAAATTATATAAATATATAACCACATACACTAGATATACTTATTTGCTTTCTTACAAAGAGCTATCAAAGAAGATTTATATAATAGCTGTCCATTAAATACTAAAGTTACAGCCAGCAGCTGGTTAGCTTAGCTTAACTTAAAGACAGAAAACAGGAGAAAGAGCTAGCCGGGCTAGCTTCATATTTAGCGAACAGACACTACAGCTTTATTATCCAACTCTCTGCGATATAGCAAATAAGTGCATTTCCCAAAATGTCAAAATATATAAAGATAATTATTTCACATATTGGTTAAATACATGTATTTATCATAAAAAATGTAATAGTATTGACAATAATTTATTTTGTCACATGCAGAGATTGTACAACCTCATGTCAGAATTTCCAACATGGATAAACAGTACATGCATTCAGGGATTAAAGAGCAGTCTTGTGGACTGAACAACATAAACAATATTCTTTCATGCACTTTTGGCTGGTTACTGGTAAGGAGAGGGGGCGAAGCAGTGCAAGAGAGCAGAAAGAAGAGGAGAAGGAGGAGGAGGAGGAGGAGGGAGGTGTGAGTAGGGCAGAGGGCAGCCAGGCCAGGGGGAAAGTAGTTTTCAGTACTCTACCTGTATCAGTCTGTCTGCCAGAGCAGCACTCTCCTACAGTGCAGCAACGAAGTAGAGGAAAAAGAGGATGAAACAAAGAGATGAAGAGAGAGAAAGACAGTGGACACCAGGGTGGATAAACCACAACAAAACCCAAGAGGAAATTTAAGGAAAAGAAAGAAACAAGATCGCAGGGTTGAGGAGTCAATCATTCGAAACAAATGTAGGGGTGAAGAAAAACAAGAGGCAGCAATAACATCGCACAGGGACAAAAAATGTTTCAGGGAGAAAGAGAAGATTCAAAACTGTAGTGTCGCTTAATATCAGAGTGCTGGAGCAGAGGGAAAACACCTTGCTTGCAAACAGGGCTAATTGCAAGCATCCACACCCACAAACACACAGGACCAAGAGCAACAAACAACAAGAAGAGAGAATGAGCTCACACATTTGAACCCACTGGATTATCTCATTACAGTTTTTTAACTAGATCTGATCAAAAATGTGGAACGTCCTACGCTGAGCAATCTGGCTGTTTCGTCTCAATGATGCTGCCTAAACCTGATTCATTTTAGCATTTAGATGAACTGGAATCAAAGCTCCTCTCTTACTTTCTCCAGCGTCTCAATCCTCTGTTTCAGCAGCCTGTTTTCTGTGCGTAACCTCTGTGCAGAGAGAGGGGAGACATGTACATAAGAGTTATATATAAAAATCTTACTACAAGTGTTTTCTGTAATAGCCACAAGATGCACAAATATATAAAATACAGTCACAGCTGAACACACACACACACACACACACACACACACACACACACACACACACACACACACACACACCTTAATCTCAATTTGTTCCTCCATTTCTTTGTTCTTGATTGTGGTATATTCTTTCTCAAGTCTGAAAACAAATAACAACACAGGATTATGCAATGTTACCTTAACTTTATTATTATTATTTAAAGAATTTAATTGCTTGGTTGCTGTGCTTTGTTGATTGGTGGTCCATTTGATCAAATCAGTGCAAAATCATCAGCATCAATTAAACAGAAATACAAATCCTACTGGGCTACACGAAGCCCGTCCACCTGAGCCTCACTAGTCGTTAGCTGAGTAACGAGTGCTCTTACTTCTTCATCCTCTTGGGGTTGTATTTGACCTGGTAGGCCCTGAGGATCAGCTTGTCTGGGCAGCTGTCAAACTGGTGGGGGATCACCTTCTGGAAATGCTGGCAGACCCGGAGGGAAACACACAGAAGATAAGAGCGCTCAAGACAGACAAAGATACTCATCCATATTTTATGAAGAAGGAGACACGATTTAGAAAAGTGAAGAAGAGCGGCTAACGGTCAACGTTAGCCTTGTGGTGAGTCAGTAGCTGCTTTATTTTTAGGAACAAGGACAGTCCTGATACACTGTGATTCATAAATGATTAAGTTTATATATTAACATATCACTAAATTAGAGTAATTGAGTTTACAGGTATATTTATTTTTAGTTAAAACATACTGTATGTCATAAACTGAGAAGAGACTTAATAATTTCAGTCATTTTTAAACCAAAGATGTAAAAATTCTCTGGTTCCAGCTTCTAAAATGTGAAGATTAGCTGTTTTCCTTTGTCATGTATTTATGATAATTAAGTGAATATTGCAGGTTTGGACTGCTGGTCAAATAAAACAAAGACTCAGAAGAACCCACCCTGGGCTTTGGGAAATTAAAATTTTCTACAATCTTCTGACATTTTATCGACAGAATAACAGATCATGATGAATGATGAAAATAACAATGAAAGGTAGTTGCTGCCCTAATTTACACAGCATATTACCCCAGTAGCAAGAGAGAAAAGAAATAACCTGAAAAACTGGTGTGTTTTCACTAAGGACTTGGGACTGTTCATAACATCACACACAGTCGAATGTGCCCTGGTTTCTTTTTCTGTTATGAATTAATGTGGCTGAGTGACGCAGATCAGTCGTTCAGATCTGTAGTTCAGTAAGCTTGCATGCAAAAGGGAAAGTGGGACGTGGACCATTTGACTTGTGGATGAATCTGTAAATGAAACTAATTTCGTCAAACAATAAAAGCTTACCTGCGACATGCCCTCCATGTCCAGCTGAATGAGGTCGGTCTGGTTGTACTGCAGGATGGCCAGGCCCACACGGAAGATAATCTCTAGGCCCTAAAGACGGGTCATATATTTGATTATATGTGTTGAGATGAAATAATAGAGCGGTACACCGAATATATACAGTCACCCACATCAAGTACATCTTCTGATACTTAAAAACACACTCAAAAATTTTACCTACCTCATACATGAAAATATCAAAGATGCGTGTGGCGACAGGTAGAGGGAGGAAGGTGAGGAAAAGGGTGAGGAACCAGGATGAGGCATACATGGATGTGTGGAAACTCTGGGATCGAAAATGTACGTTCAGCTCTGGAAGTTGCTCCTAAGGTAAAAGAAAAATAATAAAAAGAGCATGATTTTAAGCCTCAAATACTTTGAATATAGTCAAAAGCACATAAAGAGGCCGTGATGTGCTGGACATATAATTTAATGATTTGCTGCCCCTTAGTGGATGAGTGTCACACTGCAAGCCTCACGTTTGTTGATAGACACTCCTGATTTCTCTTTACCTGCAGCAGATACTCAAATTGGTAGATGCAAAGGCCCAGCTCGGCCATGCTTGGTTTGAACAGCTCCCTCAGACGGTACTCCTGCATTAGACGCACAAAAACACAAAATGCCTCCTCCTCGGGCATCTGGGAGGAGGTGAGAGGGGTGAGTAAAGTTCCCTCATTAGGTATAAATTAGACATTGCTTATGTTGAACATTTTTTTTTATTTTTTATCTTTGTAGCAGCAATCAGAGAAATCTACTGGGGCTGAACACAAGGAACCTTAGACATGCTATACTGAGACTTTAGGCAAAATATCCTCATTATGGATCATTTTCTTGATATGTTTTTAATCATTACCTGCATAAGCAGCAGACCAACAATGAATGCGCTGCCTTGGCAGTAGCCCACCTCTCGATCCACCAGAGAGTACGCCTGAAAAATACACACGCAATCACACAACATTTGCTGTGTGCTGTATTTATAGAAAGCAGCACAGATGACATCTGTAATCCTGACCGAACAATCAGACTGTGAGCAACAAGTCACCAGAGGTCCCTTCATTTCCTGCGCAGCTGAGCTACCAGCAAACTCGACTGATGTCCAGACGGTCAACAAGCTTGTTTCCATGGCTGTGAACAACACATCTCCAAATTTCCTTGTTTCCCTACAGATTTTGTCTCATGAACAAAATTACATTAGGAAGGTAACACTCAGCCTGGCAAGTGCAAAATGGAGAAGTTAATTACAGCCATTGAAATCGTCCCAGTTGGATGCATCTTTTTCTGAATGACTGCAGGAAGAAATGTTTCAAAATGGGCACTCTGATTTGATTATTGTTAAATCATACCTGTCATGCTAAAACAAAACACTAAATCATTTTAGTCAAATTATCAAGCAAAAATGCCAAACATGTGCAGGTTCCAGTTTCTCAAATGTGAATATTTGCTGCTTTTCTCTGTTTTATATAACTGTAAATTAAAACATCTTTAAGGTTATGTACTGTTGGTTGAACAAAAAAAACATCACCTTGAGCTCTGGGAACATATGTACATTTTTTTTCAAATAACTGAAGAAATAATCAAGATATTTATGAGTGGGTCTCGTTTTGTTTGTTATGTGCTAGCAAATGAACATGCGTGCAGAGCGATACATCTTCTTGATGCTTTTTCACATTATTCTGCTCATCAATAAATGCTGGCTTTTTAAAATATATCTTAGCCTTTACTGGACAGTAACCAGTTGAGAGTTGACAGAAAATTAAAGAATGAGAAAGGCAACTGGCAACATTTCCAGTGTCCTGAACCCCTAAACCACCAGAATGCCTAACAATGTTAACAGCACACCGTCTCTCCATCTAGTATCAGAGAACACTACCTGATTTGACACTATAGCCGCGTTTCCACCAAAAGTACCCAGGACTTTTAATTCCAGGATCTACTTTTCAAGGAACTAAAAGGTTCCTTCAGCCCCTTGTTGTGTGTATTTCTGTGGTCTAAAGACCTGCGAAGATTAGGCAAATTAACCAGCTGACATATGCCATACAAAGCAACAGACAGGCATCATTAGTAGCCTTCCGAGGTATAGTTCCTGCGGTGGAAACGTGGCTCAATGACCAAGTCTCTCACAGTGTGAATTCATGTTAAAATACTTCATAAATGACTATATAACTTAATTTAAAACACTGTAGCCATGGTCAAACAACACATACATGTGCAAACAAAGACATTTATTCCAAAAGACACAAATCTTAACCTTTTCATAGATGCTAAATATCAAGACTGACAAGTTTAGACCTTGAGGTGATGTGAAATGCGGCAGTGTTCACCTTCATGACGTTGAAGAGGACTTCCTGCCCCAGGCTGTCCTGACCTTTGAAGAACTCGTGCTCGGGATAGGTGCGGGCGATGTCTCTGCGGATGAGCTTCTCGCAGGGGGACGACATCTTTAGCAGCTCAGAGTATTGGTTCTTCACCGGCATGTCAGTGGCATTGCCCAGCAGCTGCCAGACGATGGCCCGGAAATGGTGAGGGATGCCCTTTCTGATCAACTCCTGGAGAGCAAAGAGAGAGAGAGACATTAAAGAGGATTAATACCTTGCTCCTTTATGTAGTGCGAGAGAGCAAAGAGCAGGCAGATGAGAGCAGAGGAATCAATTATGGAATGATGAATAGAAATACTTCAGTTAATATAATTTCATAATTACAGCCACTCTGTACATTCTGATGTATCACTCAGGTTTTTCTTTTTAGCCAAACACTGTCATTTTGTTTTTGCTTCTGTATAGTTTGCAGGCTGCCAATGTCATGTTGCTTAGTTTGTCTGCTCTCAAATTTTGCCCCGACACCTATTGCTGTCCCATGTCTCATCAGTCTTCTCTTCCCCTGGGTTTTCTCTTTTTGTCACAGAGGACACAGAGAGACACAAAGAGAGAAGGAAGAAAGAAAGAGGATGTAGAGAGAGACGTACTGGTGCAGTGCAACGTAAAGGTGTTTGGTTTACTCGTATTGAAACTAGTGTGCCAACAGATTTAGGGATAGAGGATGAAGGTTTTCTTCGACAATCTCTGTTCAGTGGTAGGGGAACAACAACAAAAATAAACCCTGGGCTCTGTGTTTCTGACACACACACACATGCACACAGCTACAAAAGACGCACACTGTGACCTTATGAATAAAAAGTGACAAAGTCTGTGTGTGCATATAGACCGCCAACCAGCTTCTACAGAAAGAAGGTGCAATGAGTCAGGGATTTACAGGTCCCTCTTTCTGTTTTGTTCTGTAAAATTACTTAGTTAACGTCTTGTGAAACCTAACCAATAAGATGTAAAATGAAATGAGGAGGCTGATAATCTTCTTGTTAGTTACATTCAATGACTCATTCTTAGGAAAATGCTGAATGTGACATCATAATCTCGGAATTTTCCATCTCCTGTCCCTGATCCCCACCTTCAGGAGTTTGTCCTTCTTGCGTCTCCACTCTTCCCACTCGTTGACGATGCGGCCCCACAGGATCCAGGTATCCTCCTCCAGGTGTGACAGGTTAGAGGAGGCTGAGGAGCTGGACACCAGCGAGGAGCCACTGTTGCGCCGTGAACCGCTCATCGACCGCATGGACTTGGAATCAGCCTCCAGCAACCTGCACGAAGAGACAGTTAGACAATAAGAAGCTCAAATTATATTTGATTATTTCTGATGGAAAAGGTCCATGATTACATGACAGAGCATGTTTGTCCTATACAAGATGATACACTGGAGTCGTTGGCCGGCAGATGTGACATTGAGGCAGACTGTGACATTGCGAGGATCAGTACAGTTTGTGGACAACCTTGCAGAGGCACCAGAAGCCTCAGGGCTTGTTACCTTAAACTACGGAGTCAGAGGCCCACGAGAATATTACACACACAGCTGGCTAAAACATTTAAAACTTACCTTTTAATATCAATTGGCCTTTAACTTAGTTACTAGTGAGTCAAACTGATAGCAATCAGATAATATATCTTTTATATCTTTCAAATGCCAAGCTACTAACCTACCTCAATCAAATTAATGTGCTGTCTTTATGTGCATAGAAACTACAGAGCTGAATGTTGAGCAAGCAAAAGCAATATAAAAACAAGGTACTGTAAATTCAAAATACTATAGAAAATTTCTAACATGCAGTTATACGTTTTTGTACTTTTCTACAAAGAGTACAATAAGTTTGTACTGTAAACAAGGAGGTTGGAGTCACATTTCCAACGCCATATTTTTATTCCAGTTTGCCGTGCCTACATTCGGTGTGTATAAGAATATAAATAATAAAGTATTTTTGTCACTTTGGTCTTGAGGTGAAAATGTCTTGCATGTAGACACATGTTCATAGACTGCTGCTCGTCACAACAGCTAGTTTAGCAGAGGAGTTTACAAGCCTAGACTTTGAGTTTAAGAAATAGTGTGCACAGTAAATATGCAGCTGCAGCCTACTAGCTTAGCCAATGCTAAGTGACTGCTCCCAGCCAAGAAATAGTCCAGCACATAACCCCTTGTAAAGCTACAACTTGTTGTTTTTACAGCTCAATTTTTGTATGGATTAAACAAACATGATTAAATAAGATAATTACCGAGCTTTACAAATACTGGTAACCCTTGGGCAGTCAGGCTAGCTGTTTTCCCGTTTCCAGTATTTATGCTACGCTAAGTTAACCGACTGCTGGCTGGTGTACAGACATAATGGTTTTAAATTTCTCATCTAACTCTTGACAATATAGCAAATAGGCATAATTTCCGAAACGTTGAACTATTCCTTTAAATGTTTGAGAATAGCTGCAACAGGACGGCAGGAAGCAGAGATTATGTGATTAAAGAGATCACACTTCGACCCCAATTGTCAGATGTTTTTAAGTCACTTGACTCCTTCGTCCTGAAATTTGAATCCTCTGCTGAAACATACGATGGCCGGGTGAAGATTAGGTTCCTTACGCTTAAAATATCTCATAGTGCTACTCATTCTTTTGAAGAAAAAAAAATCTCATCAAAATTAAAATAATTTTTCTGCAGTATTGGGTTATGGGAGGTCATGTGTTCATGTGTACAGACATTTCCCACAGAGAATCTGGTGCGGTTAGTTGTGTGGGATTAAACCTTACCCTTGAATGGAGAAGTCACTTTCTAAAACGTGACTGTGAAAACAGGTGATTACATTTTCATGATCCCTAAAGAGACAAATCCTGAACTAATTAAATAATGAGCTTCCTGAAGGAACATACAGTAGCATCGAGGGTTCATGCATGTGTTCTACTTTCCAGTAAGAACGAAAGATTATTTGGTTTAGTGATAGAGGCGTTCCTCTGATGGAGAGACACTGACAAAAGGAACAGACGACAGAAGTCATGCTGGTAAATGTGAATTTCAGTGGGCATTCTTGTCAGAGGGCATCACTCTGAGAGAAAGTAAAATCTTTGTAGTGTTGATTGAGACATTTTAAATGTACTTTTAAATGTATCAACACATATTTGTGTTAATGTTATATCATCATTACAATGATATTGCAATGATATATATTAGAGCTGAACAATTAATTGAAATCTTATCAAAATCCCAATATGGCCTAATACAATTTTTAAATTGCAGGAGGCGTAATATTTATTAAAAGGTAAAATGTGTGTCAAAGTACCATTTTTAATTACGTATTGTCCTGCTGCAGATATGTCCTGGCCTACACAATATATTCTACAGACTCAAGAAAAGAACTTTGTTCGGTACAGATCCTTGCAAAAATCACACCATAATGTATTTAAATATGTTTTTCAATGAAAATGAGAATAAAGGTGTAAAAATTATAACTCCCTCCAATATCACAAGTCATATTGCAATATCAGTCAAAATAATCGCAATTAGAGCCCTTTTCAAAATCGTTCAGCCCTAAAATATATATACACTGTATGACAACCACTGGATGAAATGTGATTGTTACCCTCAGGAAAGTGATTAATGATCTTTTTACAATACATTTCTTTATTTCTCCTTTTTGTTTTCAATACTAAGTGTACAGTGCCTAAATCACTGTGTAATGAACTTTACATATGTACAATTGGTTACCTTATCCTAGTCCTTCTGTCTTTCTTCTCAAATTTAAAATGTTCCTAAATAAGAATAATATATAATAAATAATAAGTTAAAAGAAATACTGATGTAGTGCCCAGTGACCACCTATTATGGTTTTCTACAACACTAACCTACAAACCCATTTGTTGTTATTACCCAGTGTTTTTCTTGCAGATGTAGGACATGCACATTTGTGATTCTAGGTCAAATTGACATTGACTTGTGGTCATTTTACACAAATCCCTTTGCACTAGACTGGTTGCACACACACCTGAACAGTGACAATATTTCAAGCCCAAAGGGGTCTGCGCAAAACACAGTATTACAATATTTCTCCAGAAATCACTGTGACCACAGCCTTGGAGCAGCCGAAATCCATTATATGAGTATCAAACTGTGGACTTAAAAGGTGACTGTAAAACTTTTTGTTTCATAGTTAAATGCAGCACAGTGGCTGCAGTCTGCATCCATAGAAACGTTTTAAAACATCTCCTGTTGCATAATTAATTTCTCTGCTATCCATCTGTATGCTTCACTTTTTCCCCCTCAAAACAGTCATAGGGCTGAATACACTTCATAAATCTCAATCGTCTCATACAAAAAATAGACTAGGTTCGAGTGACACTTTAAGCCTCACAATATACAGCAATTTCTGATATGTTCAAGTGCTCCTGAATTTTTTCAGGGAGAGATTAATTTAAAAGCTCTAGCATGGCCAGTGAAGGACAGACTTTCTTCATTAGCTCAGCAGACTTCTGGTTGTTTCTCCAATATTTGGTTTATTTTCAACTAGGTATTAAACTAAGGACGGTAATTTCAGTGGTTGCTATGTACTGCACAATATTTGAGGGTTTAATGCAGAAGATGTACTCTGTATAGGGTCACAACTCACACACACACACACACACACACACACACACACACACACACACACACACACAGGTGTTCCTGGTGAAACGTCAGGGTGATATCTAGTTTGCTGACAATCTGTACAACTTTCTTCTTTATAGAGACTGTGTTTTTCATTGCCTACCATAAAGTGTATTATAATTATCTCCCACATTAGACCATCTCATTAATTAGATACTGTTTTAACACTACTGTCAACCCTCATTATTTTCTGCACTTCAGCTTCTGAAGTCAAATTGTAACTACACTTCGAACATTCATTGATCCATTCTGTCACCTTTATTCTTGAGTTGTGTCCTTTTTCGGTCAAGAGATTTTATTTCAAGCGTCAACTATATACAGTTTATACCTTTCTAGTCCATGTTTGGTTTGTTGGTGAAATTATTCTTTCATTTTAATGTTGCTCATTCACCCTACCTTACAGGTTTGACACTGATTACTTTTGTCACAACTGACCTTTAGTTAGTGTTGCTATGTCCGTCAAACCTTACATACTTGTTTGTGTAGTTTAAAGGTGATAATGGTGGCAGATTTACCATTCTAATTCTTAATTTTCTAAACAATCGGTTTGTGATTTTATACACAGGCAGAAAAGGCAAGCTTCTCATTGTAACTAGCAAGCCAACTGGGCTAACGTTCTTACTATGAACTGAAAACTTGACTGACTTGCTGGCTTTTAAATGTTTCAAGCAGAATAGTTTTAAAACCAGAACGCTTTAAAAAGGGTCTTAAATATGCACTGGATGGTTACAAACATTACAGTGTGCTAAAAGACTGAGAATAAAGTTGCGTTGTTGTTAATTGTAGTACTTGATGTATGATCAGGAAAAATAAGAACAGACTGTTTCATTCAAACACAACCCTGTGTGTACATACATTTTAACAGTACTTTTAACATGCTGAATGGCTTTTAGGATGAGGACTAACTGATGTATTTAACCAATGTAAACTATCTTGGGTATTGTTGGTTCCCATAAAAACTTTACCGTGCTCAAAAAGGACCAGGACAGAGCTGCTAAAGTTATCTTGGACAGCATCCTGCACTAGTTTTCACACAGTGGGGCCACCAAAAAAACAATATATGATGTGCTTCTTGGCCTGGTAATTAACATAATTAGCTGGACATTTTTCTTTGGCTCGTGTGTTTTTGGTTTTGAAAATGACCAAAAAAAGACCTTTCAAACTCTCTGAACTGCTTCAGCATGTGGAGAAACCCAAAGCTTGGCAGACCTAGCTTGGGTTGATAAGCTATGAAGGGACAAGGCAAACAGTCAATTATTAGGAAGTATAAATATACCTATTCCTTCATTATTAATTTGTTGCACCTGCTACTGTACAACTATAATAAGTTATGTTGTTATGAATATGTTTAGTTTTTACTTCAAAAGTTAAACACAAAGTGCTACTCATCTCACCTGTTCTGCTCCTCCAGTTTGGCCAGCAGCTCCAGTTCATCAGGACTCAGGTTCTCTGAGTCTGCTGGGGAGGCTGCTGGTGCCGACAGTGCTGCATCATGGGAAGATGAGTCTGGGCTGAGCACTGGGCTGCCTGTTGACAGGGGGTCTGGGTCCATGCCTGGAGGGGAAGAAGGGCACTCTAGCTGAGGGAGAGGCGCACTTAAGCCCTCTCTTTCTGGGCTTCCGCTGGGCATAGACATGGCGGTGGCGATGGATTGGGATGGGTGAAGCAGTTTTGGTGAGGAAAGAGGATCTTCCAATCTCACTGTTGGTCCCCCTCCTCAGTATCGCCCGATTGGCCACCTGGCTGGCTGTGGAGCCAATATGATCAGAGGTCTTCAAACCTGTTAAGGATGAAGAAAAAGCTGAATGACAATGGCTGACCACAGATTAATAAAAAAGCAGCAGTTAAAACAAATATGTCCTCCAACTGTACAAAACTTGTGGCTTCATGGAATAATATGTCTGGCCTTGTATCTTTGAAATAATAGTTGGATTGTAACAAACAAAAATTATGAAGTAATCAGTCCATAATTTATATTTTCTTAATCACAATTTCCCAGAGCTTTACGTGACGTCTTTGAAACTCTTGTTTTGTCTGATCAGTATTCTAAACCCAAAAGATATAAAATATATGAAATGTGGGGATTTATATGAAACAAATCCCCACATTTGAGAAGGTTGTTTCTGCTTGATGAATGACTTGACAACTGTTTTGATGTTTCAGCACAAAAAGACAGGTTTTTAAAAATGGAAACTATAATGTATCACAGTTTTCTGTAAAAAAAAAAAAAATAAATAAAAAGATTTCTGTGATTTTGAATATGTCAGTAAATCTCAGAACACATTGATATCAAGATAATGCTGTGACTTTTATGTCAATATTGTTTTGGCTGAGTGGCGCCCAACTCCAACAGACAAACAAATGAATGAGACATCATAGTCCCCCCCATGTACAAACATCCTAATCCTTTGTATTTTTAATTTGTGCACTTATTTGAAAATAGCAAAGCCGCGAGATGTCATGTTTGGCTTGATGGACTGAACACAAGTGAACTGGTCATACTGGTCCAATCCACATGAAGATGCCAACAATGCCGCTCCACACCCTCGCTCAAATAGCTACTATGAAGGAGTGGCCATTAGTCACTGTAATGACATCATCCTGACTGAGAACATCAAAGTCCGTCACTGCATACAGACACTGCTCTCACTAAGATAAACATTTGTCCAGTGATGCTTGAAGTGGTAACAATGTTGTTGATGTGATAAACTGTTGCGATTGATAGATTTGATGTGAATTCCACAGAGATACTCATATGTTGCATTTAGAGAACGAACCTGTCAGCAGTGTTTATGTCAGACTGTGCGGCTTTTAGAAGGACTCAGTCAGGGTCACACCTCCTGAGCGATTAGTGTGCATTAAAAGATAATAAATCAATCAGATCATAAATAAACCAGATGAATAAGTGAGTGAGTTCAGGGAGGTAAGGCAGGTGTCACTGAGGTTATAAAGAGCTGAAGCCACTGGCTATGAACAGGAGACTTTAGGGAGCTTTTACTCGTCTCCCATCTCATGTGAACTCAGGAAGTGATGGAAGAAAAAACCTTTTTCAGCCATTGGAGAATAGATGTAACTGTACTGTTTGGGCCAAAGGCACTGTGAATGGATTCTTGATTGAGTGGGGGTTTTATAAACTTGTGTATGTGTCTTTCGTGTTTGCTTGGTTAAGGGCATACAAGGGAGAGGCATTTGTGTCTTGAGTGTAACATTTAACTTGCATATCTAGACCCCGTGCTTTGCTTTCCCTCATTATATTAATCATTACAAATACATGCAGAAGATGGAGAGCTAGATATTAAAAAGGGATGGTGTGAATTTTTCACACATACCAGGGGAAAACAAACATCCCAGAGCTTGGCTATGGCCGCAAACACACAGAGTATACATATACAAACTCTGCTTCTTTCTTTCTCTCACTGTGTTGCAGCCAGGAATCAGAGAGGAAGCTGAGTAGAAGTTACAAAAAGTCAGTGGAGATTAAGAGGTAAAAGGCCAAGTTGCTCATCTGTAATAGGAAGCAAAATGCAGAGACACAGTCCATTCCCCTGACTCTACCTCCTCTGCATTATGGATGGCAGCTCTCTTACTGGGGGAGTCCTGTGGAAATCACTGCTGGCCACACACACACACACACACACACACACACACACACACACACACACACACACACACACACACACACACGTGTAGCTGATGAGCAGCTAATAATAACTCATGAATAATACGTACAATATAATGAGGAGGAGAGAAATCCCAGATAGAAAATACACAGTAGTGAATACAGTGAATTACATTGAGGTACATTTATTAGAAAACTAAGAATCAATGCAATGCATTGATTTAACGATGGCTGTGTAATCAGCCGTGAAGGTTGAGATAAAAACATACAATAGCCTACATATGAAGCAGACATGTACAACAAAACAAGGAGAGCAGAAAAATAGCCTGCAGGGGAAGAGATGGAAGGAGCATTAAAAAGAGTCTGAACAGGCGAAACACTGCATGGGGAAGAGACAACGACCACATTCATGCAAAGAAACCAGCGCCAGTCAAAAGAACCATTAACAAGCCAATGAGACCAATCACATTTGTAAAAGGGCTCGGTCAAAGGACAAATCTGAAATAACATCCTTTTCATATGAAAGTATTTCCACCAACATAAGCTAATTGTGGAACAGATTTTCCCTAGATCCAGCAGTTATTTACTCAAGTTAATCTGCTAAAGTTAAACTGAATTTACTGCAACAATCACAGAACTGACAATGCATTTCTTCTAGGATTAAAGTCATCTGACAGATGGGTGAGCCCCAGGCAGTGATGAATCTGCCTTGTCAGTCACATATTCACCTCAATCCCAGCAGTGAGACTGAGGTGAGCTCTATTACTGACAAACTGTACTAATCACTTATGAATGTTTTCACCGTCTCAGTGCTCCTTCTGGGCAGTAAAGCTGAATAAAGCAGGCTCATATTCACCACACTGGCCAGTGATACTTGAAATCAAAAGGCACAAGAGAATCAATATAATGTTGATGAGACTGGCTCTCTCCGAGCAGAGCCCTCACTCACTGCTGCTTCATGACAAGAGTCTGGATATTAAATTTTATCTCATTCTTGCAACAAAAAGTCAGACTGGATGACATGTATTAATCATAGCAATTTACTGCATCACTTCAGAGTTCAGATGAAATCAAATCAAGGTGTTCCCAGAAAGAAACAAACAAAACAACCTGAGAGTTTGGATTTATGGCAAAAGAAATAAATAATAGCATGTCCACTTCCAGGCTAGCTACCTGCACAGACCATTGACTATTACAGGAATACACACCAAGAGCTTGCATCTACGTTGCATGGTTAACTGTTAGTGACAACAGTACAAAAGAAAAGATGCAACAGAGAGGTTTCAGCACTACAGAGGGCTCTTTAGCTGTGTCACTGTGGTCAGACATCACTGTAAGAGGTGTGAGTCATGCAGGACTACAGCAGAGTGGTACTGAAGTGGGAGTTTTTCTCTCTTACACACACACATTGGTTAATGGAAGGACATTGTGAAGGTCTCTGACAAAGCAAAACAAAACAAGCCAGATTTTCTGAGCTTGGCTGTTGCTCTGTATATGACAGCAGGCCCGCTCTAATGTCATTGTGTACTTGGGAGAAATTGGAGAGGACAGAGATAAAGGCCAGCTGGGGGGGGGGGGGGGGGGGGGGGGCTTTCATTATAATCCATAAGAATGTGTGTTTACAACCATGTTTAGTGCGTGTGTGTGCTGCATGCAAGGTTACTGTTTAACATGTGCATGTCTCCATGTTTGGTGTGTTGTGATATGTTCCACCTCAGCATGTGTGAGTGTTGCAATGTATGGGCACAGTTAGCGTGTGGCCTGTGCCTGTGTACATCCTGCTGTGTGAGAGATGTGAGCACAATTCTGTGTGTTTATGTTTTAGTCTCTCCTTGACTGATATCGCCGTGCACAACTATGGTACTGTGTAAAGTCTACGCCTGAACGCATCCTCTCCAAGCTCTCACTGTCTACAGAAACAGACAGCGCTATTGTTTCCTCTCTTACACACACACACACACACACACACACACACACACACACACACATACACACACACACACACACACACACACACACCTCCAGTTATCCAACATGAACCCACGTCCCCTTCGCCCCTCCATGGTTTGCATGCAAACAGTGCAGGATGTGTCTGATTTACAAAATACTCTTTGCACTTGATGCAAAGAAGCTTTTCACGGTCTCCATCTGGGCTTAGTGACATTGACTGGCCTGGAGCAATTTTAAAAAAAGGAGGGTAAAAAAAAAAAAATACCCCTCTCTTCACAATACCACCTTCTATATTTTCCAGTCTGCAAAATGAGTAAAGACATATTATCAGACATTCTGAGGTTATATATATATATATATATATATATATATATATATATATATATATATATATATATATATATATATATATATATATATATATATATATATTTATTTATTTTTCCCCAGAGGCCCAAAAAACCTGACCAGCATTTTATGAAAGAAAAACAGAAAAATCAGCAAGTTTTCAAAGTAGGTGGGTGTTTGTTTTGGGCCCTCTGGAGCTTCTAGTCCTTCATAAATCCGTACCTGCTTACCTCGCTGTGGTTCCAACTCATGATCTCAAGTTTGGTTACTGACAGGTGGACTGTTTATTTCCACGCTATTCATCCACTGGACCCACTGTCCTTGTGACTGCTGTTGGGCTCTACATTGCTCAAAGCGTCCCATTGTAAAGCAGGGATGTTCTCTCCCTCAATACTTGTGAAAGCCATGACTAGAATCAGAATGACTCAATTAGCTAAAACCAATGCATGGAATTAGTCCTCACTGCACATATCGACACGTTAAACACACTCCACATTTAGTGAACAAGGGCAATGGTGTGTTAAACAGACACTAATCAATTTATGTATGATGAAACCAGGCTTTTAAATGAACTAACAGCATCTGACCTAACAACATCTGTCTGACAAATACTGCACTTGCAATAAGTACAATTTTGAGATTTCCATTTTATACTGCTTAACTACCTTTTAAAAGGAAATATTTTACTTTTTACTCCATTTATTTAGCAGCTATAGTTACTGGTTATTTTTCAGATTAAGATTTCACATACAATCTGTTTTTAAAATATGATGCTTTGCTATTAATTAAACTACCTAAGTGTATGACTATGGTACATATTAATGCAATAATTAGTCAACAATATAACAGTGACATGGGTCAATTCAGAGTACTTATACAGAGTATTTTGTTGCTAATAATTTTGTACTTCACATTGTTTAGTATTTCACATTGTTGGACTCACGATGGACAATTTAAGAAAAAAGGATCCAAATAGACGCCCCAGAACTAGACATATCATCTTTTTCATTCCACACATTCTTCTTCTTTGTTAGACACTGGTACCTACACTACCCACAATGCAACTCAACCACTGACACACCACTGGGAGATTTGGGTGCGTTATGTTAGTAGCAGCCAATGTAGCCTCGAGCTGAGATGAGGAGTGGGCTACAGAGGTCTGGTAAGCGCACTTCTTTCTATCACCACAACCCAAGTTTTCCCCCCCATTTTCAAACCTGTAGTCTTCTCAGCCAAGTGACACTGACTCAAGTGACTTGAGGCACTTTTTTCACATATGTAGTACTACACACAACCTGTGAACAGACTTTGATGTGTTGGATTGGTGGAGTTCCTCTTTCAGTAAAATTGTGTGTACAGAATTTTTAGATTGTGATATTTGTACTTGTTAAATGATCGGAGAACTTGGTCCACCACTGATACATGAATTCAACTGGGAATCTGATGGCACAGTGGTTTATGTTCTCTTTGTACTGGAACCAGCGACCCAATAACCCTGAGAATAGCAGCTGTCCAGCATCATCATTATAGTAACGAGCATTACTGTTCTCCAAACAGCGCTCATGTTCCAACTGCACTGTATAGATTATTGATATGAAATTGGTAACTCTCTTACGTTCATGCAGTGCAGCAAAGGTTTACAGGGAACTTGGTGTGACATTAAGCCTGAATGAGGAGGAGACTCATTTAGAGCAATCGAAGAGACACTGACGACAAATGTTTTCCAGACTCGGTTCCCCAAATCTACTGACCACATTCACTTTATATGACTAATGCTTTCCTGCTCTAAATTTAGTTAGTATCCCTCTCCAGATGATTGGGCTCCCATGTGTGCCACTGTGAGAGGAAATTGTCCAGAAATAGCCATCCCCACAACCCATCAATTACTTGAATATTTTTCTACCACAGAACAGTCAGTGCATTAGTACTAATACTGCTCAGATTATTTAATATCTTATAGCTAAATAAAGCATGATAAAACAGACTGAAACATCCACTAATCACTCACTAATCTCAAAACTGGATTACATGAGCATGCCACGGAGGGTAACTCCTACAAACTGGGTGCTACCACAGGCACATAGCCACAGCTTAATGTGATGCTAAAGTAATGACTGACATTACTTTTCTTGCTGCATTCATTCTCTTTTCACTTCATACTTTTCCGGTGGCACGGACACTGATCAGTATCTGACCTACCGTTTAAAGACCTGTTCTGATTATAAACATCTGTTGTTTGGCGTAGAAATGGCTGTGAGAGGAGGGAAACAGTCAAACACTATGAATCCACAAACACATGTGTGTTTCTTGTTTTCCTGTGTTGCATAACTACCTAAAGCCTCCTGAGGAAATGAGAAAACTAATCAAACTGTCCTGTTAGTCAGGTGATCTGGGCAGGTGTTCATAGAGACTATAGGAGCTTGGATCAGTTTTAATTTGAAACCAGAAAAAAATCAAAAGATGTAAAACACGATTTAAGGCCCTCGTTCATTCTGGCATTTATGAGTACAAAAGCAAACCTCCTTTGTAAATAAACCAATCTGAAGACATTTCAGTGCCACCTCATTTCAACTGCAAAAACTATCTATGACCAATTAGTTGACAGGACACATCATGTTACAGGTCGATTGTGCAAAAGAAGCATCATCAACAGCCTGCTATTACAACACAGGTTTCAAAATGCCTGAGTGTCTCACTCAGTAACACGTTTGTATTGTTAATCATACTCCCACAGATTCACCCTGCGGTAAATCATTCCCTCATGTTCATTATAAACAATAACACTACCTTGATTTAGCTGATGAAATGCTCAGTACGGAGTGGCAGCATGTTTGTCTCTGACTGAAATCCTGGTTAATTAAAGCCATAAGAAGGAATGCATTAGTATTAACGTTTTAACATATATCCGTCACAGAGGTCATTTTTCATTGTGTTACTTTAAAAGTAAAGGTAAGCGATTCTAATCCAATACAAGTCTTTTTGTCAAATTTAGCAAATATCACCTCAGGGTCTGCTAGCTGTCTGATCTGTGTGTGCGCTGAAAAATAATCTGGTGTTTGTCCACAGCCCTGGCTCTGTAAATGGGGGAAAAAAAACAGAGTGGCCCGCACCCCGCCACACAAAACTGTTCTAGCCGTTCCAGCCATGATGTGTGTCAGGTAAAAATGATTTGCCCACTGACATTCAGCTTACTTTCTAGTTTGCCAAGACATGCTGTTGTTGTGATGTTAGCTATGGTAGCAGGAGAGTTGTGAGTGTTGCTGTCTGGAGTTGGTCTGCTGGCTCTGGGACCGTCTCATCCTCTCTGCATGTTAGCAGCATATTAGCTTTTTACTAGAGGAATGAGTTCTTCCACTACTGCCAAGGAAAATAATGTTAGGCAAGGAAACCAATCAAATTACTATTTAAACAGGTGAATGAATAGCAAGGAGAGCAACAGAACAGAGTTCCTCTACAGCATTATAATAATGGCCCTATGCATATTTCTGCATCATTATAGGAACATAATTTGCATGTTGGTATAAATCCAATGTGCAGCAGTCTGAAAATTAGATCACAATTCAGTCAGTGTTAAATCTGCAGGGCGACACAGATCCAGTTATAAATCTGCAGCCTAAAGAACAATAGAGTAAAGAGAGAAGAGCTGTGGAGGAGCCGCAGTTGTAGTGAGCTTGAACCACAGCAGCCAGGTCATCAAGCTGCTCTCTGTTTCCATGTGTCAGCACAGGAGATGTAGTGCAGTGCCGTGCACACAGGCCAGGCCAGCACCAAAGCAGCCAACCAGCAAGCCAACAAGCAACATAAGCATGAGCCAGGAGAGATGATACTGAAGGCTCCAGACTCCAAATGACTGCTTCAGATTAATCAATATTGAAAATAATTGTTAGTTATAGCACTATGTTTTTCCCAAGGGGCCTAAATCATTCATAGACTCTACCCAAGTCAAACAGCCAGTCATTACTAAAATCATCTACATTTATCTCATCAATTAATTAAGATAACATTTATACGAGGTACAAGGTTGCACTTCTGGAACGGAAGGAGCATCTGAGGGCTTTTCAGGGCTAAACTGTTAAACCTGCAGAGTAACAATATGAGAGTGAAAAAACTCATTTTGCTCCTCTGATTATTCATCTCAGGTTTTCTTGCTGGATTACGCCACTACTGGAGTGGATCTGTTAGATTGCAAGAAAAAGACACAACTTATCAAAGGCTAATCTTGTTTTAGGTGTGAGGGAAATCAATCAGCCCGTCCTTTTTACGAAGCTGGACATGTGAGCCTGTTTATCCTGTTCTACAACCAGAAGTAGCAGACAATAATAAACCTGGACAGCAGCAGCCAGACAACCCGTACAGTGTAGTAAAAAGGTAAGGTGATATTGCTCCCCCTATTCTTGCTGGGGGTAAGAAGTGTAAGCACAACTCACAGACTGTTTTATCCTGACAACACTTTCCAGAGCCTATTAGCTTACCACTCTCTCATGCATTAATTTGTCAGCAGCAACAGCAGCAGCAGTGAGTGCAGCTGAAAAGGTTAGCTGGGATAAGCTGGGGTGTGCTCGCGTGTCACAAATGTAGCATGCATGTGATCGTAGGATCAGATAAAGGAGAAGTTCCGAGATTGAGGCACTTCAAAACAAGGTCACCAGGATGTGAGACTCAGATACCTGTTTCCATGTCTGTGAAATATGTGAGGTGCCTTTTGCATGGTGAGTGGATTTCACAGATAAGCCTGAGCGTAATCTCATTGTGTCTCAGTGGTAGGCTACACATCCTTAGTCATGAGGCAGTGAAGTCGTAACTACAATCAACAGAGTCTGATAATTTAATGAATATTTCCCCTCTGTTTAAAAAAAAAAAGATAAGCACCCGAGAGAGCTCTTCCATTTTATGACTAGTCAGCGGTAGCTTTAATCTAAAACTATGTCAGTTCTCTACTTTTTATTCCACTTGGGAGGTAAAGGATATGTGCCTGGCCCAGATTTAAAACATAGCCATTTAACTCAGTGGCTTTCAGTCCTGCTCCTCATGGTTTACAGCAGTGCTGGTTTTCTGTCTCTACTTATTAAAATTACTTGTAAATCACCCTCTGATTAGATGGATACAGTATACAACAGCTGGATTAACATTGAAAACCGCTGCTTTTAGCTGAGGAGACTAGTGAAGGGGCAGGTAGGGGGCTCAGTGTCTGTGGTGTTTATCAAGGACAGTTCAACAGACACACACAAGTGGACACAACATAGCCAGTCCACTGTTGTTCCACAAGAAAACAGCTCTTCATTAAAAATGACTCAATTTTTCATCCTGCAGTTTCATAGGCTACTTGAAGAGCCTGTAATCCTATTGACTGAGTTGTTTGGACATGACAGCTCATTATCCCGGCCTGCTGCTGCTTGAGGATGCCTGAATAACAGGCCTACATGCTCTGCAGTCGACTAGTGGATCAACATCTGTGGCGAAATGACACATCATCCCGTCTTTGCGGCACCAAAAATGTTCCGGCTTCCCACAGCAACACGGTTGTGTAACGACGAGGACGGGACGTGGAGGAGAGACAATATGGACATGGCACAGAGCAACATGCTATCATTTGGCAATAAAAAATGGTTTATAGGCTCATGAATGGCCGTGTTTCCGTTGGCATGCTGTACAACGGAATTTTACACTGAAATAAATGGAGCCGATGGATGAAGCCGCGGTTGACGGGGCTTCAATAACCAGGACCAACAGTGTTTTGCTCTGTGGGCCTACGGTGCAATGTTAGTTTTAACGCTGAATTGATACAAACTAATAAGCTCGTGGGGCCGTCAATAGGCTCTCCGCGATGACATGTATATTCCATTTAAAAATGAACACCTCAAATAAACAAATGAAAGCCTAAACACTTACCCGGACTCCTTTTCCATACTCAGAGCGGTGCGTTTATTGCCCCACACCAGTCCGTCGTAAATATCAAACGTAGCCTATGTTATCAGCTAATTAAAATCTTAATAGACCACCGAGGACAAATACAGAGACCGTCCAACGCAGTGCCATCCTCCTGCCGCCGATCAACCGGGAGGCAGCGCGGCGTCGCACAGCTGGGTCGCGAGCCTATGCACGCGGAGGGACTCGTGTGTGCGAACTGAATTAGAGGAAAAATATCTTTCCGTAGAGATCCGCTAAAATAGCCTAACCATGACAGTCGCGCGATGTACAACAGGGATGTGGTATAAACTGCGGCATCAATCATTACGAGTAAGTCACACAGAATGGCTGGTCCACTGTGCCTTCCGTTAAGCACGAGGACAGGCGCACCAATCAGGTTGCAGATTGACACATGATTGACACGTCACAAACCAATGGTCTGTTCAGACTGCGGGAAGGACAACAATGGCAGCCAATCAATGTAGAGCTTTATTCTCCGGGAAGGCGGGGCCCGCAGGTGTCACACAGCGGTCTCGGCTTTAACAGTAACTAAATGATCAATTATGGGACAAAAATGTTATATGTAGCAGTTTCAATCTCTGTGATTGATTGTACCATGGCAACCAACTGCAGCCTAATATTGTCAACTACAAGCGTCTGCATTCAGTAGGCTATTGCTATTTTCAGCGGTATTTATTT
Source organism: Micropterus salmoides (assembly GCF_014851395.1). Classification (NCBI taxonomy): domain Eukaryota; kingdom Metazoa; phylum Chordata; class Actinopteri; order Centrarchiformes; family Centrarchidae; genus Micropterus; species Micropterus salmoides. The sequence continues at coordinate 18,217,149 of NW_024040263.1, read as the reverse complement.
TCAAAGCAAAGCTGCTCTGTTGTAACTTCATTGTATTTTTTTTTGCTAGAATTGTGGGTTAGAAGAAGTAGCCTATCTGTTTTGTGTCTTATCACTGCACAGTGGTGAAGGAAGACAAGGTGGTATTCCAATACCACAGTGTAAAAAGAAAAAGAAAATAGCTATATATATATATATCATCAACAAAAAGTGTATTATATATGAGATTGTTGTTGCTGATTAAATAATGCTTTAGTAGCACTTTAATACTACTGTAGCCAGTTGGGAATTTAAATCTATAAAAATTCATCTTATTTTATAAGCTGATGTTTGTATGCATAGTTGTTCATGTACATAGTTACATGAACAAGGTTCTCACACATGTGCTGTCGTAATTTTCAAGAAGAGGTTGTCAAAGCAGCATTTTGAGAAGGAAAACACTGAAGCCACTGTCACCACTTCTAGTCCTTGGATCTCTGGCCAAGACAGACTACTTTCTAAATTAGATTAGATTACATTGTTTTATTAGCCACAAATAAATAAATAAAAGAGCCTGGTAACTTAAAAACTGTGTGAAAGAAAGTGTGTTGGACAAAATGATTAATGCTTGCCAGACTCTATTAGCATTAATACTGTTTGTACTCTGTGGGAAAGTAGTGTTCCCAGGTTTAAAGCTTAGACTGGACATGGGTTTCAGATCTCAAGTACCCATGTTACCACACAAGCAGTATTGTTAAAGAAAGAAAGTCATTCTTATCTGTACTTTTTTTTAATTAGGCTGAATTTGAATTGTAAATGGAGGTTTAATCATTTGTCATTTGGTAAGAGAGCATCTTTTAATCTAGGGTCTGATTAGATCCCTATACCGTAGCTTTATACCCCATGAGGCCTTGAGGGATGCTCTCAGCCTTTACACTGAGTGTCCCCATTTAACAAAACATGAGCACGCTTTGAATTAACACATTTAATGCCATCTGTCATCTGGCCAAATGTCTTTACTTTATTGCCATCAAGTGGACAAATTGGATAGTGCAGCTCCCCAAGTCTTCTGACAAGCAAATGCTGCCACAGCTCAGTGCTTTAAGGGGAATTTCATACTGATTAGATTGACAGTGTAATATCTTACATGATCTTGGCACAATAATTTATGATTCTTCCTTATAACACAGCCTATTATAAGACAAAAGGATCAAATACAGATACAGATTCCCACCAGAATGTTGTCTGTACTATATTACAAAAGCAGCAGGAACAATTTGGTCACTAAAAACGTATTACCTCAAACAAATGCTACAGAAATAAAGATGAATATTTCATTATATATTACAGCTCTGACTATGATATTCATAGGCCCCGGCCCAATTCCAATGTCCCCCCTCACAGACTCACAGGCCCAATCCCAGTGTCCCCCCTAAGCCCTGAACCTTCACAGACTTCACTGATGTCACTTGGAAAGTGATTGAGTTTAAGAGGCTACAAGGGCTCAAAATGCTGTAAACGGGAATGGGACAGCCCTTTGCCACTTTATCACGTTACCTTGAGGACGCTGAAACACGTTGCACACTTTTTATTTTATGTTTTTGCCTTGTTTTTACGTCCTTCAGGCGATGGCCCTACAGAGTGGAGGAGAGGTAGCCTAAATGTCAATATATATTTGTAATTAATCAATACACTATTGTTGGTCAAATAGCATCATTAAGCAAAAACTAAAATAAATTGTTGAATAAACTAAGTGTGTAATAAGGTGATTGCATTCCTCTGACTTCATGTGTTCTATGCACCATCTTAAGTTAAGAAAACTTTCAACAATATTAACATCAGCGTAGGTGTCGATTCTTGTTTCTTTACAGTTTTCTACTTCTCTTAAAATGCGGATTTGCCGTGATACTTCTCTCTCTTCCGAGCTTCCCCTGGGGCGAGTTCAATCTCAAAACATTTTGCACCGGTTTGCAACGTTTTCTGATTGAACGACATGTTTACTCGCAACATTGCGCAACGTTCTGCAACGGGCGCCCCTGGGGCGAGTTCAGCGCAGACAAAACGTAGCAATACGTTTTTTTCAACAGAAACGGTGGTTCCCTGAACACCCTGCTGTGTAGGCAAGCGCAGAGAATTTTCCTGGCTTTTTAACACCGTTGTGTTAACAAACTTTTCGCAGCTGATTGGGTAACACCTGAGACACGCCCACCAAACGGGAAAAAACATACCTTGAAGCCCATTTCAGAACGTTGCAAGGAAACATGTCTTTCAATCCGAAAATGTTGCAAACCGGTGCAAAACGTTTTGAGATTGAACTCGCCCCTGGTAACCCCCGTGTTTTACGTCATACCGCTATGAACTGTGGGCAATTCCCTCAGCCAAAGTCTGCAGAAATACGCTTGACGATTTGACAATGGGACAGCTCTAAACCCTCACGGACTTCCCGGGAAGAGTCTGTGAGTCTGTGAGGGGAAACATTGGGCCCAATGTCAGCTGGGATAGTTCTGGTCATTTTCTTAAAGAAATATTCGACACAAACACAAAATGAATGACAAATGCTTTCAGTTTCGTTATTGCATAAAACACACTTTTCCTCAACATCAATCCTGAATCTTAATACCACTGTTGTTTATTTGATACATGTATTATAGCAGTGAGTGCAGCGGTAACGTCAGATCCCATTTATGCAGGGGAGAGAGGGTAGTTCGTCCGAAAGTTGTCGCTGTATTTAAACCCTACGTGGGTTAGGGAGCTCGATTTGGCCTGGAGGGTGACTTCGACCAGAGTTCACTCAAGTGCGCGAGGGCTCTCTCGCGGACATTTTGAGCCCTTTATAGACCCTTTTCGTAAGTCCGCATTTCTGAAGACTTTGGCTGAGGGAATTGCTCACAGTTCATAGCGGTATGACGTGAAACAGGGGGGTTACCGGGGGCTGGTTGAATCTCAAAACGTTTTGCACCGGTTTGCAACGTTTTCAGATTGAACGGCATGTTTGCTTGAAACGTTGCGCAACGTTCTGCAATGGGCTTATGTTTTCTCCCGTTTGGTGGGCGTGTCTCATGTGTTACCCAATCAACTGCAACAAGTTTGTTAACACAACGGCGTTAAAAAGCCAGGAAAACGCAGTGCGCTTGCGTATACAACAGGGTGTTCAGGGGACCACCGTTTCCGTGGAAAAAAACGTTTTGCTACGTCTGCGCTGAACTCGCCTCAGGGGAAGCCCGGAAGCGAGAGAAATATCACGGCAAATCCGCATTATAAGAGAAGAAGAAAACAGTAAACAAACAAGCATCAACACCTATGCTGATGTTAAAAGTGTTGAAAGTTTTCTTAACTTAAGATGGTGCATAGAACACATGAATTCAGAGGAATGCAATAGCCTTATTACACACTTAAGTTTATTCAAGTATTTATTTTAGTTTTTGCTTAGTGATGTTTTTTTGACCCATAATAGTGTATTAATGATTATTAACAAATATATATTGACATTTAGGCTACCTCTCCTCCACTCTGTAGGGCGATCGCCTGCAGGAACATAAAATAACAAGTGTGCAATGTGTTTCGGCGTCATCAAGGTAATAAAGTGGCAAAGTGCTGTCCCGTTCCTGTTTACAGCATTTTGAGCCCTTGCAGCCTCTTGCACTCAATCACTTTCCAAGTGACTCAGTAAAGTCTGTGAGGGTTCAGGGCTTAGGGGGGACATTGGGATTGGGTCATGCTCATTGTAAAGAAAACTATTTGATAGATATGCCAAACTATTAGACAAATTGGAATTGTGACCTGATGATGGCACTAGATAAAGTCAAGAGGATTACCAAAGTTCAAAAAGACCATGAATGGCTGCACCGAATCATATGGTAATCTATCCAGTAGTTGTCTAGACATTTCACTCTCAACCAGAAATGTCAGCCTGCTGGTGGCACTAGGTGAAAAGTCAGGGGATCATTACCAAGGCACCACAGATATCTGAACCAAATGTCATGGTAATCATCCATTACAGGTGCTGGTCATATAATTAGAATATCATCAAAAAGTTGATTTATTTCAGTAATTCCATTCAAAAAGTGAAACTTGGATATTCATTCATTACACACAGACTGATATATTTCAAATGTTTATTTCATTTAATTGTGATGATTAAAACTGACAACTAATGAAAATCCCAAATTCAGTATCCCCGAAATTAGAATATTACTTAAGACCAATACAAAAAAAGGATTTTTATGTGAAATGTTGGCCAACTGAAGTATGAACATGAAAAGTATGAGCATGTACAGCACTCAATACTTAGTTGGGGCTCCTTGTCTATCAGTCTGTGGCACTGCTCAGGTGTTATGAGAGCCCAGGTTGCTCTGATAGTGGCCTTCAGCTCTTCTGCATTGTTGGGTCTGGCGTATCGCATCTTCCTCTTCACAATACCCCATAGATTTTCTATAGGGTTAAGGTCAGGCGAGTTTGCTGGCCAATTAAGAACAGGGATACCATGGTCCTTAAACCAGGTACTGGTAGCTTTGGCACTGTGTGCAGGTGCCAAGTCCTGTTGGAAAATGAAATCTGCATCTCCATAAAGTTGGTCAGCAGCAGGAAGCATGAAGTGCTCTAAAACTTCCTGGTAGACGGCTGCGTTGACCTTGGACCTCAGAAAACACAGTGGACCAACACCAGCAGATGACATGGCACCCCAAACCATCACTGACTGTGGAAACTTTACACTGGACTTCAAGCAATGTGGATTCTGTGCCTCTCCTCTCTTCCTCCAGACTCTGGGACCTTGATTTCCAAAGAAAATGCAAAATTTACTTTCATCAGAGAACATAACTTTGGACCACTCAGCAGCAGTCCAGTCCTTTTTGTCTTTAGCCCAGGTGAGACGCTTCTGAAGCTGTGTCTTGTTCAAGAGTGGCTTGACACAAGGAATGCGACAGCTGAAACCCATGTCTTGCATACGTCTATGCGTGGTGGTTCTTGAAGCACTGACTCCAGCTGCAGTCCACTCTTTGTGAATCTCCCCCACATTTTTGAATGGGTTTTGTTTCAGAATCCTCTCCAGGATGCATTTATCCCTATTGCTTGTACACGTTTTTCTACCACATCTTTTCCTTCCCTTTGCCTCTCTATTAATGTGCTTGGACACAGAGCTCTGTGAACAGCCAGCCTCTTTAGCAATGACCTTTTGTGTCTTGCCCTCCTTGTGCAAGGTGTCAATGGTCGTCTTTTGGACAGCTGTCAAGTCAGCAGTCTTCCCCATGATTGTGTAGCCTACAGAACTAGACTGCGAGACCATTTAAAGGCCCTTGCCGGTGTTTTGAGTTAATTAGCTGATTAGAGTGTGGCACCAGGTGTCTTCAATATTGAACCTTTTCACAATATTCAAATTTTCTGAGATACTGATTTTGGGGTTTCATTAGTTGTCAGTTATAATCATCACAATTAAAAGGAATGAACACTTGAAATATATCAGTCTGTGTGGAATGAATGTATACATTATACAAGTTTCACTTTTTGAATGGAATTACTGAAATAAACCAACTTTTTGATGATATTCTAATTATATGACCAGCACCTGTAGCTGTTGAGATATTTCACTCTGGACCAAAGTGGTGGACCCACTTTGTATCCATTACCTTCCCAGGCTGCCTTCCGCACAGACCTCTCTGTACTGCTAGACCATGTTGGGACACGAAAGGAGTCCCTCAGCTTCATTAGGGCTTTGGGGGGACATTGGGATTGGGCCCTAGTGGGCTAGTGACACATTCTTCATCCGGTCGGCTGATGCCTTCAGGTGTTCGCTCACTCACACACTCATTCATTGTCAACCGCTTTTGTACAGTGGATGGTGCAGGGCAGGTGTTATCGCAAATAACGTTATTATATATAGACGAATTTGGACCCTGTTACCGCATTCCATGTTGTATAAAATAAAACAACAGCGTCTTAATAATTTGATTAATTTTGTTGCTATGGAGGAAAACCACATTGTAATTAGCGTTACAGCCTGTGGTTCTAGCACTGCATCGAAAGTGAAACTTTTCTGAGGTGTACCTGAACACACCATACGTGTGTGCTCTGAATGTTTGCTAGCTCGTTTGTATGACGCACATTGATATCGGCAGGACATAAAATATCACAGCAAGGTAATGTTGCAGTGGTTTCGTACTTTCACGCCAAATCTGCCAGATAGTAGATATATTTAATGGTTATTACTTGATAAATGCTTTAAATACTTTCTTACAGCTGCTATAGTTAAGGCTGTAAAATTAGCTTCTGTGGCTAGCATGCTAGAAGCATTAACGTTAGCTTCGTTTTGACTTTGCCAATTACCTGTAGCTATCTATTTAACGTTATAGTGAGTAACTTTGTTTTCTAACCTTTTGCTCACTATACAATACCATATATCTAACGGCGTGATGAAGAAGATGAGAAGTTAGAAACGTATCTAGAATGATTGTGTGAAAATGAGTCCCGTTTAACTGTTAGTTGCTAGCTTGGTCGCTAGCCGGTTTGAATGAACAAGAAAGAAGACTCCATTGTTGATGTGTGTAACGTTACTGCCTCTGCCGGGTCACACTGGATCGTTTTGACTCAGCCGAATTTTACTAGCTAAACGGATGTTGGTCGTTCAAGACTTCATACACACAGGCTACTGTTAGCATCTTCCGTACAATAACGTTAATAAATAGTTTTTTATACGGGGTACGGCTGCGGCCTGCTAACCTTTTTGCTAATTAAGCTAATATCCGAGACAGCTGATTAGGTTTCGGGTCATTGTAGCGTCAAGCTACTATCACCATACAACTACGTATATATGTAATACAGGTAACTAGATATTAGACGCTTTCTGATTATATTTATTTATCTAAAAATATTTACTTGAATTGTAATATCATCTGGCCTTTATCTCAAATTAGATATTGCACATTAAAGGCGACACAGACAATTGTTTGAGAAAGTTGTGAGATATATATTTCCTTATTTACATGCTGTCCATACAGATGGCTGAGACCGACGTTGATAATGAACTTCTGGACTATGAGGAAGATGAGGAGCCCCAGGGAGCCCCTGAGAGTGGGACCCCAGCAAACAAGAAGGAGGTGAAGGGGTCTTATGTATCCATCCACAGCTCGGGCTTCAGAGACTTTCTCCTCAAACCAGAGCTGCTTCGTGCCATTGTAGACTGTGGTTTTGAGCATCCCTCAGAAGGTGAATAGCAGTTTTGGGTTTTCTTATGTCTGTATCATATCCTGATTTTATGAGTGAATCAACGGGCATTTTAAAAAATTTCACTCACTTATGATTACCATTTGTTTTATCTTCAGTCCAACATGAGTGTATTCCCCAAGCAATCCTTGGCATGGACATCCTGTGTCAGGCCAAGTCGGGAATGGGAAAGACAGCAGTGTTTGTACTGGCCACCCTGCAGCAGATAGAACCAGTGGATGGTCAGGTGAGTTGGTCATTATTTGTTTTTGCTTGTCTTTTATGTTAACAGTCATTAAGCCTCTTTTTTTATAGTTTTGTACACAGATTAGGTCGTTTTTACACTAATATGATTTTGTCATGTAAATCTTATGACCCCTGGGTTATTTTCTGGTAGATGTCTGTTCTGTGCTTACTTCTCAGACCTGAGGCCTCATGCAGATGCACTCAAAAGTGCATATTACCAATGTACATGCATTGAATGTAAGATAAAAAATGCAAATGCCATGTCCCTACATAAAGTCAGTATTAGGGAACACACAATTGAAAGGTGTTTTGCTGTTCATGTTTATGGAACCATGAGTAAAGTAAAATTTTAGAGAGAGCCAAGAGCAAAACTTCAATACAGTTCATTCACTTATCAAATGTCATGTCAAAGAATTTAAGTTTAAAAGTGCTTTTTTTCTGAATTTGACATGTAGCCTATAGGTGTGCTGGAATGCAGCAGCCTGTTTACCTGGTTCAACAACAGCAGCAGCAGCTTTATTCATTCTGTGTCTGCTTAATTGTGTGGAAATCACGTCTGACAGGTCTGTCAATAACAGAAGCCAAGTGCCTGTAAATAGCATGGGATATAATTTGATATGACCATTTAATACAATTTTCAGAAGTAATGCCACTCAATTTGTTTTAGTAGTGGGCCACTATGATCAAAAACATAGCTCTCAGCATCAACTGGTAAAGTTTGATCTTTTTGTCATTTTTGCCTGAGAACTCCTCGTTACTCTTGTTTTCATTTTATGCTTAACAGTAGAGAGATGACAGTAAATGTGAGGAGATGGAGAGGCATGACATGCAACAAAGGTTCCTGGGTGAACTGAACCAGGGACGTGCTTCATGGCCTAATCCCTAGGCCAATGGGGCTGCCCCTGAAATCTCTATTTAAATAAAAAAATATTATTTAATGCCATTCAAGTCTTAAATCAGGTATTATGATGGAACTGTGTAATATTATGAACCTTTGAAATAACATTTTCAAACGGCAATGAAATATTTAGTTAGTAGTTACATTAGTTAAAAGTCACCAAGATCCTGTCAAATCAATGTAATCAAAGAGCAGTACAACAGGTTACCTGGCATTACAAAAGTACAAGATGCACTACATTAGGACTAAGCAGTTAATAAGACTAATGCCCTCATTTCCTGTATTCCAGGTGTCTGTCCTTGTAATGTGCCACACACGAGAGTTGGCCTTCCAGATCAGCAAAGAGTATGAGCGCTTCTCCAAGTACATGCCCACTGTCAAGGTGTCTGTGTTCTTTGGTGGCCTGGCCATCAAAAAAGACGAGGAAGTCCTGAAGAAGAACTGCCCTCACATTGTCGTAGGAACTCCAGGACGTACCCTGGCCCTCATCCACAACAAGTCCCTCAACTTGAAGAACATTAAACACTTTGTGCTTGACGAGTGCGATAAGATGCTGGAGCAGCTGGGTGAGTAAGAGTAACAGAAGTGTTTTTATAGTGGACTGTTGAGAAACGAGTTGCTTTGTTGAAGGACTGTGGTCAGTATGTGAAACAGGGAATCCAGTTGACACAAGTATTGTTTTGTGAATTCATATCTCAATAAATGGTGTTGCTAGAAATTTTGCGCCTCTTTAAAAATTTCCGTGTTTCACAGATGTGATCAGATCTTCATTCAAGTCCTAAAACTATATAAAAGGACCCAGTTAAACAAATAATACAAAAAAAACAGAATTTACAAAACATTTATTTATATTGCAAAATTATACAATATTAAATGTCTCTGTTTGAAAAAGTTTGTGAATCTCCAGAATTCTGTTAATTTTAAGGTGTAATTGGAGTCAGGTGTTTCAGTCAATTGGATGACATTCAGGTGTGAGTTTTGCTGCCGCTGCCCTGTTGAACAAATATAAACCAGGGTCGGTAATGTCAAAGCCTGGTCTTCACCAGAGGTTTGTGGAGGTGTGCCATGCCTTGAACAAAGGAGATCTATGGTGCTCAGACACGAGGTTGTTGATAGTCAAGGCTGAAAAGGTTACGAAACCATCTCTAAAATATTTGGCTGTCAGGCAGATACAGTACAAACTGAGGAAATTTAACACCAGTGCTACTCTCCCCAGGAGTGGTCATCTAACAGAAATCACTCAGAAGAACATTGCTGGTTGTCTAATGTTTACTAAAGGCCATATGGATGAACCAGATGGGACTAAACAGTTTTCAAATCAGGAGGTGCAATATTTGCTAAAGGCGATATTTTAAATTAAATATTGTTATGCTACAAAGATGTCCTGGTCTACACGCTATATTCTACAGATGTAAGAAAACATCTTTGTTTGGTACAGAGATCCCTGCAAAAATCACACTAAAATTATTTTAATGTCTTTCAATGAAAATAAGAATAACATTGTAAAAATCATCATTCCCTCCAGTATCGCAAATCATAATCGCAATTGCAATATCAGTCAAAATAATTGCAATTAGATCTTTTTTCAAAATCATTCAGCGCTGCTACCAAAGAATGGTTTAAAAAAACAAAAAAAAAACAGAAAGAAATTAATGTTTTGGAATGGCCAAGTCCAAGACCAATAGAAATGTGGTGGAAAGACCTGAAGAGAGCAGTTCATGCAAGTTTTGAAGGAGGAATGAGCCAAAAAATGGGTCAGTCTGTTTGTTGGACTGATCAGTAGTTCAGCTCAAGGAGGTCACACCAGGTTCACATACTTTTTATTGAAGAAAGCCAATTAATGTTTGTTAACTTAAACACAAAATTTTATTTTTATTTATAACTGGGTCGTCTTCGTGTATTAGGACATTTGAGATCACATTCATGCAGAAATACAGAAACTTCTAGAAGATTCCCACACTGTGTAATAGTGTTGTGTCAATTTAGTAATCATTAATCTGCATTTTTGTTTATTCAATAATAAACACAAGATAAAAAAAAAAAAGAAATAATGACTGGTTATAATGTTTATTTTTTGTAGACAAATAAGAAACAAACTGCAATTAATGTAATTTTGGGAGTGCTGCTGTTTTTTTGTTTTTTTCTGACAGACATGAGGCGTGATGTCCAGGAAATCTTCAGGCTGACACCTCATGAGAAGCAGGTTATGATGTTCAGTGCAACGCTAAGCAAGGAGATCCGCCCTGTTTGCCGCAAGTTCATGCAGGATGTGAGTTGTCACCAGGATTTACTGATGTGTTTGAAGCTGAACCTACTCTGTGCTTCATTCAGCTAAATGGAAACATCTTTTAGAGTTTATTTTTTTTATTTTTTTTATTAGCAGAGATGCAACGAGCTGCAAGCTGAGATTGCGTCTTACAATATTAATTAAATCTCATTTATAAGCAATTATGTTAATGAAAATTGATACATCTCTGTGAGTAGAACTGTTTTCATTGCCTTCTTTGTCTTTCTACAACAGGAATGTTGATTCATTCATCCTATCGGTCAAAGACGTTCAGATGTGCTGTTAATTTCCAAGCAGCTCAGCTATTGTAAAAATTCAGTCTAACCGTTCTTTATAACTTGGCATTTTAATGTGTGCTGGGATCAGTGAGCTAGCCGTAAATGTTTTTCTCCTTTTTTATTTATGTAGACGTTGCTATAAAATTTAGTTAAACCATTGGATAGATAAAGGTTAAACGGCTGTAAAACCTTGTTGTTCACTGAGATTAGGGCTTGTTAAGATTTTCTTTGTTATTCTTGTTACGTGTAAACAAGTGAGATATTTTAGGTAGTTCAGTCCTTGTTGCGAAGTCCCTTGTAGCTTTGCCCACTTGTGGCTGTCAGTGTCATAAGTGGCCATGTCAGAGGGGCAAAATGATCCTCCTTGGTAGATTTAGCTTGGTCAGAACAGTCGGTCCTCCTGGCCCTGCTGCAGTCCAGGGGAACAGGTCAGGTTCATTAGCAAAATGCGGTGCAAAGATTCAGAAAATTGAATGGAGTCGTAGATCTGTCAAATGTAGAGCTCATCATTATGGCAAAAATCATTATCCCGATTACTTTGGTCAATATTGAGATCACAATTATTTAACATTATTACTCATTGACTTCGAAAACATTGTGCATTTATTAATTAAAAAAAATAAAAAATCTGATGACCTGCCCATCCCTAACAATGGAAACTTCAGATTTTATGACTTCTCTGACAAAGTGGTTCATGTTGTCAGGGCTTTTCCCCTCACTTAATTTTCTTCATTCACGCTTGTTATGTTTGTGATGTGGTCTGCAGAGAGGTATGTGTGTGAGAGAGACAGACTAATATTTGGCTTCCCTTTGTTGCTGTGTAGCCCATGGAAGTGTTTGTGGATGACGAGACCAAGCTGACACTCCATGGTTTACAGCAATATTACTGCAAGTTGAAGGACAGTGAGAAGAACCGAAAGCTCTTTGACCTGCTCGATGTTCTCGAGTTCAACCAGGTATAACTGGCACTCATTTATGAGATACTGAATCAGATATGCACATCTTTATTATAGTATATAAAGTATTTGTGAAAGGTTTTAATATTAAGAACTATTTGTTCTTCTAGTTGTTCTGTCACTTTATCCTCTAGAGGGAGACATTTATGTTGATTTCAGCCTGTCTGTATGTCATTGCTCTCTTTGCCATTCCCAGCAAAAATATGCAAAGCTCTTCTTTTGGTTCCCGTTAGGTGGTGATCTTTGTTAAGTCAGTGAATCGCTGTGTGGCTCTGTCCCAGCTGCTGGTGGAGCAGAATTTCCCGGCCATCGCCATCCACAGAGGCATGGCACAAGAGGAGCGGTAGGTGCTGCTGGTTTATTTCCCTTTATGATTCTTGTATTTTTGTTCCCACTTGACAGTAGCTTTCCCAAGTTGAATGTCTTAAGCATGAAAAATGTAAAAAACAGAACATCACTGTGCAGTAATTTGTTTTAAGGCTAGAGACTATAAATGGTAACATTAAAATGTAAGTGTGAAACTAATTAAAAGGTGAGGAATATTTTAACCAGATGTGTGGGAAATGATTGCCAATCTCTCAATGGTTGACAGGAGAGGTTTATGTTCTTAGTCTCCCTCACTTTGGAATATCATCTCATAGTCATTTTCCTGATGTTGCTCATCCGACCCCCCCCCCCAGGTTATCCCGGTACCAGCAGTTTAAAGACTTCCAGCGGCGGATACTGGTTGCAACCAACCTGTTTGGCCGAGGCATGGACATCGAGCGAGTCAACATCGTCTTTAACTACGACATGCCAGAAGATTCTGACACATACCTTCACAGAGTCAGTCCAGCTATAATATAATTGTTGTCTGTATATCTTTAGTTGCAAAACAAACAAATAACAAAGGGGCTGTAGCTTGTACCACATTTACCAAAACACTCTGATTTGTTTTATAAATTGAGGGTAAAAAGGCACAGGGACCTGCTGTAAAGGTTGTTTAGTCAGTGTTTTATAATCAGTGAATTGTTCATTTTAAATCTTAATAGAAATTAGTAGTAGTCAGCAATACTTTAAAACTTTTTATAAAATTCATGGTATTCTTGTTTTCCTTCAAGCAAAGCCTGTTTTGAGCCCCTCATCTTTCTCTGTACCTCAGGTGGCCCGTGCTGGCAGGTTTGGGACCAAAGGCCCTGGCTGTCACATTTGTGTCAGACGAGACAAGACGCCAAGATCCTCAATGACGTCCAAGACCGCTTCGAGGTCAACGTAGCAGAGCTCCCAGAGGAGATTGATATCTCCTCCTACAGTAAGTTCTGTAGCTGCTCATTCTTGCCAGATGATGCCCACTTTCAGTAATGTCTGTGTATAATATGTATGTACGTCACCTTCTCCTAATCTCACATCTTAAAAACTTTCCTATTTCTCTTCGCAGTTGAACAGGCCAGATGAGTCTGAAGTGTCTTTCCAGTGAAGATTGTGTGTGACGCTTGGTGTTGCTGTATTTTGGTGGAGGGGAAAAAAACCCCTCAGCATTTACTTTAAAGTCCCCCTCCAACCAGAAATGTTGGCAAGTTCATAATGATACATTTGTTTATTTTATCAGGTGTTTGCTTGTTTTAGTGCAGAATTTCCAAAACCTTTCCCAGAGTACCCCTGGTCCTGTATGTTGTAGAGCTCCATTACAGCTGATCTAAGTAATCAGCTTGTTATTAAGCAGCTTCAGGTTGAGGAGTGACCATTTGAATCAGCTGTGTTGGAGCAGGGAGACATCTTAACCAGAGTAAGGGTACTCCAGGAAAGGGCTGGGAAACCCTGTTAGTGTTTTCCTTGTTAACGCCATGGATATATTTTGGGTTGAAGAAATAAAGTTTTTATACCTTATTTATGGAGTTGGATTTAATTTTGCACGTATTTTAAACATTTAAATAGGTCATATTACATTGAAGAGACACAACAGTATCAAAATAGAAACTTTGTGTAGTTAATTATTCTCACAAGCAGAGGGTGCTATCATCATAAGTGGAAGACTGTTTTCCCAAACACAGTTTGAAACTTTGGTTAAAATAAAGTCTTGCATGAAACTTGAGCAGTTTCATCACACAGATGGACCAACAAACACTTGTGACAGCTACACCGTAGTGTCTTAATCCACAGAAGTGTATTCATGTGACAAAACAAACTGGGATTCAAATAAAGAAAATATTTACAGAATACAGTGTGATTCAAAATAAATTCTCAAATACAGGTTTGTGTAAGATATTTCTCTAAGCTGCATTTAAATCACAAACAAGAAATCAGTTGGCATTGGTCCAGTCCTCACTGAACGCTTGTCAGTTCCAGATAGCGTTCCTTATCATCAGAACGGTGTGTAAATGTACTTTCAGATGGCTTGTCGTGTCAGCGTGCCAAAAAGCACAATCAATGGAGTCTGTCTTATGTTCATAACATGCTGTTCTGATTTGATATGTCTTGAATTAAAATCATCTTGTACATATTTTGCTTTCTACTCTGAAGTTTTCTAAATAAAGCTACAAATGTTCAGTGCTAAACACAAAGTGCTTTGTTGCTCATTCCCCCGCTCAGGCAGAGGGTCTCAAAAAGGGGAAAAAAAAAATCCTCCAAACCTGAACCAGCAATCAGTCCAGAGTGGAGGAGGTCCATATGCACTTCAGGGCTCTAATTTAGCTCCCACGTCTGAACAGGAGCAGGCAAGTCCACTCTGGTCACAATATTATTACAATAAGGGTTGTCTTTATGACCGTATAAAACTGAGGCGGCCCTTTCTGCCTACAGTTTGGCCGTCAGGTGGGTGCCTGAAGTCCTCACTCACTTGGAACCAGGTGAGAAAAATGGCCCCTTGTCTTTCTTTATCAAGAAAGTCATCCTCATCACATTCAAATAAATAAGAGTTTAAACCCCACCTCAGTACTAGTCTATGAACTTGTGTGTATCTCCGTACATCCAGTGCTGTGGAGGGAGTGCCACCTCATTAAGGTGGCCGCAGTCATCGCTGCATTTACATGACTGGATAAACATGGCCGACCTCTGGAAGTGCTCGCCGTCCGGGCAGACAAAGATCACGGGTGCAGTACGTGTGCGGCGTGGTGAGCAGCACCGACCGTCTGTACACATGCCGCAGTAGTTGGGCCGGTAGAGGCGAACACTCAGACATTCTCCATAGGACAGCCGGGTGGGCTCTGGGGCTTTCTGGGCTGGAGAGCACTTCTTCCCTTTCTATGGTTGGATGAGAAGAGAAAACAGATGAGTGTTGTTCCCAATTGACTTCAGTAGCAAAATTCACCAAAACAAAGTGAAAAAAAAAAAAAGCTTTGACTTTTATCTGCCGTGTCCTTTTACATAACAGCAGATTTAAGCGGCTTTGCACTCAAACTCATTAGCGTCACATTAAGAGGGCCACACTTTATCTTGTTATGCCTAAACAGAGATTGAGAGAGAGGGATTAGTTTCTGATTTAAGTGATTAATTTTAAAGATTAAAATGTTTATTTAACATTTGAGTGTCCTTTTCTGTCAAAACACACTAACACCTGTGATCATTGTTGGCTCCAGAGATTTTAACTCAGAGCAGAGAAAAGAGCTCTTAGTGTGTGCCCAACATGTAGGATTAATATAGACACACCACTTCCCTGGACTCTGGGTACACAGACGGGGCCTAGCTATGGACAGTTGCTTGGCAGGAATGCCGGGGGTGGGGGACTATATTTAAAAAGGCGCCTGCCTGCCACCAAAACACCGCTGAGTAAATCAGGACTGCCCAGTTCCCACTGGATATGGCTTCCCGAAAGTACCGCTAAGATAATCTCTGTTCTTAAGATTGGGATAAAGATGGCTTTAGCACTAACAGCATATTTACTCAGGGCCAAAGCATCTAAATTTTCATTCTTTGCAGCACAGATTTGAGGTGTTCAATCTCGGCTCTTTAGTTTGAAGGGGGGGGAGAAGGAAGCAGAACAAAAATGAGCAGGTATTGTTTTCTCCTGCGTAGTCAGACATGGACAGATAAGAGGGGAAATAATGCCTTATTTATAAGTGTTATCACAAGGCATTTGGGTTTCACTGTGCGAGGGATAAGATGTCGTGATAAGAAGCTATCTTGGCAGTAATGAGGATCTTCGACCTATGCTCTCCTTTACTTCAAGTCAAGTTCACTTCACCTTGGCTGGGATGGTCAGGCTGTGGCATGGTCGTATGGTACAGATTCTCGTCTCTCTCTCCAGCTTGCACTCAGGGTTCTTGTTGGTGATACGAGAAGAAACGCCCATCCCACAGCTGCGAGAGCACTGGGACCAGTCAGTCGTCTGGACCGGACACTTCTTGTCCCTGAGCTGGTTCCACACTGAGGACCGTCAGAGACATGAGGGAGGGTGGAAGGCAGGGAGAAAAAGAAAAAGAAAAAGAATACGCATCAAGTTGTGGTAGTCATAAAGCTGAGGGGATCAAAAGGATACAAAAGCAAAAACTAAATACATTTTCTGCTACAGTATTATATTTATTTTTCCAGATTTTCAAGTGATCTTGGCCTTTTAGCAATGTCTGTCTCTCAGTCGGTCCACTACTTAAGTCCAGACTGAAATATCTCAATATATTGAAGGGATTATCAAGAAATTTGGTCATTCATGTCCCCTTCAAGATGAATAACCTGACATCTAATCTAGCATCAATATCAGGTCAAATCTTTAAAATGTGTTAAATACTTTGGCTTATAACCAAATGCCTGCAAAACTACTGACATTCCCATCAGCCACAGTTGCACTTTGTGCTAATTAGCAAATGTTAGCATACTAAGATGGTGAAGATGATACACTCAAAATGTGTACATAAAGTGTCCACAGAAGACTACATTCTGCCTTTAACTCAGTAAAATGCACTGTTTGCATGTGAGTCAAGCAGTGACAGTAAATACAAAATATTCCCCTCCCAGTCTCTCTTTCTCTCACCAGGCAGGTGTTTGTGCCCATGTTCACTCTCCCAGCCGCTGGACTTGATGTCTGCAAGCTCGTTATCCAGCTCTTTTTCAGGCTGGTGCTGAGGTCTGGGCAGGTGCTGTGGTGGAGTCACATGTGATAAGAGGATAAGATCAGACAGTGCAGTTTGCTGGGGATCATCCGTGCAGGGAGTCATGTCTTATCTTTTGTGTGTTTTTCAGCACAGCGCTCGGATTATCATGGAGTTACGTCAGGGCGATGGGTCAGAGGAGAGACACTTCAATCCACTCTAAGTGCATGAATCTTTGTCATGATTTAAAAGCACTTGGTGAACAGTGTCTAGTTTGTGCACGCAGCTACAGTTTCATCTATCCGAAAGTGTAAGGTTTTTAATGGATTTTCAAAAACTTTCATCACCCTTCATTCAGAACCAGCTCTCATTTTAATTGTTTAAAGAAACAAACCTGATGTTTGGGTGGGAGCCGCCAGGTGCCCTTATGGCAGTCCACACTGAAGCAGCACTGCCCGGGTATCCTGACCAGCCGTGGGTAGGGGCAGGATGGAGAGGCCGGTGGCAGCTTGTTGTTACAGAGTGGAGCGCAGCCAACAGCGCCATCAATGCAGGTGCACTGGTGTTTACACCCGGCACGGAAGCTCTCGCCATTCTGGTAGATCCTGCCGTTGTACTCACATGTGCGTCCCTCTGATTTTGCTGGAAAGACAAATTAAGAGATGCATCTCTCAGTTTCTACTGGACATGCTTTAAAGTCTAAAGGGATCAATTACTGAGCTTCTGCTTACAGCTGGTATGTTAACAAGAATTCACCACATGCTCTTATTTTAACAGCCCTGTTGAGTAAAGTTTCTCCTGACTTTACACACAAAACACACACAATGGCTTCACACTGTACCAGTACACAGAATCCCACAGAGGATCACTGAGATTGGGAGGTCACTCAAAATATGGGGACAGGAAGTGTGAAGGCTTCTTGTCTCCAAAGTATGGAAGAAGCCGCTAATAATAGTTTGTGGGGCAGCACTGGCATGGTGCAGAGGGAAAGTGTATTTATATCTCTGAAACCCCCTGTGGCTGTCATAAAACATCTACTACTCATTAAAATACCTGCTGTCTTGTTCCTGGATACGAGGTTGCATGTAGCTAAATCACTGAGTGGTGACTTTGAGTTTATAGATAAGAGGATCTTTTGTACGTTGTTGCACAGGTATCACTGCCTATGGGGCTTTTATAGCACATCAAATTCACCATATTCATTTTAAACATAAGATACTTGTCCCATGCATGTTAATGCTATGGCTTGAAATTAACAGGAGAGCTGTAGAAGGCAGCTATTCTCTATAAGTGAAATTCCTTTTCTTTCCTCTCTCACCTCGACAGATGCCCCAGGCCATGGTCACATCGTTGCCATAATTACACTCCAGCCCTTTGTGGTGGTCGCAAGGCCTCATGGGGCTGCAGTCCTGGTTAAGCTGCGCAGCACACACTTTGCAGCACCCACATCCATCTGGCACAGTACTGACTCCTGGAAGGCAAGCCAGGGGCTCTACAGGGCACTCACACACTGTTGGGCAGCTAGCAGTCACCTGGAGGGAGCAGAGAGCGAGATCACATCGTCAGAGATGACGGAAATATACAAGTCATGCAATATTTTCTACAGCTAAGAGGGGGAAAAAGAACCTCACAGAGGTTCAGAGAGAAAGAGCCTTGCTCAAAAAATCAGCGATCTACAATGCAGCTTCAGGAAAGGGCCACAGTGCTAGACACAGAGTCCTTGATTGGAAAAGTCATACACAGAATATCTGTATGGCAACAGGGTGCTAAAGTCATCACCAGGGGAGCTCAATGCACTAGTTCCAGCTTTTTCTTCCAACATCAAACTGTGAGGAAGAGGTGTGGTACATTCATTTTTGATTCTGTATGATCTCTTAGGATCCTCAGGGGTTTGTGACCGATTTTGAATTCTTCCACAGACAAAGCACTGCGGTATGCCTCTACAGTAAGTCAAGTCACTGCTGGCCAGTCAGCCCTGTGCGTCTAGACAACTCAGAGTTTGTACCCAGTCCCCTGCTGGCTCATGGTTTGAGTCATCACCCAGCACTAGAGCCAACTTGTTCCAGTTTGTAGGAATCAACATGTAACTGTGCTCTAAAAAAAAAGGAGACATGAGTAGACATGCTGATTATCAGACAAGACATCCACTTCAGAAGAACTTCATTATTATATAAGCAGTATTGGAGTAATAAATCCACCTAAACTCTGTACCAAACTTTTTATTGTATCCACTGTTTATGCTGACAGTGACAGTAATCACAGTTAATCTGATGTTCTATCTGTGAAGACTAAGTCTTTGAAGATGAAAAATGCCTGAAAGCTTATCTAAAAATACATTTGAGTTTTGTTTACAACAAGGGAGGCTGTTTATACCATGATGGTGAAAGTTGAGTCACATTTTACTGGCAACTACATCATCTATGGCAGATTACACATTGAATTAATATTAATCTTTCAATAAAATGCCTGTTAATAGACTTCTGGCTCACTCACAGCAACAGGAGCTTCTGTCATGAGAGAAACATCTTACCCGTGTGATGACGGCTGTTGTCAGTACGGTCAGGTAGATCAGAAAAGCCATGATTAGCCTGTGACAGGTTGAAGAAAAACAAGATAAAATTGTATATTCAAGCTACAATCCACTTATGATTGTTAGTCTAAAGTAGTTTCAAACTGAGTTTCAGGCTCTTTTCGGACCGTAGTCCATATTTTTCTACCGTGATTCGTGTCTAAACTCAAATTTATACTCGCTGGTGAGCTTCAGAGGGACCCCGCCCCTCTCAATACTTACAACCAATCAGTGTGCAGGCAACAGCCCAGACATCCCCCCAAGTGGGCGTGGTTTCACCACTGGGGAAGTTTGCTGATTGGTGGGCGTGTTTTGGAATGAATGCAGCCATTCATAAAAATCCCAGGGCCATTCTGTATTTATTTTATGGGTTAAAAATTAAAATGTAACAGCCGCTTTCAAGTCACACTTAGGCACATTCCTGCTTTTGTGGCCACCACTCTCCTAACACTAAGTAAATATATTCAGCTGGGCCAGACAGCATGGTAACATTAATAACACCTCCACCTCTGGGGCATAAAAAGAAAGGGGAGGGGGGCGGGGCAATATTCCCTCTGTTTTTCCAGACCAATGTAGGTGCCAGGACAGAAAATTAAAGTGGAGTGTATAAAGCAAATAGTAAGGTAATAGCAGTTGTCAGAGAGTGTGAACACATCCCTCTTTGTCTGTGTCTGTCTGAGAAAATGTATTTCCATAGTTTTTAAAGGTACGTTTTGATTGTTTTGCTCTCCCAATGTTTCATCTTGATTCAGGTGGGCTGGCTGTCTCTGAGTATTATTTCTAACCACATGGTGCTGACATGGGGATGATGAGGATATGATCGCTCGGAAAGAATGGTTGAGAAGGGTGAAAGCAGGATTATTGTTTTAAGGGCAGCTCATATGAGGGTTGGCCTCTTCCTCCTCGGCTGTCTTCCTTTCCAACCACAAGATTTCAGCCACACCTGCTTTTACACAGAGGCCTCGTTTGATGAAAGAAATGTGATAGGCAGAGGTTTGAAAGTTAAGTTTCTGCTATGAATGTCTTCGTATATGTGCAAAGTCCTGGCTTAGACCTAAAAGGCCAAACATCTTGGATGCTTTCCCACACGGGCTGTGGTGGTCTTAGGTGCTGGGAAATCTCTGTGCTGGTGAGTTAGTTAACTCTCATTCAGGAGGTAATGATGAATAACCCATAATCAATTTCAGGCATAAAGGTGATGATTCTGCCAACCTGCACATTACTGGCAGACTCCGCACAGTTGACATTAACAATAAAAGTTTCCTCCATATTTCATTTCCCGTTTTCCATATACAGTTTTTTTATTTATTTTTATTTATTTATTTTTTTTACAATTTTCTGTATCATCCTATTCAATCCTGGTCATTGGTTCTCTATTTGCTTTTGCCTAAATATTTTTTTCATAATGTTCCTTATTTAAATAATAAGTTTTCTCTGTTATTTAACTTTTTTTTTATTATGCTCGGTTTACGAAGACTATAACTAAGCATTTCACTGCACACTATACAAACACATCTTTGAGTCTTTAACCTAAATTAAAACATAAGATACAGGATACAAGTGTTCACAGTCCCTTGCCAAGCAATGCTGTTCAGTTTCAGAGTACAACAGTACGGCCCATGGTGATTTTGGCAGGTCTCATCAATATCCTGATTCAGTTGCTACAACATGAGCACTCCTATCAAAGGAGAGACAGATGGACATAAGTTACAGACACAGTAAACATCCCCAGCTGTTCATCTTTCCTGTTCCTCCCATAACTAAATCTTCACCAGCCTTTGGATGGGCTTTTGCACATTTTGTGATTCATCGAGCTGATTTCAGTCCTGACAAACCAATGTTTCCCTCACAAAAGCAAAGCATTAAAATCAGTTGTGAATTCCAAAATCAATGTTATTCCTTAAGGTGGGATTCCTTCTTTATCTGTGCCAACTTTGCCCTGGGGGAAAGGTGGTTGGGTCAGCACCTCTTAAGAAGAGAACTTTAGAGGTCCTGGTTGACAGATTTGTTACCTTTGGATAGAGCCAGGCTGTTTCCTCCTGTTCCCAGTCTTTATGCTAAGCTAAGTGGCACCTGGCTCCAGCTTCATATATTACGGACAGATATGAGAGTGGTGTTGAGCTTCTAATCTCACTCTCATCAAGAATATGAATAAACAAAACAAAGTCAGAACGTGTTCAACCAGTATTTTCCTTTGTTGAATCTACTTTAACGTTATATGAATGAAAATGGCTGGTCAGTGCTCTTGTACAACCAACGTTCACCTGTCTGACTAGGATTTCATTGAAAAACACACTGGAGGTTGTGGACTGGAGTCATGACTCTCAATTTAAAAAAGGAAACCACCTCAGGAAGCTGTCAGTCTTAGCTCTAATGCTGTGACCAAGGAGACAAAGTCATGGCCCATGTATTTTAATCCTCCGGTGGTCACGGTACAGGACAAGTTCTTAAAGTCCTGTGACTGCTTCTGTTTTCAATTTCTCCACTGATGCCGAACGAGAGGAACTCAGAAGTCTGGCAGAGATGTTAAGCTAATCTTGAGAGATGACGCAGAGTAGTCTTTTTTTAGACAGCAAAATTATTTACTGTATATGAGCAGTGAGATGTTTCTGGTTATTTGTATTCCGTCTGCATTGTTTTTACGGGGTATCAGACAATTATAAATTCTTGCACACAGGCTGGTCTCTCCTGGGAGATGTGAACAATTTTTCTCCAAGCTGAGATTCAAACACGAGTCTGAGTCACAGTTGGGTGACTTTACTCCTAATTTAATTAGGAATTCAAATTTTCATTGATGGTAGAAGTATTCAGTTCCTTTACTTAAAGTAATAGTTTGACATTTTGGAAAATATGCTTATTCACCGTCTTGCTGAGAGTTGGTTGAGAAGACAGATACTACTTTCTCACTCAGTACCTGTCTGTTCAGCATGACTAACATACGACTTGCAGCCGGTTAGCCGCATAGCTTAGCACAAAGACTGGAAACAAGGAAAAACAGCTAGCCTGGCTCTGTCCAAAGGTCACAAAATTCAGATTTAAGCACCTTGGAAGCTCACTAATTAACACAATTTAACTTGTTTGTTTAATCTATACAAAAAAAATGTAAAATGCTGGACTTTCCCCTGTCTTTGCACTTAGCTAAGCTAACCATCACCTGACTGTCAACTAGTCTTATTTCCTATTTCAACAATATTTCCATCTGAAATGTAGTGGAGAAGAAAAATAGATTAGAGGAAGACGGACATACAGTACAAGCACCTCGAGTTTTTATGTTTTGTGAACTGAGTGTGAAGTAACCCCAGCCTTTCTTTAGCTAGCTGATAGCCCTGAAGGAGCAACACTAACTTGGTGTACTGAGGTGATATGAAGATAACAATCTAATAAAAAGACTAGAAAACTAAGTGATGTCAGAAGGGGCGAATGGCTCGATATTGTGCTGTGTCTTTCACATGGCCTGTCATCTGATAGGTGCACACTGGGTGCAACATGATACACAAAAACATCAAGGGAGACACACCTTTATGAGAAAGGGCTGATGTAGGAAAACAGGAAACGTACAGAGGAGAGAACAGTGAATGAGAGTTGAGAGGGAGAGAAGACAGAGGAAAAAGCAGGGGATGGGGGCGACAGGTGTTTCATGGTAAAGGGAGTTTGTTTTTTCAAGGGGAGGAGTGAACAAGTACCCCGCTGCCTGGTCTGGTCTGTGCCGCTGGGGTTATGGCAGTCTGGCAGTATGGTATTTCATACAAAAACAGACTGCTGGTATTTCAGCCCATACCACTTTTAAGGTCACATGAACAAAATTACATGATACTACGGTCATCTGCTTTAAAATACATAAATACATATGGAGAGAGCTAAAGAAATAGATGTTACATAACATAATTTCAATGTAATTATCCAAATGGGAGCATGAAATTGAGACTTGCAGAGAAAAGTCATATCCTGAGAGAAAAGGGAGGAAGAAAGAGTGCAAGTGGTGGTGACAGGGTTATTAAACTGGTGTCTCCGCTGCTACAGTGGAAAAAAATGAAGTGTGTGGGAACCTCATTTATGTGTGTGTTTAAAGTGAAAGAAAGGATAAAGGTGTGTGTGTTATTTAAAAAGAAATAAACTAAGCCTAAGTATTGATTATCCTTGTCTATCCTTTGACTTTGTTCATGTGCATACACCAAACTCCTCATATAATATTATAAAGTGCAATGGGATATGTGCTAAATCTGGTGTTGCCATATGGTTCCTGTGTTAATGAACGGTGCAGTTCAAACTCACAGGGCATCGTAAAGTTACATAAGAGAGCAGGACTCAGCAGGCTTTCTGAGCAGAGAGGGGCCTGGCAATGACTTCACTAGACTCCAAGACAACTTCCTTGGAGCAATTTCTCCCCCTGGTGGAAGTTTTAGAAGAAAGTAATGGATAAAACAAACAACATAAACGTGTCCTCTGAATGAGGTTTCTTAGAACACAAGTGAAGAAATAAAATTAGATAAATTCTGCGATTGAATATTGTCAGAACTAAAACTAAAAGTCTAAAACTAAAAGTCTAAATCGAAAACTAACGTGAGTCTGAACTGACCATGCTGATAACAATGTTTCCATCTGTTTATGTATGTTGCAGATTTTAGTAAAGATATTCAAAGCCACACTGAGTTTTTATTCAGATGTGCAACAATTACTTCTCTCCTAAGTTGGGTCATAAACTCGATACTAGAGGCTTAGTAACTGCTAGTTAGATTTTTAACAAAAACAGTAACCAAAATTGGAGGCACCATGATTAATGTTGGGTATGGACTAAATGGAGTTCCAAAGTCCAAAGAAAATCTGCAGATAGTCTTCAAAATGCATGTAAAATAGAGTCAATTTGAACCTAGACTAATTTTCAACTGTAAATCACCACAATCTTAATTAATGGGTTAGACTGTGACTTTACATTCACAGGTATTTGAGTAAACTGTCTTATCTGTTTGATTCATAATGTCATCTTCAGTTATTGCCACCTGCATTTTGTCCCCATGCTTCACTGAATCAGATGTAATAGTATTGAATAATTAATCCTTCCTCCTCTACAGTTTTTTAAGATAAATGAAATTGTCCCTGTTAGCATGAATTCATATTTCTAGCGACTCTGGAATAAAATGGAGACTTCGCTCTTTATTTACTCATTGCCATGGTGAATTGTAGTTTTCTTTTCATTCCCCACTTACTAACTCAGTGAACACACTCAGGGTTGATTGAACTAGTTTTGATCAGCTGTTTAAGAACTGAAAACTCAGTTTCACATCTCAGGCTCAATGAACTCAGAGCTCCTGCCTCATCATCTCTCCTTTTCTTCCTAGTGTTTTCTTTGTGACTAACCTTTTGTTTCTTGTACCTCAGGATCACCGGCTGCTCCTCTGCTTCACGTTTGCCTTCTGCTGGACAGCCATCCATGTGTCCCCCATTCTCCACTACCCACGCCATCTCGTCTGACATTATTCACAAACTTCCTTCAGATGCCTTCAGATCGCCAACCCTAGTCATCTTTCGTTCATCTAATGCCCCTACACCATCACAACACTGTGGGCACAATGCATCATTTTTCACCTACTACCTCTATGATCCAAAAGAGGTGATAAAGCCGCTAAACTCCTCCACCTGCTTCCTTGACCCACAATTTTTTTTCAAAGAACCCTTTAGACCCATCTGTGATAAGCAACTACAGACCAATCTCCAATATCCCTTTTCCTAGTAAAATATTTGAAAAGGATGTCTACAAACAACTACATAATTACCTGTCCCTCCACAATCTGTATGATGTGGATCAATGTGGCTTCAGGACCAACCGAAAAGTAGTCAGTGGTCGAAAGATCAACAATGCTGCAAACAAACCTTTTATCCTAGTATTTCTAGAATGGACTGCAGCCTTAGATACTGTCAACCACAGCATTTTAATCAGTAAACTAGAAAATTCATTTGGGCAATGTGGCCGTGTCTTAAAGGGGCTCTCTTCCTATTTAACTGGCAGGAAATTCTCTGTGTCTCAACTTTTTAACAATTTCTTTCAATTATGACATTTTCTTTGAGGTCCCACATGGCTCAGTTGTGTATTTCACTTTCACATGATATCCTCAGCCCCATTAATGACCTTGACAACTGTATAAGTGGCATCAAGTACTGGATGTTAAAAAAACTTTTTGCAGTAAAAAAAAGACTGAGATCCTGTTGGAGAAAACCATATTATCATTATGATCTTACTGCAGTTTACATTCTCCCTGACACAAATTTAAAAAATGCACTGGACAATTACTTCCTGGGTGTATATGTGTATGTATATTTGTAAAATAATAACTGTATAGGCCATTTTTTATGTTACCATATTCAAATATATATCTATATATATATATGTTCTGTGTGTAGCATAAGGAGACTACAAACTTTCCTGCCCTATGGAATAAAGTTCCTAAGTTTTGTCTCCATGTGATGAGTCCAGGTTTTGTCAACAGTGCCAGTTCAGATCAATGTAAATGGGGGAAGAACAGGGCTGTGTTAAATATATAATGTTGCTTCTTATACTGCAAAACTTGGAAATTAGAGGGTCACGGCTCAGAAGGTAAATATTTATTTCTTACAAATAGTTTTTAAAAGACTTGTTTTCAGGATGAAAAAATTACATCAAATAAATGTGCACTTTTATTTTGCTGCCTCTACAAATTAGAAAATTCTTCCAAAGACAGCAGAACAAATGACAAACTACATAATCATAACTAAAAGCCAAATTAGCCTTAATATCTTTCTAATTTCAGCAGCACCCACCACTAGAAGCAAATAAGGTATAGCCATAGACTGGGTATAGCACAACACTTGATCATAGAAACTGGGCAAGTCCATAGGCTGTATGATCATGTATACTAGTTAAGATAAGACTTCACTAAAGGAAATTCAGGTGCAACAGCAGCAATTATATATGGTGAAAATGATTTATAGTTATTTATATGCATAATATAATGAGCAAAATAAAACAAGGTAATTATAGATCACATAGAAACTCTGCAAGATAAAATATAAGCCTTCAATGAAGAGTAAATTATGTCTAAGTGAGAGAAAAAGTCCTGAGTGGATCCAGAGGTTACTGAATCAGCTGTAGCTGTAATTTCCAACTTGTTTGACACAGTGGACTGGGACTCTGCTGCAGATGGCTGAACCAAAGCTGTGACACCAAGTGGTCCTTCATGTCCAGGTGAAACATCTTTGTCTGCAGGGGGGAGGAAAAACAGTAGCGCTTGCGTTAACACCTCTAGTGTAGACTTTAGGCCCTAATAGGCAGCTGAGCGGGAGCCATGAAACTGAGCATGGGTCAATAACAAACACAGGGACAGACGGGAAAACTCGAAACACAGTGAAGTGAAAGAACAAAAGGAGACACTATAGGAAAACACTGATGACAATTGCATTAATATGGTGATTAATGCGATCACTCCCTCACTCCCTGGTCAAATGACATCGACTGTGATGCAGGTAGTGTCCTCTGTTTCTGATTAGTGGATGTCTATCAGGCCTCAACGTTACATCCATATGTGTGTAGTAATAATACCATTCTAGGTCTGCTGGCTGAGACTTTATAGCTGCACTGTTATGTTTTTCAGAGCACACAAACACTGTAAACACACACCTGTCACCTGCCCAGCATGGTGCTATTACCCAGAAACACAGCTTCTACACCTTATCTTTACAGTTTATACATACAGCCCACAGCGCGGTTAATAGCCGCATTTAAAACCTGCATGTTCCGACAGTAAGGTAACTCATGCATGTCAGCAACAGTTAGCCTAATATAGCCAGTGGCAGTTCTAGACCAATTTTATTGAGGGGCCAGACTGGGGCCAGTTGTTTTGTCAGAGGGCCACATTTAATCAGAGACAAACGAGACAAAGTTCAAGCTTTCAAAATGTCCTGTTTAGTATATAATGTAATGTTTTAGAATGTTTCAGTAACTTACAGTTGTTTGTTTCAGTAACAGTAACATGGATTACAAGAACAAAATATTGTCTACAATTGTGCATTCAATTTAATTTTGTTGCAAGAAGATACGTTACTATGATTACTGTAGACCAGGGCTATTCAATTATAAATTCAATTGGGCCAGATTTCAAAACCAGGACACAGAGATGGGCTGGACATTTTCTCAGGAGTTGGGATCATTAAGATTTTATTGACACACTTGTATTGGTAATACTTATTGGTTTAGGTCTCTTATCAGTGCTCTTATCAGTCCTATTTATTACTAAATAATTGCAAAGATTATTTAAATTTTTTGTTGTTTCTAGAGCAGCAACACGGTTTACAGCAACAAAGTCACTAATATCTCACTGGAAACTATGGGGGTATTTATGTTTCAATATTATTTGTGTGAACAGATGAGCGATCTGTGTGTAAATGTGTGTGTGTAAACACTTTGCACAAACACAAAATATAGATTTGTAAACTCACAAAAATATTTTGCAAATAGAAAACATAACTGCAAATGCACAAATTCCACTAATAATAAAAATATCTGTGAATATATTTAATTGTTTACAAATAAATGAACCACATTTGTGAATATCTTCCTCACATTTACTACTTTCAAATAGGCATTTATGAGTCCAGTTTTAATTTACAAATTGTTGAAAAGTATTTGTGAATATCTTCCAAACATTTGTCACTTACAAACAGGCATTTGTGAGTCCTGCCTGTATTTGTCAATCTCAGTTCTTCACACACGGAGTTTTGAAACAAACTTTGGAAAGAAAATCGACTCGTGTCATTCGGCTGTTTTCGGGGACCACGTGACGATGCCGGCTGACGCCCGCTGAGGACGTCATTTCCACCTTTCAAAGTAAAACGGCCTCTGAACTGACTGAATGTGCCAACTTGTTGCTATTGCGAAGGAAATATCAGCTGCTGTTTCAACAAAATGTGAATGCAGACTGAAATTCAACCGTGTTGTTGTGTCAGGAGAGGCAGCGATTCAAAACAGCGGTGAGTAAGAAATAGTATAATTATATAACAATGTATTAAGCTATGAGCACAGGGAAAGTCCGCTAGCCGCTAGGCTAATTTCAGCAGTTTGAAAATGCCACAGGCTGTAGCTAATGATGGTGTTTAGCCAAAAGCAAACCATGACTATGAGCCGAATGTTTGTTAAAGGTTGGTGTGAGCTATGTTTGATGCATGTTAGTGGACTGTACTGAATTTGCATTCAACCATATACTTTGTTTCCTAGTATGGCCAAAAGCTGAGTGGACATCGGTGGTAGTTCCTGTCCTGTGGTCAGCTCCAGCATCAAGAAGTGGACAAAAAGAGCAACAACAACGACATTAAGAATTTATAAGTCCTTAAGCTATAAATCACAGTTTAATGCAAACAATATAATAAAATCCTTTTATAATCCACCCCACGTCTTGTTGTTTCTGTGTAAATATAGAGGAAGAATGTGTGTAACGTTTCCAACTGCTGGTTGAGGACTGTTTTGATGACGTAGCTGTCCTAATCGTGCCATTCTGGCAAGACCGTCAAGACCAACGGCCACAAGTTTCTGTGTTATTAATTTCTCCTGTTTTACAGGTCATTAAGTTACATAAAGCACAAAACCGATAAATAGGCATATAGTGAATCATAATACCCCTTGTGTTTAAGATGTTTTTTTTGTATTCACTGTGTAGTTTGATTATAAGTTACTTATACTCTGCTATGTGGACGCCTGTTAAGAATGACAGTAACGGTAAAACAAACATAAAAACGTTAAGGTTAGCTAGCTCCCAACTCCCTAGTCAATATAAATGCTCACCGTTAATGTTTCCAGCTCCTGTTCATTTGCTTCATTTTATATTTAAAGTGTTTTATTTGTATTTTGTTTATAAAAATGTGTTTTGTGTTGGTTAAAGGTTGTCCATATCAATTTAATGCTAAAAATGTCAATATCTTCTTGATTTGGTATTGCTGAGGGCCAGGGTCGATTTTCTTTCCATCGGCAGAAAGTTTGTTTCAAAACTCCGTGTTGTGGGGTCAGCCCAGCTGACGGTGAGTGTCCTGGTTTTACTTTTTTTTTCTCACTTTATTTCACCCATTGTTTTGCTCTGCCTGCCTCCCTGTGTTCTCCTCCTCTCTCCCTCGGCTCCTGAGCCCAGCCAACTACCTACACCTGCACCTCATCAGCCACCTCGTCAGCCTGCCACACCTGCCAGTAATCGACCTCATCCCTGCCTGTATTTCAACCCCGGTTCTCCACACCATCCTTGCTTGATCGTCATTGCTCCTTACCTGGTGCCACCTCTACGTCCAGGCTCTCATGTTCCTTGTTTTTTTTCTCATTTTCCCTGCATTTTGTCGCTCCAGTCACTAACCCTGTCTTTCTGTCTGTTTTCACTCACCCTCGTCATCCGTTCAGTCGGCTGGGCTCATCCTCCGGTTCAATCAAACTTTATTTCTAAAGTACATTTAAAAACAACCAGGTTGACCAAAGTGCTGTACATTGACATGAAATAATAAATAGACAAAATACAACACCAGACAAATACAACATACAGTTCTCATGCCAGATTAAAAGCCAAGGAATAAAAATGTGTTTTAAGTCGTGATTTAAAAACGGGAAGGCTTGGTGCCAGTCTGATATGGAGAGGCAATTCATTCCACAGTCTCTGTGCCTTAATGACCTTGAAGGAGCATGTGGCTTCAACAGATCAGTAATATATACTGGAGCTAGTCCATGAAGGGCTTTATTTGTAAACAATTAAATATATTAACAGATATTTTTATTATTTGTGGAATTTGTTTGTGTAGTTGCAGTTCTGTTTTCTATTTGCAAAATATTTTTGTGAGTTTACAAATCTTCATTTTGTGTTTGTGCAAAGTGTTTTATACACTGCTCAAAAAAATAAAGGGAACACTAAAATAACACATCCTAGATCTGAATGAATGAAATAATCTCATTAAATACTCCTTTCTTTACATAGTTGAATGTGCTGACAACAAAATCACACAAAAATTATCAATGGAAATCAAATTTATCAACCCATGGAGGTCTGGATTTGGAGTCACACTCAAAATCAAAGTGGAAAACCACACTACAGGCCGATCCAACTTTGATGTAATTTCCTTAAAACAAGTCAAAATGAGGCTCAGTAGTGTGTGTGGCCTCCGCGTGCCTGTTTGACCTCCCTACAATGCCTGGGCATGCTCCTGATGAGGTGGCGGATGGTCTCCTGAGGGATCTCCTCCCAGACCTGGACTAAAGCATCCGCCAACTCCTGGACAGTCTGTGGTGCAACGTGGCGTTGGTGGATGGAGCCAGACATGATGTCCCAGATGTGCTCAATTGGATTCACGTCTGAGGAACAAGCGGGCCAGTCCATAGCATCAATGCCTTCCTCTTGCAGGAACTGCTGACGCACTCCAGCCACATGAGGTCTAGCATTGTCTTGCATTAGGAGGAACCCAGGGCCAACTGCACCAGCATATGGTCTCACAAGGGGTCTGAGGATCTCATCTCGGTACCTAATGGCAGTCAGGCTACTTCTGGTGAGCACATGGAGGGCTGTGCGGCCCCCCAAAGAAATGCCACCCCACACCATTACTGACCCACCTCCAACCGGTCATGCTGGAGGATGTTGCAGGCAGCAGAATGTTCTCCACAGCATCTCCAGACTCTCTCACATCTGTCACGTGCTCAGTGTGAACCTGCTTTCATCTGTGAAGAGCACAGGGCGCCAGTGGTAAATTTGCCAATCTTGGTGTTCTCTGGCAAATGCCAAACGTCCTGCACGGTGTTGGGCTGTAAGCACAACCCCCACCTGTGGACGTCGGGCCCTCATACCACCCTCATAGAGTCTGTTTCTGACCGTTTGAGCAGACACATGCACATTTGTGGCCTGTTGGAGGTCATTTTGCAGGGCTCTGGCAGTGCTCCTCCTGCTCCTCCTTGCACAAAGGCGGAGGTAGTGGTCCTGCTGCTGGGTTGTTGCCCTCCTACGGCCTCCTCCACATCTCCTGATGTACTGGCCTGTCTCCTGGTAGCGCCTCCATGCTCTGGACACCACGCTGACAGACACAGCAAACCTTCTTGCCACAGCTCGCATTGATGTGCCATCCTGGATGAGCTGCACTACCTGAGCCACTGTGGGTTGTAGACTCCGTCTCATGCTACCACTAGAGTGAAAGCACCACCAGCATTCAAAAGTGACCAAAACATCAGCCAGGAAGCATAGGAACTGAGAAGTGGTCTGTGGTCACCACCTGCAGAACCACTCCTTTATTGGGGGGGTCTTGCTAATTGCCTATAATTTCCACCTGTTGTCTATTCCATTTGCACAACAGCATATGAAATTGATTGTCAATCAGTGTTGCTTCCTAAGTGGACAGTTTGACTTCACAGGAGTGTGATTGACTTGGAGTTACATTGTGTTGTTTAAGTGTTCCCTTTATTTTTTGAGCAGTGTATTTACAGATTACACATTTACACACAGATCACTCATCTGTTCACACAAATAATATTGAAACATAAATACCCCCATATGTGTTGGTAAAGTAGTTGCTTTTTACTCGCAAAGCTTTTATTGAACCATGTAGGCCTACGTACACTAAGGAGAGGAGTAGTCATGAATGTCGGTAATGTCCACTGATGACTTCGTTCTGTGTGTTTGCGCACGTGTGTGTGTGTGCGTGGAGTGGAGGCGCTCTGCAGACACATACAGGAGTGGAGAGGCTGCAGGTCCGACAGTAAGTGTTGAGCCTTGATTGGTGGTGATCGGTACAGCGCATGTGAAACTCAACAGAGATGAGAAGGAATGATATACAGTAGCTCACTCTTTAGATACTTTCATACACTATACATGTAGTGTACTTTTGTTGTCATATAGGCTATATTAGATCATGTGCTGGGCCGCATGGAGGTTGCTTCCGGCCGGATGTGGCCCGCGGGCCGCTAATTGATTAGGACTGTGTAGACTTTTCGTTCAGAGGGGGGGCCATACGGGGGTCCAAGGGCTGTGTTACTGGGGCACTGGCCCCTGGTGCCCCCCACCACAAACCGCCACAGAATATAGCTAACTTGCTAATGTTATTATATCTTACCTGCTGTACTGTCCGCTGCTTTCTCGTCAGATGGACAGCATTCCTTTCACTGACTTCGTGTGTGAGGCCACATGGACAGAAATGCTGTACACTTTTAGTTATGGTATTGTAAATGATAGTCCTCCCTCACATGCCCACTTCCTCTGCTTGCTTTCATGGCAGTGTGCTGGCAGTCAGAGCTCCCCCTGCAGTCCATAAAGTGCCTCTGCGCCTCAGCCGTTCCAAACCCTCCCTGCAGCCTTTGGGTCACGCCTCCTCGTTTGCATACAGGACTCAATCCTCAATCCCCAAATCCCCAAAACCCCAATCCCCAAAACCCCAATCCCCAAAACCCCCAATCCTAAATCCCCAATTTCCCAATCCTAAATCCCCAATCCTAAATGGCTAAATGACTAAATGCCCAATCCTAAATACCAAATTCATTTTCGACTTCGACTTTTAGTTTTTGATTTCGACTTTTAGTTTTCGACTTTTAGTTTTAGTTCTTACCCAATAATCCCTTGCATATTTAAGGCACAAGGTGTGACTGCTTTATCCCTGGTAGAACATCAATCAACTTTTAAAACGTTGCCTCTTTTCTGTATCAGCTTGCCTTGCAGTGAAGGCTGTGATCTTTCCTTGAATCTCCAGAAGATGGAGCCAAACACTACCATATAGAAACCAGTTTAAGCCTCCATGGCAGAATTTGATCCAATCTTTAGCAGAAAGCTCTGAAGTCCACATTGGCAGTGTAGACACACAAAAGTCCAAACGAACACCATGAAACTTGTTGGTTTTCATAACTTTTTCCATGACTTCGGTGTCAGAGAAGTGTGTTTATACAGCAAATTTTTCACTCCAGCTACACCAGCTTATTTTACGTCTCGCACATGTTCTAAAATATTTGCAGAATATCATCCCAAGCCATTCATGGGTCTACACGATCATGGGCATGTCAAATGATTTCATGAGAATACCCACTTCTGCACCACTTAAATGTTTTGTCGATTTTATCTTGCACTTGTCCACCCTCACTGATATTTAATTAAACTCAACAGACTGTGAGTAGGTGGTGGAGCTGAGGGATACTCTCTTCCTGTCTTTCTCCTCATCTCCGGTATTTTTATCTGTCTTTTTCTCTTCCCCCTTTCTATTTTTTCCAATTAATCTCTTTTCACTAAACCTCCCTGACTCCCTCTCCTTTCTGCCTCTCTTCTCTTATTTTCCTGTTCTTTTCCCCACTCTCTCCCTACCTTTCTCCAGACTGTGACAGCAGGCCACAGATGCATTTGAACCTGGTTTTATTCGGAGCACGCTCTTGTCTCCCATCACCCATGGTCTCCTGATTAGACTGCTCCCCCCCTTAGCAGTCACTGGGGATCACAGCAGCCGAATGACAGGGAAGAAAAAGCTTTTCCCAGGCAGAGTAGCAGCACTGCCTGAAGACTTGTAAGCCAAATATCCTGCTCATATGGGAGGTGGGGATTACCCTTTGGCCAGCTGCTAGATCCTTCGGTTCCCAAATGGAGGTACTGGGTTTGAAAAGCACAAATATGGATTGGTTGTTCCACACAAGCTACTGAAATGGTAGATGTATAGAGTATGTCAGGATTTTAGCCTGTGGTACTTAATTCCCAGTTACATGAAAATCTATGAAATTACACTAAAAAACAAATCATTTCATGTTGGTTGGAGACATACACTGGCCTGCTGGCAACTGTGCTGCTCATGCTGTTCAGGAAATGTGTCGCCCCTCAGCTATCTTAACGCTAGGGTCAGTATGGAGATAGATTTATCTCAATATTTTTTGTGTGAATAGATCAACAATGTGTATAAATATGTAATCTGTAAATATAAAACACTTTCCGCAAACTTGAAAATATTCTATAAATATAAAACAGATCTGCAAATACACAAACAAATTACAAATAAAAAATATCTGTAAATACATTAAATCAATTTATTTATAAATCCAAAGCATTTGTGAATATCTTCCCCAACTTTCACAACAGGCATTTGTGAATCCATTTTTTATTTAGCTATTTAGATGCTGTACAACTAGAACAATGCAACTTCTTCAGTTACCGTCAAAGACCTTAACCAGGGTGCTGTCACTGTGTTATTGTACAATGGTTAATGTAACGTAGTTAATGTCTATGTAGAAATGCGTTGTATTTTGATAGCTCGTTACATAGTTTCAGTTAAGCTACATTAACTGTTATAAGCTATGACAAGCGACAGACCCTGGTTAAGGTCTTTGATAGTATGGCAACTTCAGAAGCAGAGCAAGCCCACTGCTTAAGGGACCTGAAAGTTGCCCATGAGCATCCTCATGCCTTTCATAGTCAAATAGAAATGTATACGAAAGTGTGTGCTAGATAATATACAGTACATATGCACAACAAATTAACATGCATTAATACTCACTGTGACCCCTTAACATAATAAAATAATGAATACACATTACTTATTGCTGATTATTAAAAACCAGCTCATAAGACTGTGGGCTCCTGCTTTGATGGGCGTAGCCTAAATAATGATCAGCAGGAGATCACATGCAGTGTGATACAAGTGGATTTTTGTTCAGACTCG
This sequence comes from Micropterus salmoides, assembly GCF_014851395.1. Classification (NCBI taxonomy): domain Eukaryota; kingdom Metazoa; phylum Chordata; class Actinopteri; order Centrarchiformes; family Centrarchidae; genus Micropterus; species Micropterus salmoides. The sequence continues at coordinate 18,182,103 of NW_024040263.1, read as the reverse complement.
TGGAAAGTTTGTCTCAAAACTCTGTCAGTACAATACATATCCACAAATGTAGAATTAAGATTGACAAATAAAAACTGGATTTACAAATGCCTGTTAGAAACATGTAAATGTTAGGAAGATATTAACAAATGCTTTTCATTCATTTGTAAATTAATTCAATGTATTCACAGATTATTTTTTATTTGTGGAATTTGATTATGGATTTGTAGATCTGTTTTATATTTGCAAAATACTTTTGCGAGTTTACAAATCTTTTTTGTGTTTGTGGAATGTGTTTTATATTTACAGATTACACATTTACATATGAATTGTTGAGCTGTTCACACAAATAATACTGAGACAAATTTATCTCCACAGATTAGCCATTAACTTACCAGCCTCAAATATAAAGTATGTACTGCATATAGGCTGGGTGTTTGGAGTCTATTGTAACAAGAACAATGATGGGTGGATATGTCCTCATGTGAATTTAGACCACATGCCTTTCAGCAGTCTTTCAGGTTGCACTCATTACAGCAGAAGTAGAGAATGTACTGTGCATAAACTGGAGAGAGTAGAAAATGTAGTGTAATATACAAACTGCTGAGGCCTATGCCGTTTATTGAAGTCTAAAAGCTGCAGATGCACCGCTATCTACATGAATAACAGTGGATTTCGTCCACAGCTTTGACCTCACTGCACGGTCCCATAACACTCATCAAGAAGCCGCAGCAGCGTCTCTATTTCTTGAGGAGGTTAAATACAGCCCACCTCCCCCCTAAGATCCTGGTTGACTTTTGTCCGGATGCTCTCTGCCTTGCAGTGGGATGTTAAAACTAAACAGCTCACCATCAGTGCTCAGGTACCATCCATTCATAACAGCTACCGTGAACGTCCGAGAGGAACAGTTAAACTGTTTGCTACCCTGCCTTCAGGGAGGCAATACACGTGTCTAATAGCCTGTACATCCGGGATCAGAACCAACGTTTTTCATTAATGCTGCTGTTTAATTGAACACTGCTAGCCATCCCTAGAACCATGCTAGCGGTAATGTAAGTCTATCACTCGTTCAGTCTACAACTTTGGTCCAGACTGAACTATCTCATCATCTAATGAAGGGATTGGCATGAAAGTTTGTGCAAACCAGTGGTGGACCGTAACTAAGAACATTGGCTCAAGTATTGCACTGAAGTACAAGTTAGAGGTATTTGTACTCTACATGAGTATTTTCATTTCATGCCACTACTTCTACTCCACTACATATCAGAGGGAAATATTGTACGTTTTACTTCACTACATTTACATTTTAGCTTCAGTTACTTTACAAGTAAATTTTTTTTGCACACAAAACATGTGAATAGTTAATAAAATACATATGATGTTTGGTTATAAATTAAACTACCCAACATTTTATACAAGTACAGCTAGTACATTAGTGGGTATAAATTGAATTTTATTTTAAATTGAAATTTAATAGGTAACTAGTCGTTTTTAATGTAAAAACATTTCATGGTCCCAGCTTCACAAATGTGAAGATTTGCTGCTTCTCCTTTTGATTTTTTCAATAGTTTTGAGGCTTTGACTGACAAAACAAGCATTATGAAGGTGTCACTTTGGACTCTGGGTAATTGTGACAACATTTCTCACTATTTTCAGAAATTTTACAATTAATGGAGAAAGTAATCAGCAGATTCATTCATAATGAAAATAATCATTAATTTCAGTGTGATACTAAGATTGTTCAACCTCAACCAACAACAGTCAAATCAAGTCCTGCTTTTACATTAATGCATGAGTGATAATAATCTAATGATATAAGATATAATAGGAAAACAGTAACAGATAGTACTTTTAATAAGTAAATTTTTTTACAGTGAGGTGTACTTTTACTTAAGTAAAGGATCTCAGTACTTCATCCACCACTGGTGCAAACCTTGTCCTGAGAGGATGAGAATTCCATGCCTCCTCTCCTTCTTTTCCGTACTCCTGAACCCCCCTCCTCACTCTCCATCTGTCCTCAGCTATGCATCACCCACCCTCCCTTGGTACTTCCCTCCTTTTCCCCTTCCTCATCCATCACTTCCCTCCCACCAGTTCCTCACACGCACACACCCCTTTCTCCCTTTGCGATACAAGCTGCCAACGACTGCAACCTTCCATCAGCAGTGGCAGACTAACACAGATATCTCTGCAACATTTACAGATAACCCACATCTTTCTATCCACCCCTCCCTCTATCCTTCATTTCCCCCTCCCCTGTTTCCTCTTCCTCTGCTTGCTTCGACCCCGATGGAATGAGGATCTTATAAAGATGAATGACGCCTCTCAGCTTCCTTAACCTACTCCCATCTGCTTCCTTCGCAGCTGTGGTAGGGAATTCCCTTGGAATTCTCCCGTTCCTCAGTGTGTCTTGCCTGACAGGTTCGCAGCATCATTGTTTTGTCCACAAGGAAAAGTGAAAAAAGGTCTACACATGGTTGGCTGGAGTAGCTAAAGACATTAGGCAGCCATGATGTCAATTCAGAGGCTTGAAGCTCATCAGATTTCAACTACGGAGGAAATGAAGTGAGAATCTGAAGAGGCTTTTTGATAATCAAGGTTATTGAACATTTTTTGTGGCCCTTCACCTCTGATATGACTTGGCAGATGAAGAGACAATCCATTTCAAACCAGAATCAACATGTTACTCTTTGATATTAGATAGGGAACTCAAAGGAATAGTTTGATTGATAAATACGCCTAATCGCTTTTATTTGAGAGTTATATGAGAAGACTGACTCTCACACTGAATGGTAAATGTTAGACTACAACCTGTTAGCTTAGCTTAGCACTTAGTGAACTAGCCTTTTAAATTCACTAATAAACATGTTATGTCTTGTTTGTTTAATACTTACAAAACTGAGACCAGTACCTTCCTGGAGTCTTTGCTGGTTCGCTTCGCTTTCCTGGAAACTGCTACCAGCCAATAAATAGTTGAATGGAGAATTGAAGTTTCTGTTTTTGTAAGGACCAAATAATATATGAAATTGGCCTAACAAACATCCTTGTTGTATGAACATTATATTGTAAGACAGTAAACAATTCCTCTGCACCACTTGAGGAGAGATCAAAGAGGTGAGTGGCAGTTTGCTCCCATAGTGGCCATCTGTTTAAAAAACTGAGCTGTCAAGGGCGATTTATAATTGTGTCCTTATTTCAATGCATTTCTCCATGTATTTGCTTGTTTCCAGTTTACACGGGAACCACTGAACCTGTAAATGGTCTGAAAGTCTAAACCATTCATAAAAATGCTTTCACACAAGATATGAAACAAGAATATTTCACAGTTGACATTTTGACTTATCATAGTAGGAAAAGCTCAGGTGTTACTAATAACATTACGATGGCTCTGTCCTATTAAAGTGTCTCAGTAAGCCGTGACAGTCTGGCTGTGAGCCAGCATGCACAATACCAGGACCCTGGAACTGAAGCAGCTAAATGAAATTCATCATTAAGTTTATTATTAGCACCTGTGCCTTTCCTTCTGTGACATGTCAAAATGTCTTCTGTGAAAAAAAGACAGACTGTGTTGTGTATGTGGCAGTCTCAAAAACAATATTTTTGATGAAAGCACCTAAATAGAGCCTTACTTTTTTCATCTTCCATATTTACAAACAGAACTAAGACCATGCACTGTAGGTGAATTCAGTTTCATGCTGAAAATGACACTTGAATGAAGGGATAAGACAAAAGATGCCATGTTGTTTACTTCAATTTCACTTTCCACATATTGAGCAGAAGGCAATGAATAAATCAAAGAATGAGCAAACTCTTTACAAGTCTGCAGTCATGAGCACTTGTGTGCATGTGAGGGAATGTAAGTGAATTTATGAGACGGAGAGGGAATGTTTAATTTAAAATGAAGACAGAAAACAGCCTCCGAGGAAAACACTCTATTCCACTCATCCGGGCACCTTGAGCTACTTACAGAGGCAGCAACCCTGAAGCCCAGAAATGTATCAAGGACGCAGTGCGGGCTTCTTTCTGCTTACCAAAAAGTGATAATAAATTCAGAGTCTCCACTTTTTAGAATGAGGCAATATCTCATGGATAGCTTCTGCTACAACAGTAACACAGTGATGACCCAGCAGTCACTGCAGGGACAGTGTGATCAGTGAACATTAGGTTTAACTGGCTTGACGAATGCACAGCTTGTCACTGTACACAGATACAGATAGATGCAAAAATAGATGTAAGAGTGGGTACATAATGAAGAGCCAAGTTGGACTTGAAACATTGTACTTTTCTTAAAGTAAAACATTATTAAGTGAGCTTTATACAGTGTTGTGAGACCCTGGGAATAACACACATACCTTTACATACATAAAATGGCAGGTTCAAGCCTTGCACCAGCTATTAGTGCAGAAGTGACAGTCTGCAGATGAGAGAGGAATAGGAGGTTTAGTGGTGGGAATGAAGGCTAAGCCGGCCACCTTGGCAAACTGCTCAATAAGCACATTGAGATGTGCAATATTTTTCTTTTCCTTTTACCAAAATTGAAGCATGGTAGGAATGAAGGCATTTGTTAATAGATAGCTTTGATTTCTTTTGATGTGAAGAGCCGGTGCTTAAAAGTAGTTCATAAAGTGATGATGTGCTTGGAGCAAAGTGTTTGATGAGTACTTCGTGCGTTTTGCAAAAAAGGGTGCTTATAGAGAGTGTGTGTTGTGTGTGTGTGTGTGCAATTACTGGGATGAGAATGGGCTGAAAAGCATATTTTCTGTATGTCTCTAAGTGTAATAGAATTTAACACCATGAAATGACTGAGAGGTGCATTTGATACAGCATTTTGAGCTTGCAAAAAGCAAAAAAATGAACCAGCATTGTTTGAAATCTATGTCAGGGTCTCCTTGGACAGGCAGAGAGAAACAAGAGAAATGTAAGGCTCCTGGCAGCTCCTTTCTTTCTTTAGCTCCATGAAATGTAGATCTGTAGGAGGTGGACCAGAGGTGAATGCACACAATAACTGAAGTAATAGCTAGGTGTTGACACAGAGACAAGGAGCAGTGTGAGAAGGGATCCTCACCCCCCGGGTTAGTTTTCTGTGAGGCCAGATTTCTATATCTGACATTGATGAAGATACAACAGCACAGCAAATTCAGCCTCTACCTTGATGTGAGCTGTTTTGTAATTTAATGGCAAACAAAAACAAGTAAAGTCATTTATCAAATTAAATGTTGTATGGAAAATACTGTAGGAAAATTTTCCAAATAACAAACAACATATTTCCACCTCTGGTGGTACATGTATATAGCCACGCATACGGTTGGGTTTTATTTGCTGAAATTTTAGGGAATGCATTCTTTTCACTCCTCCTTTACCATTACCTCAGTTATACACATTCACAGTAACATCCACAGTCTGATTGGTTTCCCATGAGAGTTAGGGGTTAAGGGCCTTGCTCATGGGTGCCTTGGTGGTGGTAATGGACCAATCAGCCTGCTGATGAATAATGATTATCTTAATTAGCTTTTTAATGTTATCATCAGTATAATCATTACTGTTTTATCTTTAGGCTTTTTTTTTATGAGATTGTGCTTTACAACCTGGGAGTAAATGAGGGAGGGGTAAGCAATGCTGTTTCACCTTCTCCACTCAGATTTATCCTTACTGTCCAGGGATGAAACACCGAACGTACCGGTCACCTTCTTTAGGCCTCTACAACACACTGAATTGACTGGTAATGTATGATGTATGACTTAATGCTGATCTGGACTAAAAAAAGACAGAAAAAATGTGCCATTGAGTCTAATAATAATAATAATAATAATAATCCTTATTTGTAGAGCACTTTTCAAAACAAGTTACAAAGTGCTTTAACAAGTGTAAAGAATAATACAAAAAAAATAAGATAAGAGCATGAACAATTAATATAAAATTAGTAAAATACAATAAAATAAAAGGGATAAAATAATGTCAAATAAGATCGGGAAAAGCTCTCCTATAAAAGTATGTTTTAAGAAGGGACTTAAAAGAGTTCACTGACTCAGCCGACCTGATTTCCTCAGGCAGGCTGTTCCAGAGCCTCGGGGCCCTGACAGCAAACGCTCTGTCCCCTTTAGTTTTCAGTCGAGACTCTGGAACAGACAACAGACCTCTGCCCGAGGATCTCAAGGTACGTGCTGGTGCGTATGGACTAAAAGTCAGAAATATAACAAGGCGAGAGGCCATGAAGAGCTTTAAAAGTGATCAATAGAATTTTAAAGTCAATTCTAAAACATACTGGGAGCCAGTGTAATGAAGGTCATATTTCTTTGTTCTGGTTAAAAGCCTGGCAGCTGAGTTCTGGACAGTCTGGAGTCGATCAATAGATTTTTGGGTTAAACAGGTGAAAAGGCTGTTGCAATAATCCAGGCGTGATGAGACGAAGGTGTGTAAAATGGTCTCGGTGTCCTTAAAAGTTAACATGGATCGAATTTTTGCTAGATTTCTAAGTTGATAAAAACATGATTGAACAAGCTTTGTGGTGTGCTGCTCAAAATTTAAATTACTATCAAACCAAACACCAAGGTTCTTTGCCACAGGCTTAATGTGATTTACTAGGGAACCAGCAGATGGCAGTATTTGATTTGCCATCTGCTGAGACCCGATGACCAGGATTTCTGTTTTGTCTGAGTTCAGCTGGAGGAAATTATTTGACATCCATTTTTTAACTTCACAAAGGCAGTTGTTAAGTGAACTCAGCATTCCAGGGTCTGTGGATCTGACGGGCATCATCATAAATCAGCATAAATATGAAAAGAAATGCCATGTTTATGGATAATATGTCCAAGGGGAAGCAGATACAAGGAAAACAAAATGGGTCCTAAGACCGACCCCTGAGGCACACCATATTTAATTGGACAGAATGAGGAGACATAGTTGTTTACAGACACGCAAAACTTCCTATTTGACAGGTAGGATGAAAACCATTCTAGGGCAGTACCAGAGATCCCCACCCAGTGCCTCAGTCTGTCTAACATGATGTTGTGATCAATGGTGTCAAAAGCAGCGCTAAGGTCCAGGAGTACCAGGACTGAGCACATGCCTTCATCAGCAGACATTAAAAGGTCATTGGTGACTTTAAGCAGGGCAGTCTCAGTGCTGTGGTACTTCCTAAAACCAGACTGAAACTTTTCAAATATTTTGTTATTTTCCAGTACAGTGAGCAGCTGTTTGGACACAATTCTTTCTAGAATCTTTGCAATAAAAGGCAGTTTTGAAATTGGTCTAAAATTATGTGGGAGGGAGGGATCTAAACCAGGTTTCTTTAAAAGTGGGTTCATGCAAGCCGTTTTAAAATAATCAGGGACACAACCAGTAGATAGGGAGCTGTTGAAAACAGAGATCAAATGGGGCCCAACAAAATCTATTACTTTCAGTAAAAACTTTGTAGGTATTACATCAAGTGAGCTGGAGGACACTCTCATTTGTGATACTGTTTTTAAAAGCTCAGACAAGTCGATGGGATAAAACTGGTTAAAACTCTCTTGTTGCTGGTGAGGAACCTCTGAGTAAGAGGCCGCGGGGGTAATAGAGGCTCTGATTGACACCACCTTATTGGTAAAATAAGATAAAAACAATTCACAGTCATCATTACTTCCAGCTGAGGCACAAGGAGGGGTTGGGTTTACCAGCTGATCCACAGTCTTAAACAGAAACCTGGGATTGTGTTTATGTGTAGTAATGAGTTCAGAAAAATAGTGTGTTCTCGCATCCTTAACCATGTTATTGTAGTTAATTAATAAATCCTTCAGACTGAGGTAATGGACTTGGAGACTGGATTTTTTCCATCTGCGCTCTGCTTTCCTGCATTCCCTTTTTAGGCTGCGAATGCTGTAATTTATCCAGGGTTGCTTACTAGCTTTAGACGTAGGCCTAACCTTTAGAGGAGCAGTAATATTTAGTGACAAGCAGATATGATTGAAGTGATCGACCAGATTGTTGGTGTTGGAATCAGACAGGTGTTGGATTTGACTCTGAAAGAATGCGCAAAACTTTGAAACACTTTGTTCATTAAAGATGCGAGAAACACAGAGCTTGGTGAGGCGGCATGAGTAACAGGCGAATCGCAGCTAAAAACAATACATCTGTGGTCAGATATGGTCATGTCCACTAATTCCACAGAGGAAATGCTGACACCCAGGGTAAAAACCAAGTCCAGTGTATGACCACGGTTATGTGTTTGCCCTTTGACATGTTGTAAGAAGTGGCCATATTTAAAAAGTCAGTTGCATTAACATTGTTGGGGTCATCAACATGAATATTAAAATCGCCACAAAGAACAATTCTGTCATAATTTAAAACCAGAGTAGATAAAAATTCAGGAAGTTCTGATAAAAATCCTCCGGGCGGTTTTGGGGGGCGATAAATTATAACAAATATGATAGGTTGCAGCCCTCTAACACAAAGAGTGAGAACTTCAAAGGAGTTAAATTCATCACAGCGTACTTGATGACATTTTAAATATTTCCTATACACGCTCACTAGCCCACCACCACGACCACTGACCCTCGGTTGACTAAAACAATCATATTGAGGTGGACACAGTTCAGCTAGCTGGCTATAGTCATTCATTTGCAACCAGGATTCAGTTAAAAACATAAAATCTAGATTTGCAGACAAGATAAAATCATTTAAGATAAAAGTCTTACTTGACAGTGATCTCACATTGAAGAGAGCCATTTTAAATGAGGTTGTTCTGGGTGCTGGAGTTGGTGCAGTTGTCCTAATCCTTAAGAGATTACTAATATTTCTGTGTGGGATGTGCACATTTCGGTTTACTGGTCTATGCATGATGATGACAGGAATAGAAGTCTTTGGAACAGCGCTGGGAGCAGACGGCTTTACATGCCAGCAGGTGGAGACAGTTGTTTGTGGCAGTGAGGCAGAGATCTGTTCAGTGAGCGGTGGTGCGTCCAGGTGTGCTGCATGAATGATTAGTCATTCACGTAAGTCCTGAGGGGAGGACCGCACCACATGCTGTATGTGAGCAGCTAACATTTCTGAGCCCCGTTTGTTTGGGTGAAGTCAGTCTGTCTTAAAAAGAGACATTCTTTGCCAGAAAATATTAAAGTTATCGACATAACACACACCGTGAGCCCTCCAGGCGGACTGGAGCCAGTTGTGGAGGCCAAGGAGTCTACTGAAGCGGCCAGCACCGCGACCAACTGTGGGAATAATAGCAGGTTCCCCTGACTATGCTGTGAGTGGTTTTCATAAACAGAGGTGAGGACACTAGACCTGTGCATGGTCAAACATCTCTGGTAGGGCTGTCCTCGAATAAGGATTTACATAGTCGAATCAGAATCGTCAAGTCCTGCCTATAGTTGACTGATAGTCGAATCATGTGTCTTTTTGTGCGCAGGGATTGCGAGCGGTGGGGGTGGGGGGTTACACTAGGTAGCTCTGCTTTAATCTTGAGACGCTGCTGCAGAGCTGCAGTCTCTATTCATTCAATTTACACTTAAGACCCTTTTCTCTCTCTCTCTCTCTCTCTCTCGCCTGTCATTCACCAGTCTTGTGTGAGTTTTCCGTGCATGCAGTGCTGCCGACAGCTGCATGCACATCGCGGTTCCTCGTGGGTCTATTTCAAGTAGCCGGCTATTTAAAAACGATTTAATATTCTTTGTGTGGTTCATCAACGGTGTAAAATTATCCGAAAGTCCCGCAAGGTGTGAACAACTCGGCACAACTCCAGTGCCTAACAGTCACACCTCTAAATGTGTTGCAACCTGTCTCCCGCTCACTTTGCCTCAGTGGTAGTTTCCGCTCTACCTTCCCTCAACACATTTTCCTCACTTGAGGTCAATGATGCCACACAATCTCTACACTAAGCTTGTGCCTGGATAGCCTGTGTCCTCTATCCACCAAGCCTGCTCGCCCACACCAGTCCCAAAATAAAGCTTAAAAGAACTTGGTCGTTCTTGAATTAAAATTGCGTGATTTAACGGTCTAATAACTTATAACAAACAAAAGAAAAGTAAGCAAGTAAGATGCTGGAAACGAGGGAAAAGCTGAGGTCGCGGCGCTTTGTGTGTGTGGCTTGAAAAGAACAATCTTACTTAGAGAATATATAAGCAAGTTATAATGACATGGCATCAGATTAACAAGTAAATTAAACCGCAGAAACGGCATTTCAGAACGATGGCATGTAATACTTAGTTTGTTCTCTTGGGGGACACTGGTTCCACGAGAGGAGACTGGGATAACTTTGATTATTTCTTCGAACAATCATTTGCTCTGGGGAAATTTAACACAGGATAACATTTCGGTTATATATATCATTTCTAAGTATAAGAAGTCAGAAGGAGCTGGAAATAAAGCATTAGTTACAACATCACTTAAAAAAGCGTCAGAGATCATTGCTGAAGATTAAAACTCTGTGAAATTAACTTATATGGATTCTTCTTTTCAATAGCAACAACACAGTAATATAACTACTCTAATGGAGTGGATAGACCTGTTTAGTAACTTAACAAAGATTATTTAATTAAACAAGGTAATGCAAGTTTATCAGGTGACACAAATAATCTGAGCTGTCCTCTGGTGTTCTGGAGTTTCTCACCAATTCTGGGTGTGAAAAGGAGAATATCTTTGATGTGAGGTAATTAAACAAAGAGGAAGGTCAGTTGCCATTGTTACGTGTGTGTGTGGGGGGGCAGTTTAAGATTTCCTGCCCTCTTTCAAAAAGAGTTCTGATAGGCTGTTCAGGAGAAAGTTATTTTCTGGTTAGTGTTAGTATTTGTGTAAGGGCCACTGGTAGCAGCCTGTGTTTGGTTTCTGTCAATGTGTTTTTCCAATATGCTAAGCAGGCTGTGCAATCCCCGGCTGAGGATCTGTTTGCTCCCACCTACCGCTATCCTGATTGGAGCAGTCCTGAGACCGTCCACCAATCTGGGAGCTGTGGTTGAGGCCTGCTGCTACAAAAGCCACCATACTGCCATTCTCGTTCTCGCCGTGTCATTGAACTGTTTTGTCTCTGTGCTGACCACTGCTTGTATTGAGCCTAAAACGTATGTATATTGTTGCAGCAGCTTCACTTCGGTGGTTTGTTTGTTACTGTTACTGAGAGTCAGTATTTACCCTGTTAAGAGTAGTCTTTGTTAACTGTTTAGCTAAAGGCTCTGTTGCAGCAGTATCTGTCACTACTGATAGTCTGTAGGTGTTTTATGTTAAAAGACCCACCTGGGTCTAGTTTGTGTTTTACTGTGTGTCTGCAGAGCTGGGCCAGGTTTAGAGTAAGCACTGACACCCACCCTACACATAAGACTTTTCCTTGTTTAGCGTCACTAGATTTAGGGGTGCTGCGCTCCCTATGTTTTGTGTTGAGATGCCCTAAATATAGGTTTTTGTTTTCACTTTAGTTTTGAGTTAGTAATCCCCTATGGAGGGACCTCTTTTTGTTTTCCTGAGTTTATGTTTTCGCAGCACCTACTTGCCCCAACTCTAATTTGTTAACGTTGTCAAAACTCTCTTGTACAAATAAATAACTTTTCCACCCTACCGAATACATCTGGTTTATGCGTACGTCCCCTTTCCCCTTAGTGAGCTGGGACGTAACAATTTGTCATTTTAACAGTCAGGCACCAAGTCTTCTCAGCTTCACCAGAGGTGGCAAGTTTTACGATCGAACTGCCCAAAACAGCAGTGTAGATGGCATAATTGAAAGATGAAAGTTTAGATTTGTTGGACTTCATTTTTTGGTTTCTGCTACCATATTTGGAGACAGCTGGCAGACAGGTTCAGAGTGGCTGTGATTTCCATTGTAGCTGTGCTTATGTCAGTATATTTTTCTGCTGACATTATCCTCTTGGAGAGTCATCAAGTGTTAGTAGCTGCCATGATTGCGTGCTATGTAAACCTCTCGTAAACCTGTTTGTGTACTCCAAATCCTTTCATCAAAGCATAAGCATCCACAAAATTACATTCTGTTATTAGTATTTATTCTAGACAGTACTATAGATTTATTAGTATAGTATACTAAAAACTATACTACACTTTAGTATTTTCTATTATAGTGTATTTTTGTGGATATTATTTGTAAATAATTAATAATAAGCCCAAAAGGAATGTCTACCTCAATTCCACAATGACCAGGGAATATTTCTACAAGATTTTCAGCTCAATCACATGCACCACCAAAAAACTATTACAAATGTTACATCCCAACATTGTCACGATCCTGTCCTGAGTTCCCTGTGTGCTGTATGTTGGTTCTTGTTTCTCTGTTTCTGGGTTTTGATTCTAAGGTTGGTTTTGTATCTGCATTATAGTCCTTTCATCTGTTCTGTTGAGTTTAGTTCTGAGTTTATTGTTTGGTCAGTTCAGTATCTGTTATTTAGTCTGTGTTTTGGTTCCATGTCTTTGTTCCTAGTCCTGTGCCTTAGTTCATGTCTTAGTATTTACTTCTAGTTCTTTGTCTGCATTATTTTAGTTTAGTCTGCTCTGTACTCTGTGTTCTAGTTCTGTGTTCTCGTTTAGGTTTTGTCTGTTATGATCCCTGTGTTATAGTTGGTCGGTGTTTGTCTGTTTACAGGGGTTTCTGTTATTGTCTGAAGTTAGATTCTTGTCTGGTATTTTGTAACATGTTCTGTCAGTTCCCCTAGTAATCTGCCTGCCTGTCTCTCTGTTTTCCCCCATATACATTTGGGTCCTCCAACCTGCTTAACCCTACAAACCTGTGACAAACATAGTATCTGGCCAGCCATTTTAAATCATGCAATTCCATAATTTCGTTACATTTTAAACACATTTTCAAAGAAACATTAATAATATAAATAAATCAATCCTAAAAAGGACTCCAGTGTAAATTTTGTAATATTTAATATTAATATGCACAAACACAGCACACAGCAGTTCATTTTTATTTTATTTTTTAAAGATGATGTCCAGCTTTACAAAGTATTGACATTACATTCAGTATAATGAGATGAGTGAAAACAGACTTCATGTAAAATCAGGACAGTACAATACAGTCAGTTCATCATGAGAATAGCTAAATGATAAATGAATTACATGGAATGCTGAATTTACACATATGTTGTGTTACACTTCAAAAATCTAGCATTTGCCTCAAAATCAACTTACCTATTACTTGAGTAATAACATGTCAGAAGGTGTTGAGTGAGTAATTGTACAGAATATGGAAACCAAGCTAAGGGATGGTGTATAAGAATGCAAATGACACCTGCTGAAAGACAAAATGGTAGACGGACACGGGCACACACCAGCTTATATCCAAAAATGATCAACATAAATGCTCTCATAGCTCAAATTATATTAGGCACATCAAAACGTGTCATTCACCATGAGCGGCCAGAGACTTTAATGAAGACACTGGAATATTATCTATACCTATTGTTTTCTGTATAGGAGCTGTCACATGCTAAATGCATATATTCTATACACTATGGTTCCTTTCTTGTGTTAGATGTCAGTAACAGTGACAGATATTTACTAGATATAATATTCTGAATTTCCAGTTTCCAAACTCCAGTGAGTTCCAGTTTTACTACAGTCCCCCTTTGGTTAAAGCAGTGGTTCTCAAAAAATTTCAGTCACACCCCACTTTAGAGCCAAAAAAAGTTCAAGCTCCCCGACTCCAGCAAAAGTGGATTTCATTTTTAACAATCATTAAGAGCATGGAAAAGATTCAAGTTAGCCAAACAGCCTTGCTTGTATCAGAGCCTTTTTTTGTTTATGCATGTAATCACATCCATGCAACTAAGTCAAAATCTAACATCTTACCTGTCTAACAAGAGTGAGATATTACAAACTTAACTGACATGAAAGATAATTAATAGCAGATGAAGTAGAGTTCCTCCTGGCAGTCCCGGTTCTCCCACACTCCCCCTCTGGTTAAAGCTCCGCAGTGTGTCCATATTGGACACTGGTAGTCCTGATCTCTTTGGGTCCAGGCCTGGTGCAACGTAGGGTCACCGTTCATCCACAGCCAGCGGTCCTCCAGGTAACGCAGGCCGATCCACACCTGCTCAGTGACGCTGTCTTTCTGGATTTCTTTCTGGGCCAGAAGGTGCTCGGTCTCAGAGACAAGGCTGGAAAGGTCTGTGTGATTCTTTCTGCAGTACTCCAGAGCCCCCTCCCAGGTCATCTCCATCTTCACCACGGTAATGTCGATGCAGTAAAAAGGTATTGGTATTGTTTCTTGATGATCATTCCATTTTCCATCAGGCAGGACTTGCGCACTGTTTTCATCATTCAAAGTGTTGTCTGGTTGTCCTTCATCCCAGTTTTGGTATGTAGCATATCCTCCTCCTGACCACTTCCGGGCAGTTTTGTTGCTGGGATCTTGTTGGAGACCGATCCATCCAACGTTAATTCTGCCATTCTGTCCAACTGCAACGTTCACACCTACATCTGATTTGAACTTGTTTTGATCACTCTCGCTATCAATAAAGGAAAGATCAGTGTAGTGTTGTGTATAGTAATTCTGAGCAGCAGGCCACTACTTTCTGAAACATAAATGTGTTTTCCTATACATCCCTGAACAGCCGTACAAAGAAAAAATAAGAAGATGGTGTTCATGGTCATTGCTCTGTATCTTAAGCTGAGAATATTTTCTTTCAATTGTTTCTTCTCTGTGATGGTGCCACTGAAGTCTCAATATTAACGAAATGTATTTGCATGTCATTTGGTTTATTTGGTTTGGTTTATTTACTAACCCTAACCCTAACCCACTCTAACTCACACAATACACACCCATTATAAACTCAGAAAAGAGCTCAAAAAAGCATAAAACACAGTGACTGTGAAAAAACCATAAAATATATCAAAAAGCTGAATACATCATTAATAGATTAACTTCTTGTGACCAATTTACAGTTTATATCAAGTCTGTAGCTGAAAGTATGCTGAACTGGTGAGTTTTCAAAGTGTAGGTATGAGGAGAATTTTGACAGTCTCTTCATTCAGTTAGAATGGGAAAATTGTCCTGGAAAACCTTGAATATTTTGAAAAGTATTCAAGGTATCAATGACAAAAGTAATAGCACCCCATTCCTCATTGAGCCGGACAACTTGGAGTTTGAACGGAGTTTGAACATCAAAAGCTGTGGGACTAGTTAGCGGACAAAAAAACGTGACGGAAGAATAATAATAAAGGTTAGCAATAACATAGGATGTGAATGCTTGCAGCATTCACACCCAATTATTCATCATGTTGTCGTCAAGGCTGCTAATTGTTGATATGCTGCTGTTGGTTTTATGAGCTGAGGTGTTGAGAGCTTCACTGCTGATACTTCTGCAGTCATCCCAATACAGTGGAGGTCAATGGGAATTTGATGTGCTGAAAGCATTAAAAAAACTCATTCATAGTCATTCATATATAATTTATATTTTCTACCAAATATATTTAACCTAATTTAAGTTGAAGCACAGCTGACCTTATAAAGTAGTTAGAAAATAGTTGCCTAATTACTCATCCAGTGGACACAGAGCAACAATAGCATTCATTTGGAGTTGGGTTTCTGGTCACCCAGTGAAAGTTAGTCTAATGTGTTTGGTGTCTGAACAATAATGCTGCGATGATGTGTTGAGAGGAAACCCACTTGACACTGTTCTTGATCATAAAAGTTTATTAAATTAAAGAGTTCAGCATCAAGTACAAGCTCTGCAGTAGCTTGGAGAGTGACCCAGCCCATTGGCCACTCTGTCTCTCTGTTCACCAATCACTGCTCTCCCCGTAGAAGGTCACTGACCCTCTGTTTTGCTGCTACAGTGCTATTTTGAATTGTTATGAGTCAAATGCACAAATATTGGATACTACATATTCACTCTCTTTTAGTTTAATTTAGGTCCCCACCATTTTCTGAATGAAATATTCTGTCTGCAGGAGTTTTTTTACTTTTTGTTGCACATGTATATATCTGCAACGTTGTTCTTCCATTTATATATTTCTACATTTATTTATGTTGACTGTATGTAGGAGCCAAAATAGCAGTTTTTGTTTATATTTAAAGAACAGTAGTTATTATTTTAAGACCTCCCATATTTTTGGTTATAGTTCTGAATCTCTGATTAGCAAATCAGCCTCACCATAGTAGCTGTGGGTGTGGTATAATTAATAAAGGGAAGTTGGAAGCAGGAGTGAAGGCCCTAGCCTTAGTTGAGACCAAACACAGTTTTTTAACCATACCTTGTCTCACCTTATTTCATATCATCTTTGAGTCTGTAGGTTACTATTTATTTTCCCTCATTTACACTACACACTCATACACTAGCCTACAATGTTTTGGTAGGTCAAGTTTATTTCAATAGGTAGGATATTAGAATTAAATTGTTATTTCCAAATGGCGAAGGCAGAATGCTGGATTCAAAAAAGGAACAAAGGTGTGTTAAAACTACTCTTCTAGGGCTGGGGCAGTGGCTATAATATTGGAACGGGATAGCCACTACACTGTTACTACTACTACTACTTGGCAATAAAGCCCCTTCTGATTCTGATTCTGGAAACACAGTGTTTAGAGTGACAACATAACGCTTACATTTACACAATGCACACAGTCATCACTGGGCACCACTTGCTTTAAAATAGCAGTGCAACAAATGGTCAACAAATTCCTATATTAAGTAAGTGACGAGAAGTAGGGTGAATGAGAAAATTTTAGCCTTGCCCTGCCACTCATGGTAATTTTATTGGTGGGTGCCATTTAAATGATTGAGGAGTAGTTATAGCCATCTGCGTCACCAGGTCATTTTTCTGGGGCTTTAGCCCAGGATGTTTTGACTGTAGCCCCGAATGTAACTCAGCAACAGCAACAAAAATATTTTCCATGTTAATATGCAATAATCTTCATGATGCAGCCTGTCTCTCAGGTCTTCAAAGAGTGGAAGCTACTCGCACTAATATTGCTACAAAATGTAGCAGTAAAGTGACCCCCCACCGTTACTCAGCCTGCCTGCGTTTAGAGGGAGCACGAGAGGAGAGAGAGAGAGAGAGAGAGAGAGAGAGAGAGAGAGAGAGAGAGAGAGAGAGAGAGAGAGCATTGCTCACAGCTTCTGAAGTCCCTAGCAAAATTGTAATTAATACATTTAAATATAAATGTTGTCGGTCAGTGTCTAGTCAATGTCTTTGCTACACAAACGGTTAACAGTCGCCGCAAGTAGTAGTGAGAGAATATCATGACATACCTGACCGTGACACTGACACCTGTCGCTCTGTGTCCTGCTGTTTCTCTCCCACTCACTCAGAGACACTTTGCTCTGTTCGACTGTCTCTCTGCTCTAGGATGCTTCATTCCCTCTAAAGCGGATGTGATCTGCACTTTATCAGAAGTGCTGAAGTGAACATTAGTGTGGAATTGTGGTGATATTTCTGCCTGATCAGTGTTAGTGATAAGTGTTTTCAGTTTCGGTTTTCTTCCTCTGATGAAGAGCAGTGCGCTCGTCTCATCGAGTAGGCTACAAGTCAAATTACTTTTATATAGGCCTAAAAATGGGTCAACGATCGGCCCATAAAGCATAGGCCTATATTGGGCTGGCCCAATCATATGTCTTACAGCACCCACTCCCTCCCCCTCTGCTGGAGCTGTTTCTTGTGTTGTGAGCCAAAAAAATTTATAATTCGCCAAATGCGCCAAAATAACTAATAGATATATATAGCTGTAAGCTAATAAAATAATAACCTACTGATTACTGCATTACATTCTATTATATTTTTATATTGTGAATTGTCACCTGCCTCCTAAATTTTGTCCTTCCCTTTATAAAAATAAAGACATTTCCACCATAAATTGGTGCAGAAAATGTCTCCAGAATTCAGGAAATTAAGTGTTTAATGCTCAAAATCTTCTGGTGGAGGACCCACAGACCCCCCCTATCGAATATTTCATCAATAAATAATTCTTAACTGAATTCAGATTGATTAAACTAATTTATCATTGAAGTGAAAAGGTGCCATATGCACATTTGAAAAGACTTAGGCTACTTCAGGAATGCCTGCATGTATGTAGACTCAGCTGGGATTAAATTAAATGAGAAAAGTTGATCTACAGGAGGAACATTTCTAACAGCCTTACTGCATTATATTACACTATATTCTTCTTATTTTGAATTGTCACCTGAGGCATTTCCTCAATAAATTGATGCAAAGAAATTCACCAGAATGCAGAAAATTAAGTGTTTAAAGTCCAAATTTTTCAGGGGGAGGACCCCAGACCCCCCAATTTAATATTATCAGTGTTAATTATTATCAATAGTAATTATAAAATTCATAATAAATGTAGGCTATATATATTGACTGTTGCTTTATAGACGTACTTAAAGGGGGAATGAAAGATGAAAGGAATGAAAGCCCCCAATGTTTCAGGAGCCTGGAAATGCCCTTGGTTACAGTTAATAATAATATAATAATAATAGTCTTTATTTGTAGAGCACTTTTCAAAAACAAGTTACAAAGTGCTTTAACAAGTGTAAAGACAATAATACCCAAAAGACAATAATACAAAAACAATACAAGATAAAAGCATGAAAACATTGAAAAGACTAAAATACAAGTTTAAGATAAATATAAAATTAGTAAAATAGAATAAAATAAAAGGGATAAAATAAAGTCAAATAAGATCGGGAAAGGCTCTCCTATAAAAGTATGTTTTAAGAAGGGACTTAAAAGAGTTCACTGACTCAGCTGACCTGATTTCCTCGGGCAGGCTGTTCCAGAGCCTCGGGGCCCTGACAGCAAACGCTCTGTCCCCTTTAGTTTTCAGTCGAGACTCTGGAACAGACAACAGACCTCTGCCCGAGGATCTCAAGGTAGGTGCTGGTGTGTATGGAACTAAAAGGTCAGAAATATACAAGGCGAGAGGCCATGAAAAGCTTTAAAAGTGATCAATAGAATTTTAAAGTCAATTCTAAAACATACTGGGAGCCAATGCAATGAAGCTAAAATAGGAGTAATGTGGTCATATTTCTTTGTTCTGGTTAAAAGCCTGGCAGCTGAGTTCTGGACAGTCTGAAGTCGATCAATAGATTTTTGGGTTAAACAGGTGAAAAGGCTGTTGCAATAATCCAGGCGTGATGAGATGAAGGTGTGTAAAATGGTCTCGGTGTCCTTAAAAGATAACATAGATCAAATTTTTGCTATATTTCTAAGTTGATAAAAACATGATTGAACAAGCTCTGTGGTGTGCTGCTCGAAATTTAAATTACTATCAAACCAAACACCAAGGTTCTTTGCCACAGGCTTAATGTGATTTACTAGGGAACCAGCCATCTGCTGAGACCCGATGACCAGGATTTCTGTTTTGTCTGAGTTCAGCTGGAGGAAATTATTTGACATCCATTTTTTAACTTCACAAAGGCAGTTGTTAAGTGAACTCAGCGTTCCTGGGTCTGTGGATCTGACAGGCAAGTACATTTGTGTGTCATCAGTATAAATATGAAAAGAAATGCCATGTTTATGGATAATATGTCCAAGGGGAAGCAGATACAAGGAAAACAAAATGGGTCCTTAGACCGACCCCTGAGGCACACCATATTTAACTGGACAGAAAGAAGAGACATAGTTGTTTACAGACACGCAAAACTTCCTATTTGACAGGTAGGATGAAAACCATTCTAGGGCAGTACCAGAGATCCCCACCCAGTGCCTCAGTCTGTCTAACATGATGTTGTGATCAGTGGTGTCAAAAGCAGCGCTAAGGTCCAGGAGTACCAGGACTGAGCACATGCCTTCATCAGCAGACATTAAAAGGTCAATGGTGACTTTAAGCAGGGCAGTCTCAGTGCTGTGGTACTTCCTAAAACCAGACTGAAACTTTTCAAATAATTTGTTATTTTCCAGTGTCCTATGTACACTTTATTTCTCTTTTTGCAATAAAAATTTAAGGAGGTAAAAAAGATTCTGAATATTCTGGCACCACATGAATGCACCATCAGTCACCGCTCCCTCCTCCCTTTTCATGCGAGCAGGAGAAGCTACATGTGGTCCTCTATTTTTCTAAATTTCTCTTCTTTTATAAACCAGACTACTACTACTACCACTATTAACGTTTCTTCTTCTTCACACTCATTCAATGCAGTGACGAAACACGCTCTGTAGAGCAGTTTGTCCATTTGGGCTACTGTAGATGGTGGCGCAACATGGGGACCCGTGGTGTGTGTAGATAGAAATTGCTCATTCTAAGGTAATAAAAACAAAATGGTTCATTATATAAGGTCTTTATACACCACTGAAAACATAATTATGCATATCACATTGCATTTCTGGCAATAGATCCTCCTAAATATTACACACTGGACCTTTAAGGAGAGATTGAATGTAAACACAACTTTTGTTTGTTTTCACAAAAACTCTACAGGGCTACTTTTAGTAATATACACGCAATACTTCGGATGTTCTCACTATGATTTGGCTGGTTGAAACACTTAGTTTTAAGTGTCCACCAACACGACGTCCCATAAGCACCACTACACTCACTAATACATACAGTATGCATGTACATGTAATAGAGAGCATTCTGAAAGACTGCTTAGGCTGTGTTAGGCTTGAACAGCCATTGACGGTTACAGGTGGGCAAGGGCGTCACTTTGTGTTGAAAAGCGGTGGGGACATTTTAGGGCTCAGATTAGAGTTATGACAAAACAGTTAGCATACGAGACTTGACAATCCAGAATATTGGGGTCACGAGAGCAAGACTAGAAGATATTTTTTATTTAAAGAAATATTTATTGATGAAAATATACAATTGGGGGGTCTGGGGGTCCTCCCCCTGAAGATTTTGAGCATTAAACACATAATTTCCTGCATTCTGGAGACATTTTCTGCACCAATTTATGGTGGAAATGTCTTTATTTATTTAGGGGGAACACAAAATTCAGGTGGTAGGTGACAATTCAGAATATTAAAATATAATGTAATATAATGCAGTAATCAGTAAATTGTTTTTTAGCTTATGTAATTTTTTGGGATAAAGCAGATCTGTTTTTCTATATTTAAATTGCTTTGCATGTTTTCTTATTGTGCCAAAAAAAAATTGTCATAGTACTCACATTTGTTATTTAACATTTCTTGTTAAAAGCTATTTTTCAAAACAGAAAAAGTGGTGGGGACATGTCCCCAGCGTCCCCAGTGTAAATGACACCTATGGGGGGAATATACTGATTTTATAATGTTTGGTGTTACTCACCATCTAACTCAGCTCCAGTTAGGAGCTGCATAAAGCCTTTCATGTTATATGTATCTGGTCCCTGGAGCAAGTTTTATCAGCTGGCAATTTTCAATGTACATTTACACAAGAGTGTAAGTTGTAACTATTATTAACAATAATGGAAAGCTGAGGCTCAGTATCAGTAATAACAATGAACATAGGCCTATGTTCAGTTCTGCCAGGACTTTGGACAAGAAACTGATGTCCTCCTGCTCACTGGAAAATAATAATGAATAATGACACATATTGAGGAATCTCAAAAACAGCAAGGGGAAGAAATGAAGACAAGTTGCACTGTGAATAGCAATTATCAATAATGGAAAAAATATAGATGAATCATACATCAAGGATATTAAATGTAGACTGTGTGTTAAGACATATTGCCACACAATTAAATTATGTCTTGCTGTTAAATTATTACTATTAATGTAATATAGATAAATGGAGTGAATATGTTGCATCTGTACATGTGAAGAGGTACTAAAATATTTTTTCTTTTAGTCTGACTAAACACATTACAGAAAGCTGTAATCAAATTGTTGCCACTGACAACGGTTTGCTCCATGCCTCATTGATGATTGAAAATAGAGCCCCAGAGGTCAAATGGGATGAAAGCATGTTGTGTGAGTGAGGCGCTCTGAGCTCATCGGAATGTCGTGTTGAGCACCACTACAATGATTTCATGATGCTAATTGGGTTTAGTAGATTAAATGGTGATTGTATTAAGAATATTTCATTGTGCTGCTTGGACAGGAGTTTGGTTTCACTTGAAGTGAAAAGGTCAGTTTAACAAAACTAAAAGTAAAATGAACAGTGAGCTAAACAATCTGTCTTTACCTCATGTTTCTGTTTTCTCTCTGCCTCCTCCCAAGTGCGGCACAGGAAGGATAAGCAACTGCGAGGCAGGTGAGTGTGTACGTTCATTATGTTTATTTATGAGTGTGTGTCTGTGCATGTTTAAAGACTGAGGGGGTCTAACAGCTCTCTGGCCCCTAGGCCCACTGCATTATTCAGAATAGAGATAAGAGGCTCCGCACTCTGGACCATTCTGATACTGCTTAACCTCAACACACACACACACACACACACACACACACACACACACACACACACACACACTACATTCTCCACAGTGGCCATCTGATAGCCTACTGAATAACCTTCAAAGGCAAAACATGAAGGACAGAAGAACCCACAGGGATTCAGTCTCTGGATGATTTCCTCTTAAAGGGTTTTGCTAATCCTGCACTCAGTATCTTACAGGACACACACTGAACTCATTTCCGAAAAGAGCCAACATCAGAAACCATGCTGTAACTGATGATAAAATAAGTTAATAAGCAAGTTGGTGACATGTAAATAAACAACAGCAACAAAATAACATACTGGGGCCATCTTTACAGTTAGTTGTTTATTACTGTGTAAGGAGTGCATGTTGCAACAAAATGTATTACATTAATAGGGATTTCTAAGGCCACTGGGATAATTAGTGGCATAAATTAAGATAGATTAGACAGCATTTGCGGTAATTTAAACATTTATAGGTCTATGAACGTTGTGTTAACCTTCACTTTTCCCCCATTCCATGCTTTTTTTCTGACAGAGATAAAAGCTGTCCAGCTGTCACTTGAATTTTTATGGGATAATATTTATTTCTTCTGTGTTTACAGAAATGTGCAAATGTGACCGCTATAACTGATACTAAGATAATAAGTTTTTTTAGTAAAAGTAAGATTTACTTGCAGTTATGTAGCAGATGGTGTTTAAGTGTCCATTGAAATCAGTGCCCGTTTGGCCAAAAACATATAAACAACACAGCAAAGAACATCTTTGGTGTTCTTCTCTCTGGGAGGCTTACGTTACTAGGCATGGACCCAGGGTAACATCATTAATTTCAATGGGGTCAGAATGTGTGTAATTGCTGGTCCGGTTGAAGGTCAAGTAACTTTTCTGTCTCAAAGGCTCCTTTGAGGTCAGATAAGCCTCACCTAATTAATAGGCAACTGTATGCACGCGCACACACACACACACACACGCGCGCGCGCGCACGCACACACACACACACACACACACACACACACACAGAGGCCAAACCTCTATAAGCAGCCCTGATGAGCGTCATTAGGCCCAATCAAAGCAAGTGATTAGCCTCAGTCTGAAGTCAGAGTAGGACAGAGTGCACTAATGAGCACAACAAAGCTGGCAAATAGCAAACA
This sequence comes from Micropterus salmoides, assembly GCF_014851395.1. Classification (NCBI taxonomy): domain Eukaryota; kingdom Metazoa; phylum Chordata; class Actinopteri; order Centrarchiformes; family Centrarchidae; genus Micropterus; species Micropterus salmoides. Next base: position 18,158,724 of record NW_024040263.1, on the reverse strand, counting down.
TTGGAGAACCTTTGTCAGGTTCAAGGTGGGCCCTCTGTCTACCACCTAGTTAGTATGGATAGACTGTGTCCTCTATCCACCAAGCCTGCTCGCCCAACCAGTCCCACCCGTGGCTAACTGATACCATCCGTGGGCTCCATACTGGTCTCAGAGCTGCTGAAAGAAAATGGCAAAAAACCAAAGACCCCTTCGACCTTAAGGGCTACCAATTGCTCCTATCCTCCTTCTCGACAAGCATCAGTGCTGCGTTCTATAATAACAGAATTAGCAGTGCCACTGACTCAAGGAAATTATTTTCCACTTTTAAAGCACTACTAAATCCTCCTCTACCTCCACCACCCACAAATTTGTCTGCTGATACCTTTGCTGCCTTCTTCACAGGCAAAGTGGTGGCTATAACTAGCCTATTCTCTGAAACATTCAAACTCAACCATTGTATCAGTCCTACTACATCTTTTCCTTTGCCCTCCCAGGTCAGTGGTTCTTCACTCTCCTCGTTTACTCCTCTCACAGAGAGTGAAGTATCAGAACTCTTGACCTGTAGCCATCCAACTACATGCCCACTGGACCCGATTACTACGAATCTCCTCCAAGCCATATCTCCTACTGTGGTCCCGACAATCACTCATGTGAAATACTTCTCTGGCTTCAGGAACCTTCCCGACCACTTTCAAAAGGGCTCGGGTTACACCCTTGCTCAAAAAGCCCTCGCTTGACCAAACTCAAGTTGAGAACTATCGACCAGTGTCTCTTCTACCATTTTTATCCAAAACTATTGAACGGGCAGTATTCAAACAGGTCTCAGAATTCCTCTCACGGAATGACCTCCTAGATCCATATCAGTCTGGTTTTAAGAGTGGCCACTCTACTGAAACGGCTCTTCTGTCTGTAACAGAAGCCCTAAGGTCTGCTAAAGCTGCAGCCCAATCCTCGGTTCTTATCCTGCTTGACCTATCAGCTGCCTTTGACACAGTCAACCACAGGATCCTGCTATCCTCTCTCTCAGCAATGGGCATCTCGAGTGAAGCACTCCTGTGGTTCGAATCCTACCTCTCTGGGCGTTCCTACAATGTTTTGTGGCAAGGACAGTTATCCTCCTCCCACTGCCTCTCCACAGGGGTGCCCCAAGGCTCAGTGCTAGGGCCCTTTCTCTTCTCAATCTACACCACCTCACTGGAGTCTATCATTCGCTTGCACGGCTTCTCTTACCACTGCTACGCAGACGATACGCAACTCTACCTATCCTTCCCGCCAGGCAATCCCACCGTCTCGGCGCGGATCACAGACTGTCTCTCGCACATATCTGCATGGATGAAGGCTTGCCACCTTCAACTAAACCTCTCTAAGACTGAACTCTTGGTCATTCCAGCCAAGCAATCTATTCACCATAACATCAAACTACAAATTGACTCCTCAACCGTCACTCCAACCAAGGTGGTGTGAAACTTGGGTGTCATGATTGATGACCAGCTGTCCTTTTCAGACCATGCTGGTCTCTCGTCATGCCGCTTTGCTCTATATAACATAAGGAAAATCACTCAGTACGCCACCCAGCTTCTGGTACAGGCCATGGTTATCTTTCGCCTCGACTATTGCAATTCCCTCCTAGCAGGTCTTCCAGCTTGTGCGGTGAAACCCTTACAAATGGTTCAGAACACAGCAGCGCGTCTGGTTTTTCATCATCCCAAAAAGACTCATGTCACTCCATTACTCAGTGACCTCCACTGGCTCCCTGTGGCCTCCAGAATCAAATTCAAGTCACTAATGCTTGCATACTGAGTGACTACTGGGTCTGCACCCATCTACCTAAATTCCATAATACAAACTTACATTCCTTCGCGCACACACACACACACACACACACACACAGCAGTGACAGCCTGATGTGGACTTAAAGGGCTTGAATGTGACTTTTAATGAATTGAGTCTGGTGAGTGCACATCAGCAGTGGCGTAGCATCAGAGTAGACTAGATATGACCATGGGCGTAAATCTCATCTAACAGTGGGGGGGAACAATAAACATAAAATTTTTGAAGGGGACACAAATAATACAGCCAAAATTGTACTTGTATAGGATACGTGTACACAGAGAGAAGTCTTACTACTATTTTTCTGGCCAACAACACAAAGGAATAGTTGTTTAAATATGACTTAAGTTGATCGGTCCACCACGCGGCCATATTATCCTAAATAACTTGCGTCCTCCAGGCTACATAGTAATTTAGGTTTCTTCTGGGATATATTAGATATTTAACGGCAGCAAGCCAACTGATCTGCCACTTAACATCATAATGCACAAAACTCAACACAACAGTCAGCCTAATATCTGTTCACACACAGTACACACAGATTACAGTTTTCCTGGCTGATTCCAGTTACTGATTTTTTAAAAGGTCTGACCTGCCAATTTTGATTTTATTTCTTTCTAACATCTATAACCGACAGCATACACAAACATTTTTGTAACTATTTATTGGAAAAAATCTATTTTTATTAGGATCCCCATCAGCACCAGTATAATGTTAGCTATTCTCACTGGTCTCACTTGTATGGTCATAATGAAACATGATTATAAAATAACATTTTCACTGGAAGGAGCTATTATAGCCTCCAATCCAACTGAAAATAAATTGCACACCATTTTAATTCTACTTAATTCTCCAATTTATTTTTGTGTTTAATCACAAACTACAGTAATCTGCTCACCTTGCTTTTCCCATCAGACACACAAGCACACACCTACACCTGTCTGTCTCTCTCTGTCTGCTCTGACTTTATTTGTCAGCACGTTTATTTAAAAGAACTGTAACTGGAGGAGGCTTGTTGTTAATTACCGATAGAGACCACCCTGGTATGAATGACGTCGTCACCAACAGCTGTGTTCACTGACGCTTTACCTGCTCCCTGCTTTAGGCCTACAATATCCACAGCGTCTCTGTCTTTGTGTTTCTCTGCAGATGTAAATAGTGAGCGTTGCATCTTCTTCACTCTCGTGAATAACTTCCACACACCTAAGACATGTTTTAGCCAGTGTGTGTGTGGCTGTGACATGAGGTTACTGTCTGTGCACACATGTGAAACACGGCGCAGCGCAGCCTCTTTCTAACGTCTAATGTTACCGGCAGAAAACTGGATATTTGACACTGCTCTGGCCCGGTCACCGGTCAGAGCGAAAATAAAATAATAAACGGCCCAGCTGATCAATCTGCACAACTCTAGCTGTAGAAGATGAGTTCCAGTCTAATAAGCTGTTAAACAAAAAACCAAATAAGCTAGGTAATGTTATAATACGATAGAGGGCTCATAGAAAAATAATCGGTTATCATATCTTTTGGACATGATTAATTTATTAATGACTCAGCATCATCTGTATTAAAGACAAAAGAATCAGTTCATCCGATGTTTAAAGTGCATAAAACAGCCCTGCCAGCCTGCTTAACATTACTGGAGCTCCACAACTACTGACTGATTTGAACTGGTTTTCTCTCACCGGACTTCTGTAAGGGGAAGGCAGGCAGTGGACCAAACCACTGTGAGGCAAGAGAGGGGGGACTCAAAATGTTTCTAAACTTAAAAAGCACTTTAATTGCCCTTTTTGCGTTTGTATTGTTTTACTATTTACACAATGCTTTTTTAAATATATCATTTTATTATTTGATGGTTTTTAAGGGGGGCGGGGGGCAGCCCTCAGATTAGGGGGGGACATGACCCCCCTGCCCCCCCTGTGATTTCCGCCTATGGATATGACATTACTTTGAGGCACAACTATAAATACAGCTTAAATGCTAATAAAGGGTTTTATTGTTTTTCTTACACAGATGTAGTAAAACAGTACTTATTGCACTTATATATACATAAAGAGTTATTACAGTGCAGACGCTTTGCTGCTTGCTTTTGCCTCTGCTTGCATTCTTTTGCTTAAACTCTCTTTTTTCTGCTAGAAATCAGCAGCTCTTGGATACTTTTAAATCACTGGGACTGTCAGATAAAGTTGGCTCTTGCCATACTTTAAAAACTTTTATGATCTTAGTGCTATGCGAGTGCGGCCTATCAATTGCACTAGCCTGTACTGCAGTGACTGGAGTTATAGCTAATGCTAATTAGCAACAAGATGCCCCCCTTCTCCATGGAGGACTTCTACAAACTTCTACAGAAAGTTGCAGTGCTGGAAACCAAGATCCACAGGTTAGAAGTGAATGTGGAAGTGAATGGAATATGTGGGAATGACACCACTTTACTGTGGACCCAAAACAGTGGACAAGACCATGCTAACACACGGCTAATTAGCACCAACAAGACTACTAAAAAGCAGGAGGCCTGTGTACTGGGTAATAAATCTGAAAGTGGGAGTCCTCCCTGGAACGCTCTTGGTGCAAAGCCTAAGAGTAAATCATTTCCTGGGGAGTAACAGACAGAACCCAGCGCCCTGAGATTTGTGATGCGACTGGCTGGCCTGCATTATCATCCAGGCAGAGCGCCTCTTCAACCCCTGTTCTTGGTAGGACACAGCCGTGGACAGCTGCGAAAGGGAGAGTTAGCAACAAACCTCCCCAACAACCGAGTGTGCAACAGCAGAACAGATTTTCACCACTATTGCAGGACCCTGGATCTCCGTCTGATCACCTGGATAACCTCCCGTCCTCACACAGAAGGGTAAGGACTGAGAGTAAATCATAAAGTAAAAGGCTGCAGGGAAAAGCTAATGACTGGGCCTCAAACTCTGATTGTGGGTGACTCTGCTGTAAACTATGTAAGAAGCATGTGCAGTAAGAACACCAAAATACTCTGCTTTCCGAAGGATACGGTGTCTGACTTGGCAGAAAGAATCCTGCATATCGTGGCTGAACATCCTACTGTGAAAAACATCATACTGCACATCGGGGCCAATGATGTTGTGAAGCAACAGTCTGAAGTCTTGAAAGAGGATTTTAATAATCTGTCACAGTCAGCTCTTTGAATGCTGAGGTGTTTATCAGTGGTCCTATACCGCCAATCCGAAGAAGAGCTGAGAGATTCAGCAGATTGATGGCATTGAACACATGGCTCTCAATGGCATGTACTGTCCATTCAGTGTATTTCATCAAACTTTTACTTTATGTGGGACCGCAGACATCTTTTTAAGGCAGATGGACTTCGCCTTAACAAGTTAGGAGTAAAATTGTTCAGCTCCAACCTGTTTTACTTTCTGCGTCACTCATCTGTTCCCTCTGCCAAGGACAAGAGGCAAGAGGAATCTAAACAAGAAGAAGACATAACACAACATGCCAGACAGGTAACAGAAAAAGCATGGTGAATGTGTTAAGAAACAGGAAGCACTCAACATATCCTGCAAATTTAGTATTAATTCCTCGTCAGCCGCAGCCTGTCGAAAAAAGTGGGCCAGATAATGTTTTTAACACACTAAAATTAGCTTTGTTAAACGTTAGGTCTTTGGCAGGAAAAACATTTTTAATCAATGATTTTATAATTACTCACAATCTTAACTTCATGTTTTTAACTGAAACTTGGTTGGACCAAGATAACAGTGCAGCTGTCCTTATCGAGTCTATCCCTCCCAACTTCAGTTTTATGAGTGAAGCTAGAGCGCATAAGAGAGGAGGTGGAGTTGCCATTTTGTTTATTGACTCCCTCCAATGCAAAAAGAAGTCTTATGGGAATTTTGCTTCTTTTGAATATGTGGCTCTTCAGCTGAATTCCTCTTCTCGAGCTATTTTTCTAAAAATCTACAGGCCCCCTAAATACTGTGCAAACTTTTTTGATGACTTTGGTGAACTGCTGTCTATAATCTGTATTGACTTTGACTGCGTAGTTATTGTTGGTGATTTTAACATCCTTGTGGACAACCCCCAGGACAGAGGGACTAAAATCTGTAATGTTAAGAACCACAAATCAAGCCAGAAATCTTGGTGTAGTCATGGACTCAGACCTGAATTTGAGGAGCCACATTAAGACAATTACAAAGTCAGCATACTATCACCTGAAGAATATATCATGGATTAAAGGACTCAGCAAGACCTGGAAAAACTTATCCATGCATTTATCTTCAGTCGACTTGACTACTGTAACAGTGTCCTTACAGGGCTCCCTAAGAAATCCTTCAGACAGCTGCAGCTGATTCAGAACGCTGCTGCTCGAGTCCTCACTAAGACCAAAAAGATGGATCACATCACATCGCTCCTGTTCTGAGGTCTTTACATTGACTTCCTGTATGTCAAAGAATTGATTTCAAAATCCTGCTGTTAGTTTATAAAGCACTAAATGGTTTAGGGCCAAAATACATTTCTGATCTTCTGCTTCGTTATGAACCATCCAGACCTCTCAGGTCGTCTGGGGCAGGTTTGCTTTCTGTCCCCAGAGTCAAATCTAAACAAGGAGAAGCAGCGTTCAGTTATTATGCTCCGTATATCTGGAACAAACTCCCAGATAACTGCAGGTCTGCTGAAACTGTCAGTTCTTTTAAATTAAGACTGAAGACTTTTCTTTTTACCATTGCTTTTAATTAAATATTTAAGATTTTTCTTTTTACCACTGCCTTTAACTAGTAGATTGATAACTTACACTGCACTGTAACTTTTACTGTATTGTTTTCTTTTTCTTTGTTTTTAGCTTTTTACCATTGCTTTTAATTAAATATTTACACAGTAAGAAATGAGTAGGTAATTGAGTGAAAAGATAAAGAGAGTGAGATTGAACAGAGTGAAAGAAGTGGTCTTAAATCTCGCGCCTGAGTGATTTGCAGGAACCTCTGTCCACCTGTAAACACGCAGGTGGGTCCAGAGTATAACTGGATCAAAGCGGCCTGCGGACAGACATGTCCTGGTTTCTCTGTAGTGTCCGAGGGCTTTTGGAGTTTCAGTGGACCCAAAGATTGCTATGGACCCGAGTACAGACTAGCTAGAGAGAGTAGATTAAGTGTACTTCTCTGTTTATTCTCTTTTCAGAATAATTGTAACTCAATTATTTGCTCAACCCCTCAGCTTTTATTTTCCATTTAACTCTTTTAACCCTGATTGTACACTGCACTGTAACTTTTATTATTTTTTATGTGTATTTTTTCAATTTCCCTATGTTGCTTTTAAACTTTTTTTTTATATTTCCCTGTTGCTTTTATGTTTTATGTAAAGCACTTTGAATTACCTTGTTGTTGAAATGTGCTATACAAATAAACTTGCCTTGCCTTGATTGGAAATAATGACAGAAGAGCAAAAAAAATTCAGTTTTACCAGATATGAAAAACACACAGAAGGCTGCAACCTTGCCACACCTTCTTTAAGGCACAAGCTGTATGCCCTTCCAACTTTGTCATTTCTCACAAGCAAATCACACGAAACAGGCGTGACTTCTCTATGATACAGACTATATTAAAGGCAGCAGGCTCAAATCCCCTCTGTCCTTACTATAAGGTAATGTGTACTGTCACAGAGAAATGACGATGATGATGAGTTGATCAATGGACATGTGAGCACGTCTCAGGATTCAAATACATATGCATAAATTATGTGACTAAAGCAGGGCTCATCTAAGTACTTCCCCCTGGCTCATTTGTAATGATTAATCACACTTTGAGGTTTTGTGGGTAATTGCCTTTGAAAATATTAATTTGCAAGGTCACAGGGTGTTTGCTATATATTAAAAGCATTAGTGGTAATATTCCTTCACCAATGGGAATAGATATCATATGTATAATATGCAACATAAGGTTTAATGATGTGAAGAAATCAGAGGGGAAATGTAGCAGGAGAACACCACCACCACAAATGTTGTGAGACACGAAAGCTAAAAAAAAAAAACATTCTTTGGACGGAAGAGACATGAAGAAATACGTGAGAATATGTGAGTGATCTAAAAAAAAAACATTTGTCATTGTCACTATTTTTTATCTTTTTATCTTCCAGTAATCATCCAATGCTTCAGTTTCCCCACACTGTGTAGCTGCATCAGAAGAAAATTCAAGCTGCATTTGTACCAGATTAAAGTAAAATGGTGGCTTTGACATCCCATTTCAACTGTGAAGACAGTTAAAATATAACAGGAGATGTTCCCTATATACATACATATAATCTTTGGTTCGCACCCATTGTAGATTTACATTTGCATTTACATTTACTCATTTGGCAGACGCTTTTATCCAAAGCGACTTACATTTGAGAAACATTAACAAAGCATCAAATACAGCACGAGAACTACAACTGACAATACATACTAGTAAGAGCACTAATAAATAGTAAGAGCTGATAGCACATATCGAATCAATGGGGTAATTACCTATAGATTGTAGATTTTCCCTATGTTGTATAGAGCAAAGCGGCATGACCGAGAGACAGCAGCAATATGGTCTGAAAAGGACAGCTGGTAATCAATCATGACATCCAAGTTTCTCACCACCCTGGTTAGAGTGATGGTTGAGTCAGTTTGTACTTGCCCAACGGTTCTTGTTCTGTGTTTAAGAGTGCAACAGGAGTACAAGTACTGTGTTATATGCTTTTGATCTTGGATTACCAAGACAAAATGATTGGTTTCAGTGGGTGCACCTGTCTAGCCTATAAATATACAGAATGTGTGTGCAGGTGGACGATGGGTGTGAACCATGGATTATATGTATGTATATAGGGAACATCTCCTGTTATATTTTAATTGTCTTCACAGTTGAAATATGATGTCAAAGCCACTCTCACACAGTGTGGAGAAACTGAACCACTCGATGATAACTGGAAGATGAAAATAAGTTCCCGGGGTAATGAATCCACTTTCCTGAAACAATAATTAACCTGAGGAGTCAACATCCAGCCGAACTGAAAACACTGCAGCCTCTCAGACCAGATGATGCTGTACAGTATGATATGGATATATTTAAAAAAGAATTAAAAACATAGCAAGTCTCTCTGGACTTTTTAACTAATAGCATATTGATAACAGCATCAAGGAGTGTGATTTTTACAAAACATGTAACGTTTTTTAAGGCCACTGGCTGAAATAAATAAAATCAAGCAAGTGTCTTGACCTTTGAACTAACGTTATGCACATGCATTTATAAGAGCAGTATTCAGTGCTTTGGCAAAACACAAAACGTTGCTTAATGCCACTCTCTCCTTCTGAGTAGATGCATCTCTGGCAGTAGAGTTTCTTTCTATAGGCTGAGCTTTTTAGCTAACAGCTGAATTGAACAACATAAGGTCCGGTGTCTGCGTTTTAATATGCAAATGAAACACAAACAACCACATCCAACTCTTAAATGGCAGTTTATTATTGAGTCAACAAGAATTTACAATGTGAAATCTATGTTGATTGCAGTGGTTGACTACAGTCTTTTGACCGGCTACCAAAGTGGTTTTGCACACGCGCACACACACACACACACACACACACACACACACACACACACACACACACACACACACACACACACACACACACAGCGTCCCCAGCTAGTCACAAAACCTCTGCTGAATTTGAAGGATGACTGTAGTTTTCCCTTAAGAAAGCTCCAGCCTTGTTGCCTCTCCACCACCACATCCTCCTCAGTGCTGTGGAGCCTTGGCAGAGACAGATATCCCATCCAGATGTATCATGACCTGGGGTATATAAAATACCTGCAGGTAGGCCAACAGATTGTTTGTAATTCATAATTGGCATGTTGCTCGAGGATCGATTCATCGGCTGTAGGTTGTATTCACTGTCATCCTCCCTAAGGCCAAAGTAAAGCTCAATTACATTAAAGTATGGATGATGTAATAGCATATGAAAATAGATTTTTTGACCTCCAACAGCTACCTAACTTCCAAGCAGCTCGGGCTAACTAAGTAAGGGAAAACCCTGCTCCACACAGCATAAGTGAAATTATTTGTGAAGACTGAAATAAATAAAGACATAGTAAGGATACACAAAGAAAATATCATAAAATGGCTGACAGAGGGTCAAGTGTAGGATTTCCTCCAGACACAAATATAGAACAAAATCTCTCCTTCAGGATCAAATGGACACTTTTGTTAAAAACACTAATCCACGCAGTTCTTGGCCATCACTAACTCGTGTTTTTTTTCCTGTTAGAGCAGCTAGCTGTGTTGGCTCTTCATTTTTGACTCTTAGTAGTAGTCTCTCTGCAAACCTGTGGCTAATGGCCTTCCTCCACATCCTCAGATTTAAAAGCTCCACAATAAATTTTTATGTTGGTAAGTAAATAATGGCTGGCTAGCTTCATCCAGCTCCATCTTCAGGCACCCATGCTCCTTTGTGCATTTGGGCTACTGAAACATGGCGGCATGGGGACATCCATGTAAGTAACTTGTGGTGTATGTAGATAGAAATGGCTCATTCTAGGTAATAAAAACATAACAGTTCGTTAAGTAAGGTATACACCACTGAAAACATACTTATGTATATTATATTGCATTTCTGTCAATAGATCCTCCTAAATACTACACACTGAACCTTTAATGAATGAATAACTTAAACTAACAAAACCATAATGAATATTTTGCCATATACTGCTAGATAACACTTTACACAATTACTGCCATATGAAGCTCATGTGGAAATAATATTTTTTTCTCCCTCAAAGTTCTAACTTATTTTCACAGTAAGCTTATTTCAAAAACTGTGATTTTTGTAATAGTGATAAAAACAAATTGTTGTCCTTATTGTCTTGATTCCTCTGGAGCATCTCAGCAGCATTGTGAGGAAGTTCAAAGTAAAAAACAAAATAAACAAAGAAAAACAAAATAACAACTAATAATGCAAGTCATGCAAGTGACACCTAAATAGGCACTCATTTATTTCCATAATCCTCATGATATTCAGAGCACATGAAGGTCAGAAAATGCAAAAAGAGTAAGCCCAAGATTTGCCAATCAGAGATTTGCATTGAGAACACAGGAGGTTGACTTCCAAAAGACAGATCAGTGACACCCTTCAGCATCTCCTCCTTGTCCTTTGTTAACTTTGTCACCTGTTTCATTACCCCTGGAACTTCTCAAGAGTGAGCTTGAGTGAGAAATGAAGGGGTGAGAAACGTCTTCTTGGGCAGAGGTGGAGGACATGCTTAGGCCGGGGTGATTGAAACAAACTAGATCATATGAAGTATTTTCCAACCACGTCTACAGGCAAAAGTACTTGCTGAATATGGAAGATTTTATTGGACTTGGACTATTGGAAAACAGAAAAATTTAGACTGAGGAGAGTCCAGTGGTCCAGCAAAAGCAGAAGCAGAAGTTCTTGTCTCCTACAGATGACCCTGGGTACTGCAATGGGTATTCTTACAACTCATGAGAGGCAATGTCGCTGCCGCCACCTACCTGGTGTAGCTAATAAAATGCTCTCATGTTTACAGATCTCTGTTTACAGATCTCTGTGGTACAGAGTGGACAAAATTCCACAGATGCATAAAAAGGAAGTTACGAATGTAACATGACCCACAAATTGACAGAAAGCAATCTGCAAATGTGCAAAAACTGTTGTGTGTAGAAGTCAATCTGTATTTTTGTGGATATGATTTTACACATCACAAATGTAAAAATACATATTTGTAGATAATGAAATATTTGCGCATCATAGTACACATTTGTGGATTGTTTTCTGTGGGTTACAAATATTAACCTCTTAACATTCCAACGGCCTGCCCGCGGGTCGTCAGGTCCTGGCGGCAGCTTTCGGTATGTTGGGAGTTTGAGGATGAGATGGGATAAGAGTAAGATGAGGAGGTGGAGCAGGAGGAGGGCGGAGGAGGAGGAGGAGGAGGAGGTAGAGGGAAGAGGAGTATCTTGAAGTTAGAGAGGGACACCCCTGCTCTGATGGCATGTGGTAGCTTCTTTCACAATCGTAGTGTTACAGCCGAAACTAAGATTGCTTTGTGCTTAGGGATGGCAGGGCCAGACAGCGTTCGTTGGAGAAGCAAAGTGGTCAAGAAGGAATGTAAATGTATTTGACAGTATTTAGACAGTACTTAGTAGCTTTTACTTCTGTAATTCTGTCATCTTTTTCCTACTCTACATTCTATGAAGTAAAGATGACACTTGGTTTGTTGCCAAAAATGCACACATTTGACCCTCAAGCCAAAAATGTAGGGTGGTTTATAGTAAAAGGAAACTGGAATACAAAAACTATTGATTTACAGTTTTTTCGATTGCTTAAACACATATCTTGAAATTATGTCTCTTTTTCTAGAAACTCTGAACACAAATCCACAACTTCTCACCCACGTCCCCAAACGTCCTATTTTCAGGTCAAAATGAAGCTCTTCAGACAAAACCATTCATTCATGCTGAAAAACCAAACTTTGCCCTCAGACATAACACACTAAGCCCTCAAAAACACACACACTACAACACAGCACTTACACACGGGTGAGATAAATTCAAAACAATACTACAAAAACTGGTTATAAGTCATGTTGCTTGTGATTCTCCCCCTCAGAAACATTTTCACATGATGAACACAACAAAAGAAATAACAAATGTAAACACTTGCAAACATTTTTTATTCCTTAGTGTACTGTCCAGTACAACACAACACACCAAACAACTAATTATTCTGCCCTAGCGTCCTGTGGTCTGGGACAGGCCAGAGATTCTTGTCCTCCACCTCCTTCTCCACTCCTCCTTCCTTTACCTCCTCCTCCTTACTACTCCTCCTCCACCTCCTCATCTTCCTCCTATCCCTTCTCCTCCTCTAACTACTGTTCCTCTTCCTTCACCTCTTCCTCCTCTCTACATACTGCTCTTCCTCCTCCCCCTTATCTTCCTCCTTCTCCTGTCTGGTGTCCTTCTCCTCTTCCTTCACAACTCTCTGGATCCATTGTTCCAAAACTGAATGAACTGACTGGCCCTTTTGTCTATCTATTGAAGCTTCTGATTGGTGTATGATCAGTTATCAGTTTGTGTTTCCAGCTGTGTGCTAACTGAGCTCAACCTGTGCTGATTTAGTGAACAATATTGAATGTTAGTGCTTTATAAATGACCACATGGTGTGTGAGAGTTGTGTGTAGAGGTTAAATGGATGTGCTTTTTGAAAAATTAAGTTATGGTTTTGAAATTTTAGTTCAAAAGCCTGGTTATAGTGTTTAAGCAATTAAGAAAAACTGTAAGATATTTCACTCCAGACTACACTGTGCCCCCTGACAAAATCAAGAAAACTTTTTAACTCCACTCCACTAAGTTATGGAGTTATAGTTGGATTCATGGATGTTTATTCATGATAGTCATGATATAGTGATATGTTCTGGTGGTATAAGTCGCACTGAATCTCTATTCCATATTTATATATTTCTACATTTATTTATGTCGACTGTATGTTTGTCTATGTGTAGCACCTTATTACCACAGCAAATTCCTCGTATGTGTAAAACACTACTTGGCAATAAAGCTCCTTCTGATTCTGATTCTGATATGTGTGTTCAGATTTGACTGAGTTGCATACACACATAGACCACAGACCAAGCCTGTCTTTTCTCCGCTCCTGCCTCAGGTGCTCCCCTACCCTCTATTCTGTCCTGCTCTGATAGCCCTGCTTCTGTTAATCACACACACACACACACACACAAACAAACAATCAAGGGCCCAGGAAGGGGAGTGATGAAGCTGGCTAAATTTTCAGCCGGGCTCTCCATCATGTCACCAAGGCAACCTTGGCTGGAGGTCAGCCCGCTGGAGACTAACGCTGAACATAGGCAGTAGTGTCTGTGTATACCTTTGCTGTGTGCGGACACAGAAAGAAGGATGAAGAGTGTGTTGGTGAAAGAGTTGAAGTGTCCCCATCCCAGTCTGTGTGTCTACATTTGTGTATTTTAAAAGGCAGAGAGAAAATTGAGAGAAAAGGAGGGACAGTGATGCGATGAGAGCTAAACAATAGTTTAATGAAAAAAGCTCAGAGTGCAAATGAAGAGGAAATTAGAGAAAGTGAAACAGTGTTGGATGATAAAAAACAATAATATAAAGCCAGAGTGTTTGCAGTGTGTGCCTGAGAAAGAGGTTTGACAACAGAGGGTAAAATAGTCCATTATACATAGACATAGACTCCATGGTGCTCTATTTTTATTATTTTATTTTACACTTTTTAACAACTAGCACTAATCTGAGCATTGAAACAATTCCTATTCCTATTTTAAATTTTACTTTATTCAACCCTTTTGGAGGAGATCTGTCACATACCAGGCCAAGTCTTGGAGTTCTTAATACAGGATTCACACAGTGGCTGTATGACAGTCCCTCAATGCGAGAAGAAGGGAGCCTTGTGCCCCTCTGCACCTCCAGCACATCTTATCCTGGCTCAGCCCCATCTGGTGTAATTTGATGGGTGTGTAGTACACTGCGTTCAAAACTTTAAATAGGATACCTCTTTCCTTGCGTCTGTTATATTCCTCCTATTATTTGATAGAATACGTGACCATGTCACCTTATCTATTTGACATTTTATGTCCTTTTGCCACACAATTCTCAAACTGTCACAAATAACAACACTTTATAACACACTGAAGCTGTATGCTCAATGTTGGAAAAAAGCTACTCAACAGAATTTGTTCCTTTGTGCATCTCAATGTCATACAATTTGGTTACACAGCTTTTAATTTGCATGTGTCTCCAAACATCCTGCTAATTCAAAGTATACTGAGCAAACATTTTGCACATAGTTCACCCTTGTGAAGATCTCCCAAAGTACACACTCCCTCTTTTACCACACCATGCTGCTCTGACTTTTCATATACAAATTAATCTCTCTTCCTTACTTTGCTGCTGAAGGTTCAGCTTAACCACTGACACCAAAGTTGAAGAATTTATAACGGGAGGTCCACAGTGGGAGACTGCAGTCTTTACATTACCTTATATCTGCATCCTCACTGCACTATCTTGATATTCAGACTGTTAAGGTCTTTGCATTGTGAGATACAGCATACAGAAAGCACAAAGTGTTACGGTAAACAAGGGAACCAAAATGCAGAGCACAGACTCAAAGATTAGATGAACAAACAGGATTTTATTGTAAAAGATGAGGGGATGCGAAGCACTCCAGCTGGCAAAGGTGGAGGGTAATGGGAGAATGAAGGTGGGCTGAGCGGTAAGTAGACGAAGGAAGAACTGGAGGTGCAGGGCTGTTGAGCGTGGCAGGCAGGTTGGCAGGAGTACAGGCAATATCTGTAGCATAGAGAACAAGAGTTACTTGCAGGCAAAAAACACAAGGAAATAAAGTCAGTACACACAATACTAAGTGGCCAAGAGAGCTCATGCCAAGCTGGCTGAAGCAATGATCTGGCAAACAGTAGATGGACGATCAGGGTAGAAGTACTGCTCATGGGCTGATGGATGGCAGGTGGGTAATAATCAGGCTTGTGTCAGGGTGATCAGGCAGCCTACTCAGGCAGATGAGCACCCACAACACACACACACACGCACGCACACACACACAGACAAGGGGAAAGACTGGAGACACCAGGGCCCTGTACCATGAAGCAGGATTTGAGCTTATCCAGATAATGTTGTGGTACTTAGAACCCAGGGTTAACCCTGGAGTTACCTTGCTAAGCTGAAAAGTTGCTTTGTGGTACTACAGGCCGCAGGGAAGGAAAAAGAAAACACTGGAAACAACAGGAATGACTGTTTATGGCACTAACCATAAAAAAGGGCTAAAGAAGCAGCCTCATTTGACATTCATGCGTGCACACACAAATGTGCGCCCCCCCTACATCCTCCTGCTTTATTATTTATTTGAGGTTATATTTATTGTTTTGTTTGTTTGAGTTGTTTTAATGGGGTAGAAGACTCGGGCGTTTGACGTCTCCTGCACAATGTCTGTACTCATATTTTTAACTGCTTCAGCCCATAATGTGAAGAAATTAACTCCTTTTGCCTCAAGCTTCTACCTATAAAAACACCTCAAAAACATAAATTTCACAATAAAACTAACAAATTGTAAAATAATGTGTGTATATTTCAGCTCCAGGCTTGTAAACAGCTACTGTAAATCCAGTTTCAGTATTTGTACAATTAGTCCATGCCAGAATTAATCTTCCTTTTAAATTATGCTGCCAAAATAGACGTTCTTTTTTTTTGTTTGCTAAAAAATAAATAAATAAATATGTTAATGTTATACAAGATAACTGCCTAGTTGTACCTTCTTTCCCTTTTCATTGTCTGATCCTCTACCTAAAGAAAGGAAAGAAAAAAAATTTGTTCCTCAGTATGCAGAAGGCTCAACATCCACCTCTCACCAAACACCAATAAAGCCTGTATACCAGCAGCAGCTTCAGCCCCAAGCCTAAATAAATTTCCCTTGATAGCCTCTGTCTCTCTCTAAACCAATATCTGTCCATCACTTTAAAGTTTTACTTCTTTCTCCCACTTTGTGTTTACGTTTGGACACATTCAAAGAAGGAGGAAGTTTAATATCCAGTGTGTTTTAGTTTCTATAGGGAGTATGTCTGGGTATATAGCTGGGGCTGCACTGTATGCTTGAGCTGCAGCCTAGATTGGGAAAAGGTTATTAAAGGGAATTGCAGTTGAAAAGGTACCTGGTGTATTTATTGTGACTGGGGCAGGTCATACAGAGCCTTCACTGGAAAG
Source organism: Micropterus salmoides (assembly GCF_014851395.1). Taxonomy (NCBI): domain Eukaryota; kingdom Metazoa; phylum Chordata; class Actinopteri; order Centrarchiformes; family Centrarchidae; genus Micropterus; species Micropterus salmoides. Next base: position 18,142,176 of record NW_024040263.1, on the reverse strand, counting down.
ACTGGGGAATGTTTCATAGCGGGATAAACTGTAATGACTTTGTCCTCTGAGGGGTGACCGTGAGAGAGCAGATGTGTTTATAAGCCTGTGTGTTTGTGTGTGTAGATGTAGCCTAATACTTTTTCTGCGGGTGCGTGCATACACATATACTGAATACATATAATATGCACTGTACCTTAAAACAAGACTTGGGTTCCATTTGTCAAGAAAACTACACAAGGCAGTTATTGTTAGATTGACAACTTTGTATAAGCAGTATTATATGAATGTAAAGTACAAACATTATAGCTTAGTGTCCTAGTCCATGTTGGACAGTTCTGCATTCACCTCAGCCCATTTGCCTTTAAAATTAACATTAGCCTTCTTAAAATTGAAAGTCTTTACATAACCTTAATTAAGTGTCTTGGTTGCCCCATAGCCACAATGTGTTCCTCAACTCAACTATATCACAGTTGGCAATTAGAATTTATGTAAAAACACTTAACAGATGTTGACTTAATTTCAATTATGAGGTACAAGGTTATTTTTTTGTCATTATACAGCACAATGTTGTACAACAAAATAATATTTGTAGTCCCTTTAAGCTACACTTTATATTAGAACATATAGCAATAAAGACAGCATATATGGTTCACATGTGCCATTTACCACTGCTAGATCTGTTTATCTGATAAATTAAGATAAAAAAAAAAAAATCAACTCATGTTACAATAAATCATGTTAATTTTGAAAAAACAAATTAAACAAGGTTTTCATCAATGATATGTTTACTGCTTCAAACTCAACATATTAGATAGACAAATTTACATACAGTGTATACAGTATAGAAATTAATTAGTGCTGGTCTACACACCACATGATGGACAGAGTTTTACTGTGTGTGCTGCAGATGTATTTCTTGCACTTGATGCATGCACTGTGCCTTCCTGTCCTTCTTGGGTCCACAGATATCACAGCACATCTTCTTATTGCTAATGGCTGCAACCTAGAATCATGAAAACAACAAGAAATCAGAATCAGAAGGAGCTTTATTGCCAAGTAGTGTTTTACACATACGAGGAATTTGCTGTGGTGATAAGGTGCTACACGTAGACAAACATACAGTCAACATAAATAAATGTAAAAATAGATAAATATGGAATGGAAGAACAACGTTCCAGATATATACTGTACATGTGCATTATTCTGGGTCTGTGCCGTGCAGAAGTAACGCAACAGAAGAGAATATTGTGTACATATAAATATATAAACTGACAACATAAAAATATACAACAACAAAGATCAACAATCAACAACAAATATGTGCAACCAGCCAGGTCTGTGCCCGACACAAGATGATATAATATTTACATGTGCAGAGACATTTGTATCATTTGCAAGGGGGGAGTGTCTGACTAACTCACACACATACTGTATACATAATTTATTTACATATTTATTTAAATATACATAAAGTATTCAGATTTTTACTTAGGTACAAGAAGGAAAACCATAGTGTAGAAATACTGTTATTGTTAATAAGTAAAAGTTCTGCAAGTACCAAAAGTAAATGCACTTATTATGAAGAACGGCCCATTTCACAATAATGTTTATTATATTATTCCATTATCATTACTGATGCACTAATGTGTACATCCCTTTAATGTTGCAGCTGGTAAAGATGGGACTAATTTGAAGTAACTTTTAGTAGCCCCATAGAACTTATCTTAACCTCCAATAATACAAACCTTTTATCAATCTGAAGTTGCCAGTAAGTAACCAGTGACTAAAGTTGGTGAACAATTGCAGTAAAAAGTACAATATTTGCCTTTGAATCACATCTAACTTGTGGTGGAGTAAAAGATAAAGGAGAAGAAATATGGTAGTTTATTTGATTGATTTAACTCAGTTTAATTTGATTTAGATGATTTATTTTAAGTCAATCAATTTGATTTATTTAAGTCCATTGATTTGATTTAGATGATTTATTTAAAGCCAATTCATTTGATTTTGTAGATTTATTTACACTCTTTACACATTTAATTTAATTAATTCAATGTAATTTAATATACTTTTGGTAATGTAATTCAGTTGATTTAACTAAATTCAATATCATGAGGTAATTGTGTTTAATTTGTTTTATTTCAAATGATTTAATATAATTCATATAATTTAATTCAAATGATGTTTCATCAATTTATTTGAGATGAGTTGATTTAATTGACTTTCTTTTGCAGCTGCAGCCAGTCACTCTCTAACCCTCCTTTTGTGAATTGTAATCCATTATGATTTCTGTTTCTTTATGCTATCACAGATTCTCACGTCCTTATGCAGCACACTCATAAGTACCACAGTTTTTCCTTACTTTGGCATGTAGCCAAAGGGATGTGGCAGCTGTGCACACAAACTCAACGGGCCAGTTCAGTGCGCTCAACAGCCGAGGTCAAAGCTCTGGCTTCCCTATATAAACTTGTGTATTGTAAGTTTATTTTGACTGAGACAGGTTACATTGTTGCCACTGATCTACTAGCATAATGGCATGACATTAATTCCTAAATGTAGCAGGAGTCACAAGGTGAGAGAGATGAGCTGTCAGCCAAAATAGAGAAATCAACCATCAATTGGTTATAAGCCAACTCCTGCAGTACATTAACTCTACAGTTACAGATCACCTCTAAGATAAATGTTTAGGTAGTCGTGGAGGCAGAATCAATCTTTTCTTCCTAGGAACAACAGAAATGTCAAAACTCAGGTCAGTTATTAAAGATGTGGTGCACTGTAGAGCTCAACAGTGCTTTGCACTTCTCTTTATTTGTGCAGAACAGTGTGGACTTGACACTTGAGCATATACTTGGGAACATATGGGCCTGTTGATGCATGGACTGGTCAAATGACTGCATAGCAATATTAGGATGAGCTAAAGGATACCTTGGAGGTTGTAGAGTAGGCTACATTACGACATTTTTATTCAGCAGCTGGCTCTCTGTCTGGCCGTGCTCATCACGCAGATGCACCATGAGGGAAGCTTCTGACTGACAGAGCCCTTCAGGGAGATCTCTAAGCCTCGTGTAACCCTGCACGCTGCTGGCACAGATTGTCATGATGCTCTCCATAAAAGTAACTCATATTTCAGTGGAGTAGTTTCTTAAATGATAATTCTGGATGTCGACAAACTTGTTGCTGATCAAATTGTAGAGATGACTAAACATTTTTGTTTGATGGAAAGTTCCTACATACATAATCTTCCCATCAGAAATTTCAACAGAAGTTTCCCCAGTAATTCTCATAATCCTTTTCTCAATCACCTCCCTGTGTGGGGGTGGTGGTCCATAGTTGTTCACACTGCCATTGTATTACTTTGCTCACTAAATATTTCCATTGATAAGTTTCCTCCACAAGGTTACCACAAAATTATGTGACAGAAGCAAAAGTGTCGCATGGACATTGCACACCTGAAGGTGTCACCTGCTCGCTGGATTTGAACATGTGCATCCCTGAAGTATGTCATTGTGTGTCTGTATACATTCTCAGGGCAGTGATGTATTTTATACATGTCTGTTCCTGTCATTTCCACCCATCTGCAGCTCTCAACACCTTCACCTCCCGTTGAGTTACTGGCACAGATCAGAGTAATGAAAGAGAGAACATATCCAGACACTGATCAGCTCCCCCACTGGACTTCACAAAAACCAAATTCCATTTTTCTAGCACCTGTGGGAAAGAAGTCTAATAATGTTCATTGTTATATCAGTTTTAGAAACTGTTATTCTGCAGAGATGCTGAGTGAGTAGGTGAGTCAATCAATCAATCTGCGTGTATATATTTGTTTGTTTATTACTTTATTTGTTGCCTGCACTTAAATGGATAATGGGTTTTTCAATTTGTACACTTTGGACTGAACAGAACAGCAGTCCAGTGGTAGTGCAGCAAACAGATAATCTCCATGTTTCATTTTCTTCACCATCTGTATCTGTATCTAATTATCTAAACTATTTCTGACACTTCAATGTTCAGATGTATCAATGTAAATTCTTCTCTAAAAAAAGACATTCTGATCAACAGGCTGTTTAGAAAATGCATGTGTGTCATTAATGTTGCAGCAAACAATGACATTAATGCAACATAAATGGCTAACTTATAACCTCAGATATCACCGGCTGTTTCCCAAAAGCAGAATTCACAAATCCAGGAAAACTGAAAAGGCGAGGCTTGACCTAGTCTAGTCAGAGCATCCTGCCTTCATGTGTTTGATGTTGGCCAAGCCAGATTGAGGAGGTGTGACTAGGTGAAGCCAGGTGTAGGTATTTTAGATAAATGTACATTCACAGACTTCCTTAAGAAGTCGATCAAAGATTTTCTGATGCTGAAATGGACAAGATGTACGCTGCATGCTTTACACACAGTGAGCAACAGCTAGCAAGGGACATTTATGAGGAATAAAAGCATAGAATAAGTAAAAAATTAAACATGGTGCTATAAAATAAAAAAGCAAGGAAAAGCAGACAATTGCGGACCAACTGAATGCGTAAGTAGCTAAAAATATAGGGATAGTGTATAGGATCTGTGCTGAGTATGGGTTCAAGTTTCAGACTGACAAGCAGCTACTGGCTAACCAACCAGACATTGTGGTGGTTAACTAAGAGCAGAAAAGGGCAGTTGTGATAGATGTCGTGATCCCAGCTGACAGTGACATCAGGAAGAAGATACTGTCCAGCCTGAGAGCCAGTCTGGGAACGTAGTATTACCTGGAGGACATCCACACTGTGCACAATTCGTGCTGTGCTAATGGTGTGTGCTTTGCAAAATTCACAAACTGTCAGATGTCTGTAAAACACACACTTGAAAAAATGAACAAAATAAAATACCATATAATTGATGATTTGAAATGAAACAGGAAGAACAGTATACATTATATCAATGAGAAGCTGTCAGTGTGTTGCTCACACTGAATGCAAATCCGTTTTTCGCAGCAGACAAGTTAACTTGGCACAATAGGAAAAGCACAGTTGTTACTAATAACTGTTTTTCTGGAAGAACATTCTTTCTTTGTAGATACTCTTTTGATAGGTTGTTTATGTTTGTATATCTTGTGTGGCTAGTCGATGGGTGTATACAACCTGCTTGTGTTTTGGAAAGGTAGGTTCGTTTAGTTAGGAGCTTTTCTTGATTGCTCAGTTGACCTCCTTTGACTTTGGGCCCTAATTTTTGTATCTTTTTTCTAGTTTAAATTAAATTAGGATGACCTACTTTTGTCATTTGTTATCAAATATTTCAATTTTATTAAAGGAATCTTTTTTAAGACTTTTCCTTTTGCCTTTTTTGCTTGGTATCATCAATAAAATATATATTACATGTTTAGGTGAAATCAACAAACTAAAAGTTGCACCACAGAAACAGCTGCTGCTTCTACACTCAGTAAACTAGCTGTAAACTAGCTTACTAGGTGTACTGGGCACTGAGCGTAACTTTGTGACGAAGTTCATCTTTTTAATCCGATATCTGCGGTGGAAATGGTTGTGTCAGGCCGAAACAAGCAATAGCAACTGTATATGATATAAAGTGGAACAAATAAGAAAATAAGGTCAGCACTGTATGGAGTGCATGTATGCATTTGCATGTGTGTGCTCAAAGATGAGAGACAGCAAAAGAGTGTTGCTTGTATGTAATGATTGTGCTCTCTATTTGTACACCACACAGAGGAAGAAAGTGTCTATGCTCAAGTGTGTGTACGCACGCGCATATGTGTCACCATGGGGACAGGTTTCTGCTCTGGGGTCCTGTTATAAAATCCTCCCCTCCCGATTCTTATTCTCTCTCTTTCTCTGTAATGAAATGAATCTCTCTTCAGGATATAGGTCAGCCCCCCACCACCCACTCTATACAATCTGGCTGAGATGGACTGCTCCATCACTGTCACAAGGTCCCCAGATTGGGTGCCACAGCCACTAATAAAGACAAGAAACACATTCTACTGCTTTATAAATACTTCTGCTTGGTCTAGCCTTTGTAGATGGATGTGTGGTTAGATGTGTCTGCAGGTGTGTATACTGTAAATATACAGTGCATCAGACTTTAGCTCAAGGTAATTTAGCCCCTATTTTTTCCCTGATGCACACACATTCTTACTCACAAATGTCATCTTCAACTTACTGCACTTAGGCCTGAAACAGTATAAAAGAGAAAAGTAAAACACAAGTCACATCTTAACCTCAGGTTCAAATCAACAATAACTATACCTAAATTTATTTTAACCTCAGGGCGCTGCCATGACAATTTATCAGGTTGATAATGATGTTAAATCTGTGCACTGTACTTGATAATACCATGATACCACCAAATAAATTTTAAGTTTTATACCAGAACAGAGACAACTATGTAAAATAACATAAGCAACATTATGCAACTATTTTATCTTAAAATAACTTTCATTTTGAAGTTACACTGACTTATAGGGAGAATGTTGCTTCTTTCATTCCCACTCGTGTCCCGAACACCTGTTCTTGCACTATGTAACTGAGTTGACCTCACTGATTACAGCACAAAAATATGGTATTCACTGATTTTGGTAAAACAGGATAATATTTTCTGAAGAAAATTTCTTTGTTATTTACAGAGTTTCCTGATGATAGCTTGTTGCTGAAGGAATCGTTTACTTCTGCTGACTGTAGCTGCCGTTAACTAGTTAGATGTGCAGCTGACTGTCTATACAGGGACCTCGGAGCACCAGGCATTAACAAATAGTTTGACAGATGAGAATGTGTGACTGGAGTTTACTTTAGGGGGTTAGCTGGGGGGTTAGCAGGCAAGCAAGCAAGCAGCAAGCGGGAAGACGGGCATACATGAAACGATCCACTATAACTGGGACTGAGGCCGAAGGTGCATGATAATAGGCAGGCAGGCAGGAGAAGATCCACTATGGCACATGGGAAAAGAATATTAACAAGGAATCAACACAAGGACTAGTATTCAGAAATACACTGCAGTGGAGATACAAGCTCTGACTACCACTGAAGCTGAGCAAACAATCCAGCACAGAGTAGGTGAAGAGCTGGGGTTGAAATACTGCTGGTTTGTTGAGTAGATAAACAGCAGGTGTGCATAATCAGCAGGGATCCAGGAGCCAGGAGAGTCGGAGAGGGATTGCCACGCCCACACCACAGACTTACAGAGAGAGAGAGACAGTAGCACAGGAGACACAGGGAAGTGGGAAACATAAGGGAAAATACTGGGGCATGTGACAGTCTCCTGGTGATTCTTTATTGTGCCTTCCATTTGGTGTCGGAATGATCGGAAAAAATAATTTCTCGAATGGGAAAATTCACGTGAACACCCACAGAAATCAGAACAACAACTAGGAAAGTTAGAGAAAATTTTGCTACACGAGTTGCCGAGTTGTTGACGTCATAGAAACATGGCAAACAACATGGTCCGCCACGATGGTTAAAAAACGTTTAAATAATGGTGCGAAATCACATATTGCATATACATTTGCTAAGGTGTCATTTGTAATATGGTATTAGGTTACAACAGTTAGTTTGCTGTCCGTGTAGAGTGGATTAGATTAATTAGGAAAGTTATTTATTAGCAGCATTTTGTATTTTCATGGTTTCAGGTAGTGTACTGGTGCAGTAACAACTCTGGGACAAAAATAACTTTGTAATTGAAAACTTCAAACTGTTTCAGCAGAGTTGGATGAAAATGATAATGCTAATCCAACACATCTTTATGTTATTTCCATATTCTGACTTAAAACAGAACACAGAACACACTGAAGTCAGAAGAAAGACTTCCCAACTCTGGAAACGGGACCACTAGTGAGCACATGAATGCCCCATTACAGCACTTTGTACGTTGTGAGCAGTTCACTCAAAGAATCTCAAATTTTTTTATTTAAAAATTTTTTTGTGGCCTGAAAAGGTGAAAATTACGAAAAATAAACAGTTTGTATGGAACATCCAAAGTGACAGAACTGAATGAAAGAATAAATAAATAAATGGGGAAATAAATGCAAGAAAGAATGAATGAATAAAAGAATAAATAAATAAATGCGGAAATATATCAAAGAAAGAATGAATGAATAAAAGAATAAATAAATAAATGCAGAAATATATCAAAGAAAGAATGAATGAATAAAAGAATAAATACATACAGCCAGTATACACTATACTACAGCCACATTTGTTTTTGCCTTTCCCCAAGGAGACCTGTTGTTATTGCTTTTTCCTTCCTCTTCTTTAACTGTCAATCAACGTGTTGTGGCCCGCCCACTAAGTCAGGTCTAGCAGCCAATGACTGATACTATCTTCAGTGTGGATATGCTGTCGTTGTAATATTGTTATGATTGGTAGAAAGTTTAGAAGGAGTTATGCTGCGTTCAAGACCGGTTGGAACTGGGATATTTCCCAGTTGAAACTTCCGACTTCCCACATCAAAGCGTTCCAGGTGCATGGTGGTGCATGACACCGAAAGTGAACGAAAACCGTGGCTGTGACAACGTGTACACACAGTTGAACCCTCAGCAGTGTTTTAGGTGTTAATTAAAAGGATGGCAGTTTAACTGCAACAACTTAATATAACATAAATAGCCTATAGTTACTAGTTAAAGGTTCAGTGTCTAATATATATGAGGATCTATTGACAGAAATGCAATATAATATCCATAACTATGTTTTCAGTGTTGTATAAAGACCTTGCATAATTAACCCTTATGTTTTTATTACCTTAGAATGAGCTATTTATATCTACATACACGAGGCACCCCTTGCTGTGGAGGTCGACATATTGTGTTATCATGTTTCTACTGTAGCCTACAGTGAACAAACAGCGCTTTCGTCACTACCTTGAAAGAGAAGCAACAGAAGAAGCAGCAGAAGAAGTAGGAGCAAGAGCAAGAAGAAGTTGTACGTTTCTAACTACTAGGTAGTAGTAGAAGCTCTCCTTTATTAGTAGTGGAATTCTGGACAAATGGAGGACCGCAGCTATTATTTAGCAAATGAGCCGAAGGCGGGTGAATCTGCTTCGAAGAAGCGAAAGCATGATGAAGCCAGATTTATAACGGGAGCGACGCAGGCAGAAATCACGGTTAAACATCGGTGTGGCTTTTCCCAGATGGAAGAAGGGTCTAATGAGGGAAAAATGTTTTCAAAGCGACACCGAAGTTGCCTGTTTTCTGATGGACAGGTAAGGTATTCCAACTTTAGCATTGCAAATGAAAACTGTTGTTTGATAATGTTAGCATTAGCCAGAAGCTAGCCATAGACACCGTGAGAAGTGACTTTTCCCTTGTCAGTGGTGTAAAATATGTAGTTGGATAGTTTCATGTGGTTCTTCTCCCTCGCTGTGTTATGGCTTTGCTATATGGGGAGAAATGTGCTGGTTACGTTCGTGAGACAATCAGCTGATTAGTATTATTGACCGCAAAACAGCAAGTTAGCCTACAGCTAACAGCTCATATTAGCCAGCTAAACTTTTACTACCCTGTTAGAAGAAATATGTAATGTTAGTTGGATTGTTATTTCAAAGGTTGTTCTCCAGCACTTTGGCTTCATTTAGTGAAAAGAAATGTGTCTTTTGTGTTTGTGAGACAATCAGCTGATGATTACAATTAGCTAAAAAACCATAACATTGCATGGAGCATGGTGGCTCAGATTAGCAAGCTAAATGTTTACTGCCCTGGGGGAAAACATTTATTTTTACTGCTAACAGCATTACGATAACAACACTGTGTGCCTATCAAGTGACTAATTATGCTTATTGTCAGAATTTACATTAGAAACAACGTATTTGTTTGTGCTTCTAGGGTGCATACAAAGGTTACCACATGCTCAAATTATGGCACTCAGTAATTATTTGTGTTATATTATATTGTAGAGCACCCTTGATCCTCACCTGACTATGGCTTTGTAAACTTACCCATGATGTGTTTTATAATGGACTGTGGTACAGAAACAGGGACATTTTTACACACTCTTGGCTTACGTTTTCCATGTTGTCTGTCGGTGATCATACTTGCACTAGATGTGATAGTTTTTGGGATGTTCAATTTATTAGGCCAGATGAGCAAACCCTACTAAGATGTAACACATTGTGGATTACAGTACAGTAATGTATTACAGTCATGTAGCACTTCATTTATTGAGGCTGCTGCTGTTTCTCCAGCTACGAGACAGGTCCTGCAACATCGACTCCCTTGAAGAGAAAACCTTTGCAAGTCCCAGCTTCAGCATCGTCTAGCATTGGTGCTTCTAGTGTAACAGACCGGTAAGTCATGCATAACAATATATTAATTTTGTCCTAATAGCTTTGATTAGAAACATGAACATTATGATTAGTGTGTAATAGTGTGTTATTTTATTTTTGGTCTATATCTACTGTTGAATGAGCATATGTGGGATTTACACAACTTGCTCTGGTTATTCTTTACAGAGATGCACATCTTGATGTCATTCCAGAAGCCACAGAAATTCAGGGGGCTTGAACAAAGGTAACATGTACACATCATAACTTTTAGCCCTGTATTGCTTTTCTCCAAATGTTCATAATATATATTTGTAACATGTTTTTTGCAGCTTACATGACATGGGCATTGTTGAGGAGGACTTGGAGGAAAATGTTTTCAATGACCCAATGAACAGTGTGTAAGTAGTACTTCCTAATTACATGTATTATTTTTCAGTGATATTAGTTGAGAACTTGTTTTTTTCTGAAAGTTGTCATTATGTAAAGAATTGATTGGGCAGATAAAGCTTCATCTTACTCCCTTGAAAGAGATGATGGACAGAATGGTTTCAGCTCTGATGAAGAGGATCTTCCACCGATTTCTATACGGTGTGTTATTTGTCAGTCTCAATTTGCAGTTGTTTTGTGGTGTTTGTTTACTACAGATTTTTGTGTGCCTCAATAGAATGGGTGGAGCACTGAAGAAAGCACACTCTATCGATAGACTTCCTTGCCTGCACATGAAGACGCTCCTGATGAGCCTTCTCCCTGTGATCATGACCCTGTTTTCCCAGAACCACAGAATGTCCTTTGTGAAGATGACATCATAGGTGTCAGAGCCTCCATAGTGCACAAGAACTGCTTAAGACAACTGGCTACATTTCTGATCCTGCCTGTGAATAAATGCACTGGCCTTCTGAGGACTGGTGTGCTGTGCAACTCTGTTGCACCCTTTGAGATCAACATCACCACCAAGGGCACAGCAGCTACTATCGAATGGGTAAGTCCAGACAATCACAGAATATCACAACTTTAAATTAGTATAAAATGAAAGGTTATACCAAAAGCCAGTGCTGTACATGACAAAAGCAAATGTTTCTTCTCTGTGACTTTTAGATCTGTCCTAATGGACACAGCTTGTAGAGGTGGAATTCCCAGCCTGTGACGAAGTTTGGGATGCAAGCTGGAGATTTTCTCTCGTCCACCAGTATTTTGTTGTCTGGCAACAACTACACAAAGGTTGCCCTCTTGTTCAAATTCATGAACACGGGGATGGTGAACAGGAACACTTTCTTCTCCATTCAGGACACTTACTGCGTCAATACAATAAAGGACTTCTGGGAAGAGAGAAGGACAGAGGTTCTTTGTGGCCTTCAAGGGAAAGATGTTGTTGTCCTAGGTGTGTAGTTGATACTGTATTATGTAACATAGCTATTTAATACACTAAGCAATGACAGTATGGAAACAACTAATAACTGTTTTTCTGTTGAATTATATTTTAAAAAAATTCAACGGATGGCAGAAATGACTCTCCTGGTCACTGTGCACAATACTGCAGCTACACCACCATGGAGAATGACACCAAGGAGATCATTCATGTTGCCACCATAGACAAGCGGCAAACATCATGGAACTGTCGTCATGGAGAAGGAGGGTTTCATCCAGACTGGACAAGCTTACATCAGAAATAAAGCTAGTGGAGATCTGCACATATGCTCATGCCCAGATTGGTGCCCTTATTAGTAAGTATTCATGTGATATATTGTATGGATGCATGTGTATAACAGCAATATAAATATTATAGTAACATGACATTATTTACCACTTCATAGACCCAGACAAAGGCAAATACAAGGCCCTTGGAATTCATCATAGTCTGGACATATGGCATGGTGCGAAGAATCAGGGTCATTGAACTATGTGCAGTTGATGGATGACGGTATGGAAGTTTTCATTGCACTCAAAGACAACAGATTTGGTTTACTTTCCTCTGCCAGAAGATGTGTTACTAATTCTAGACATTTGGTGTAGTCATTTAGTGTTGAACATTTATACTTTCACCTCTACACACAGACTATAGTTGAATGCCTGTATTTTACAGTAATATTTATTTTTCTCTTTTCAAGGCAGCAAAGATAAAAGGAGAGTCCATCCTCTTCAACTTGCTGAAGGACATAGTCAACCATTTTCGGTGGACTGCCGACACACGTGGGCAGTTTCTTGTAAGCACACAATTTTATTATATCTTTGAGTAATTTCATTAATTGCTATATTAAGGACATATTTATAGTGCATTTTTATGTCTTGCAGGCATTATGGGTTGGCATCCTTCACCATGTCTGCAACATTCACACCTGGACTATGGGAAGTTGCAAACACGGGCACCTTGAATTGGATCAAATGCGGGGAAAGATGTGGATCCAGAGAGACTCCCAGTGTCACAAAGCTTTAGTGGATATAGTTCTCGATAAGAGGTAGCAGAAAGATGTTCACAACTATCTGTGTGGTAGTGTGGCTATACTTTTTCACACTGATGTATATTAGTAATATTTATGCTTACTGCTCATGTACACAGAAGTATGTATTTGTTTGTTTGTTTGTTCTATCAGATCGACTGCAGACCTAGAGTCATTCCAGAATCATATCCTGATGTATGCCAGCAAGCGCTATGCTTTCCAGTTTATGAGGCAAGAGTTCTGCTTGCTGCTTTGGACTACAATTTCCACCGGAACCGACCAACAATGAAAATGTTGGACGGCAAAGAGATGTACGTTTTACTTTATAATATTCCCATTCATAGTACAATATTCAGCCCATGTTTTATATGCAATTGATTGTCTTTACACTCAAGGTTTTCTCTTGTTCTACTTACAAACTGATATTAAATGGTTGTAATTTGTGTAATTTCAGTTTCAAAAGATTGTATAAGAAGAACGCTAGAAGATACAGCGTATATGCCTTGAAATCTGAAAAAACCTACGGATACATTTACAAGTTACAAAGAAGGATTGTGAAGAACAGACTCACAAGTGGAGTGGGGATGCCTAGAAGGAGGAGCCTTCTCCCAGATGACCCCAGACAGCTTGGTTTGGTGCTCCCCGTACCTGCACCAGCCACATCAGACTTGTTACAGAGACAAATCAGAAGAGGTCTAGGTAAGTTACATAAATTTGTTGCCTATGTTGTACCATATTACATGTCAATGAATAATATTTACATTACAATATAGTCTGTAACTATGTTTGATGGCACTGTCTTCAACAGGACCGTTATTCCAACCAGCATCTGATGTGGAAGGATCCCCACAGGAGATCACCTTGCATGTGTCCTGGTACTTCACTGACAAAGTCATAGCTTTTACTCTTCAAAAAGAGAAATTTATTAACATTAAATTCTGTTCCTACCCTCCTCCAGTGGTTATTTCATGTTTTTCCAATTTGTACACATTTCATCTTATTCTGCTAAGTCCACTGTGACCAGCGCATATTATTTTCAGTAGGTAGCCTAAATTACAGTTTACAATTTGAACAGTAATGATAAGTAAGGCTACAGCTGTCCCCTATTATGTAAATATAAATAACTAAACTAACTGGAATTGGAAATGTCATGGCAAAGTTTGAAATTCTAAACACATGTTCAAATGTATATAATGAAAATAAAAACACCATGTGCTTCTATTTGTTACCTTTTTATTTTTTCGATACCATAGAACTGCAGTTGAACAACTATAACACTATATAACTAAAAAGCATACATCAAATTTAAATAAAGAGGGGAGAAATATGAATAAATATATATAGAAATGTAATAATAAATCAAATGTTAACTATGTACATTTGTTTGATGCCTTGATGATGCTGAGGCAGGTTTGTGAGTATTTGTGTGAAACTGTATGACCATGCCAGAGGGCCTGGAAGGAAATTCACAGTCCAGGAATAAAACCCGTGTAGTGTCCTTGAGGATCAGGGAACTTGTCTCTAATCCTCCCAACACAACAACTAGGGACGACAAGTTGGTTTCCCTGGCCTAAAGCTCCATGTTGCCAATAGCTGAAGTGTCTATAGGCACCATAGCGGTACTCCCTGTTGTCATCCCCAGGCTCCCTGATGTTGCCTAATGCTGTAATGTCCTACCGGTACTGCCTGTGAATGCGAATAAAGCCTTCTTCAAGGCAGTACTGGGAGACGTGTAGCAGTAGGCTCACACAGTTCGTTTGCTCCGGGCCACAGCATTTTCCTACAGTTACCACAAGTACACAAAGGTACTCCTGGCACTCCGGCAGAAGGTGGGGCACCATGTCTGCGCTGATGCATCATCAAGGCATCAAAGACCAGGCCTGGCTACCTCTCCAGCAGAAGGGTGGAGAGCTCTGTATTCTTCAAGGGTCATCTCTTGAAGAAGTCTGAAGAAAGAGGACACAGGGAAAAATACTCAATATGCAATATTCTCTGCTTCAATATTCTGGTTACTCTCGATGTTGATTTTAAGATTGTATCCATTCCAAATGAAATATACCGGTACTCATAATTACTATTACTATTTAATGCACTACTACTATTTATCATTACACTTCTGTTGATGCTGTAAATTACTTTACATGTCCACATTACCTTTATTTAGATTTAGATTTAGTAATTTTTATATTTAATTGACATGCAAGCTTAGCAATTGTGACCAAGAATTTCCCCTTGGGTATCAATAAAGAATTTGTGCTTCTGATAAAATAAGGCTTTATAAGTTGCATGACATTATATTGGCAACATGGTACTGCATATTAGGGTTTGCAGGCTGGCCAGTGTTCAACTTGTATAATATGGCTTCATATAATCATTGTTGCCAGTAAATGATACTATTATCTAACGTTACAGTACCAGGGGTACATGTGCACAGATGCTGCTATGTAAATAACGTTATCACTGTGTGCTGGGGTTTGTCATAAAGTGCAAACAGGTCAGAATATAATAACGTTACAATAACCTTATAAATACAAACCTCGGTAACAGCCCTTGGGTTCTTTTAGAGGGCTTCCACTCTTTCTTCGTCATCTATTGAGCCATCACTCTAGGCAGGTCCTCTGCCTTTCCTTGCCCTGACAGCATCTCCAACACCTCTGCCTCTCCGCCCTCTTCCTCTCCCTCTCTCTCTTACAGTTATCTCCGGTAAATGGACTTCTGCATTTAGATCACATTGACATGTGCTGGTTCTGTCTAACATTAGCTTCTTTTTCCTTCTTCTTCTTCTTCTTCTTCCTTGTGCTTTTATTGTCAGTTGGCAAACAACTAATTGGTGCGTTACCGCCACCAACTGGTATGGAGTGTGGATCAGACCTTTATACAGCTCTGATCATGGAGAGAAATACTTCTGTGAGTGATTAGTTGGACTTAGTGGGCGGGCCACAACATGTTGATTGACAGTTAAGGAAGAGGAAGGAAAAAGCAATGACAATAGGTCTCTAAGGAAAAAGCAATGACAATAGGTCTCTAAGGGAAAAGCAATGACAATAAGTCTCCTTGGGGAAAGGCAAAAGCAAATGTATGTATTTATTCTTTTATTCATTCAGTCTTTCTTTGATATATTTCTGCATTTATTTATTTATTCTTTTATTCATTCATTCTTTCTTTGATATATTTCTGCACTTATGTATTTATTCTTTTATTCATTCATTCTTTCTTTGATATATTTCCGCATTTATTTATTTATTCTTTTATTTATTCATTCTTTCTTGCATTTATTTCCCCATTTATTTATTTATTCTTTCCTTCAGTTCTGTCACTTTGGATGTTCCATAGTTTTGAGAAGCAGATTTTTAAAAATTTAATTTTCTACCCTGGTGATCATCTTGTAACCCCTTAAATAAATCTCATACATGATTGGTAAAAACAATTCTACAAATATATATGTGAAGATATAAGGGGTATGGTAGTGCAAACTCTAGTATTATGGTTTTTTAAGAGTCATACTGTACTGAAGGATAGGTATCTATTGCATCTGTCAGTGATAGTGGTAAATAGTGGCCCGTCGGCCAAATCTGTCCCTCCAATTATTCAGCTCCCCAATGAAAGTCCTCTTTCTCAGCTTGCATAATTTTTCACAAATCTTTTGTAGATAAAAATTTAAATAACAAGCTTGTGTAAATCTGAATAAACATGAACATGCAACAACAAATCTAATCAATGATTTGTGTCTCAAACACAAAAACATGGCGTGCTGATAGAAAGTTTTATACATTTGTGTACATGAGCAATTTTTTGCCAAACGAGTTGTACAGTAACATAGACTAATGAGAAAGATCTAACATCAAAAAAGTTTAATAATTCTGTTTAATTCTTATTGTACTATATTATTACACATATTAAAAATATGTAAAAAATAATGCAAAAAATATAGTACACAAATAAACTATGTTGGCGCCCTCACTGAACAATGCTTAAAAAAATTAAGCATGGCCAAAGCTAATTGCT
Organism: Micropterus salmoides; assembly: GCF_014851395.1. Classification (NCBI taxonomy): domain Eukaryota; kingdom Metazoa; phylum Chordata; class Actinopteri; order Centrarchiformes; family Centrarchidae; genus Micropterus; species Micropterus salmoides. The sequence continues at coordinate 18,125,518 of NW_024040263.1, read as the reverse complement.
GACCCCTGGTGTATGTGGTATACAGAATACCATCAGAAAAAAATCTGGGGCCTTGACAGAATAGATGACAAGCACATCTATCATTTTTTTGAGCTGATGATCAAGAATCTGCTTTGTCAGTTCAAATAGTGGCAAAGATATTTGTGAAAATAGCTTGGATGTTCACTTCAAAGAGCCTCATGCATGCACCCACTGATTTATATTAGGTAAAATAAATGACTTAAATTACATCTTATAATATCCGGGACTAGAACATCCAATATCACTTTAACTAATTCTAAATACACTGGAAAGTAATACACATATTGTACTATAGGATTCTATTTATAAGCATTTTTAAAAATTTTTACGACGTACTCTTGAAGAACTATTACTCATATAATGTAAAAACATTCAAATAAAACAAAACAAAAACAGTAATAGTAGGCAATTGCCTGTTTTTGTAATTAAATCCCCCTGGCACACCTCAACCCATTTCTCTAAGTAAGTGAAAAGGTAAATACTGCTATTAAATATCTAACTCTGGCTTTGACCTCTCCACAACACCTCTATTGCAGGTCAACAGGGGGGGTTGCAGGGGGGTTTGACTTGACAAATTACAAGTCAACCCCTATTTACTTGATTAGTTTCTCCTACATGGGCAGGGTGCCACTTGGCTCTCAGAGGGCCCCTCTGCCACGATCCAAGTGATTACAGGAAATGGAGTTTGGGAGATGAAGGCACTTCTGAACAAGAAGAGTTTAATCAGCAAACCAAGACGAGATCACTAATTTTCACGCTGTTTATCTACGAGAGTAGTCATAAGTGGCACTTTTGTCAGACTGGACATCTGTGGGCCAAAGGGTTGGTAATTAGCTCATTATGATGTTTAGTTTTAGCTTTTAATTGAAATCCCAACATATATGCCACTGTATATCTGAAATCTGGGAATGCAGATTGTGAGAGCGAAGAAGAGGACATGGGTTAGCTGATCACGTGAGTGTCCATCTGATTCCTGCTAACAGGCAAAAACTAAAGCTCTGTAAACCTGTAGTGAAGACATCAAAGAAGTGGACTAGTGAAGTTTTTGAGGACCTCCAGGCGTGTTTAGACTGCATTGACTGGGATGTTTTCAAGAATGCTACCAACAATCTGGATGAGTTTCCAGAGGCTGTGACGTCCTACATCAGCTTCTCTGAGGACAGCTGCATTCCAACACGGACCAGGGTGAGTTATAACAATGACAAACCCTGGTTTACAGCTAAACTCAGACAGCTAAGGTTGGAAAAGGCGGAGGCATTTAGGAGTGGTGCAGGGCGTTAAAGTACAGGTTTAGCAAGGAGGTGCGAGAAGCTAAACGACTGTACACAGAGAGACTAAAGAACCAGTTCTCTGCAAACGACGCCACTTCTGTCTGGAGGGGGTTCAGACAGATCACAAACTATAAACCCAAAGTCCTCCACTCCATAAACAATTCTCGCCTGGCAAATGAGCTGAACCAGTTCCACTGCTGCTTTGAGAGTCAGTCGGACACCATCCCCTGTGACTCCTCCGCTCAGCTTCACCCCCTCCCCTCCTCTCTCCATCACAGAGAGGGAAGTCAACGGTCTTTTCAGGAGGCAGAAACCCCGCAAAGCAGCTGGGCCGGACTCTGTCTCCCCATCCACCCTGAAGCACTGTGCTGATCAGCTGTCTTCAGTATTCACAGACATTTTTAACACCTCACTGGAGACATGACATGTGCCAGCCTGCTTCAAAGCCTCCACTATCATCCCTGTCCCCAAGAAACCAAGGACCACTGGACGAAACGACTACAGACCCGTCGCCCTGACCTCTGTGGTTATGAAGTCCTTTGAACGCCTTGTGTTGTCCCACCTAAAATCCATTACAGACCCACTCCTGGACCCCCTGCAGTTCGCGTACAGAGCCAACAGGTCTGTAGACGATGCAGTAAACATGGCCCTTCACTACATCCTCCAGCACCTGGACTCCCCAGGAACCTACACCAGGATCCTGTTTGTGGATTTCAGCTCTGCTTTTAACACCATCATCCCGGCCCTGCTGCAGGACAAGCTCTCTCAGCTGAACGTGCCTGTCTCTGATTCTAGGACCATCAGCACTGGTTCCCCTCAAGGCTGCGTTCTTTCCCCCCTCTCTTCTCCCTGTACACCAACAGCTGCACCTCCAGTCACCAGTCAAGCTCCTGAAGTTTGCGGATGACATTGACATTGGGCTCATCTCAGGTGGGGATGAGTCCGCCTACAGTTGGGAGATTGACCATCTGGTGACCTGGTGCACCCAGAACAGTCTGGAGCTCAACGCTCTGAAGACTGTGGAGATGGTCGTGGACGTGGAGAGCACAGCCTCACCCTCCCCCATCATCCTGTGTGACTCTCCAGTCACCACTGTGGACTCCTTCCGCTTCCTGGGCACCATCATCTCCCAGGACCTCAAGCGGGAACTGAACATCACCTCCGTCACCAAGAAGGCCCAGCAGAGGATGTACTTCCTGCAGCAGCTAAAGAAGTTCAGCCTGCCAAAGACAATGATGGTGCACTTCTACACCGCCATCACTGGATCCATCCTCACCTCCTCCATCAACATCTGGTACGCTGCTGCCACTGCCAGGGACAAGGGCAGGCTGCAGCGTATCATTCGCTCTGCAGAGAAGGTGATTGGCTGCAATCTTCCTTCTCTTCTGGAACTGTACGCCTCGAGGACTCTGAGGCGAGCAGGAAAAATTCCAGCTGACTCCTCCCACCCCGGACACAAACTGTTTCAGACTCTCCCCTCTGGCAGGAGGTGCATCCGGACCAAAACCTCTCGCCACAAAAACTTTCTTCCCATCTGCAGCTAGCCTCATTAACAAGACCTGGGTCCCCTACTGACACTCCCCCCTTGCAAATGATACAAATGTCTCTGCACATGTAAATACTGTTTCACCTCGTGTCGGGCACAGACCTGGAACGTCGCACATATTTGTTGTTGAATGTTGATCTTTTTTGTTGTATATTTTTATGTTGTCAGTTTATATATTTATATGTACACAATATTCTCTTCCATCACGTCACTTCTGCACGGCACAGACCCAGAATAATGTATACAACGTTGTTCTTCTATTCCATATTTATATATTTCTACATTTATTTATGTTGACTGTATGTTTGTCTACGTGTAGAACCTTATCATCACAGCAAATTCCTCGAATGTGTAAAACACTACTTGGCAATAAAGCTCCTTCTGATTCTGATTCTGATTTATGTAAGTTTGGAGGTGGCATGATTGGTGTGTGGTCCTGCCCATAAAACTCTGCTGGTAGCTCCACTAAAAAATACAACTTTGTAGACACTGAATTTATCACACAAAATGTACAGACACTGTTAGTAAATGCCTTATGGCCATGTGGACAATTGGGCATAAATGGCTTTGCAACACCACTTGTGTATCAAGGCTTTCTAAGCTCCACACGCTCACACAGGTGTTTTCAGTTATCATGGCTGATAATGTGTCCTCTCAGTTTGAAGTTAGGTGGAGCCACGCTGGGAGTTTACTGTCACTGCTCCAACTCCATTTACCTAAAACTACCACATGTGAATAATCCTAATAGGTGCTGGAAAGACTGCAAAAACGGGAGAGTCACAGAGCTGTCATCAGTATATGAACATTACCATAACACAGTATCTGAAATAGTCCTGACAAGAGGTCTAATCAACCATAATAGCTGTAAACATTCAGTGAGGGTGCACCATTGAGCACGAGCTTCAGCTTGTGAAGTTATTTCTGTAGGCAGATTGTTAATATTGTTATTTACAACGTCTTAGTTGCCATTGTGAGATGGGTGATTTTGAAAATGTAATAGTTCCCATGAAAAGGAGTGTTTGTGTCTTCCTGTTCTCTAGAAATATAGTGAGTTTGTCTATTTGTGACAGGGATGATCTGTCTGACTGTGGGTCTGATATATGCTCCTGAATGCATCAAAGAAGATAGAGATCCAGTATCCATTTCTGTGTTGGTTTTCATGAATAATTTTCACAACAGTGCAGAAAATAATCTGAGCCAAAGGGAGACAGGCAAGGAGCAGCGAGAGAAGGGAGAGGTAGGAGTAAATAAATTATCACTGAGGAAAAAGGTGAGGCATCATTTGCTAACAATGATCTTATGTCTATTCAACCATTAGACTTCTTGGCTGTTTGTTGTGACATAAATGTTAATTTACATGTTGTGGCAAGTAGAGCGTCATTTAATAACACAAATACATTTAGTTACCGAGCTGTTTCCGTTTATACATACAGCGGAGATGTTGGTGGGCTGCCTGGATTTATCAAACATGGAAACGATTGACTTCGGTTTTCACTAAAAGAAAAATAAGAAAAGGTCTAATCATGTCTAGACCCCATGCCATGAAACTTGTTTTGATACATTGGGTGCTGTCCAAACTAGGTTTGCCTGGAGTTTGTTTTTTGATTTTCTTTTTATGTTTGAGGTGCATTGACCCCCTTCCAAACTTTGTGGTGTTCAGTTACCTCATCTTCCATTTCAGGGTAGATACATCACAAGATGACAAACAAAGGTACAAAGAAACAAACAAAGGACTTTGACCGAGTACAAGGAGGGTGAGAGTGATTACACTTGAGTGCTTTATGGCAAAAATCATAGCTTTGTTATCACTCCCTTTCTTTGTGTTGTTCATTTGTGGAAATGTATGTTACTAACTCGACCTTTTCCCTCTCTCATAGTTTTGTGCTTTCTCTTCCCTCTCCTCTTTCTTTCTGTCACTTTCTGCAGGTGTTTCTGGCTCCGGACCTGTGGGGTCTGGATCTGTGGTAGCGGACTTCCTGATGCCCCCATGTTCCTGCTTGACACCCTCTGCTACAATTATTACCATTACTTCGAATATTATTACTATTGAAATGCTAGGAATTCTTTTTCCCAAATGTATCGCATTTTTAGGCGGCACAAACAAATGCTCGAAAGCTTCGTACAAAATTCAAGTTTGGTGAAAATGTACATGTGAAATGGTTGTTTGCGAATGGTAAATAGCTCGCTAGCACACCTTAAAAAGCAGCCCCAAGGCCGTGTTTCACCAAATTCCAAAAACTTTTCGTGGCAGATCTATCATGTTCAGACCTACAACAAAGCCTCTGGGAGTGATGCCCTACAACCAACAGGAAGTCAGCTTTTTTGATGATTTACAGGGTCCATACTTGCATGTACATGCTCATGCTCATGCTCACATCTGTATCAAATTTACACGTTTGATAAGAGTCCTGCCCTGAAGACATATACTGTACAAGCCTACTGGCAACTGGAAGTGACTACATTTTGCTGTGATGATGTACAGTACTTCTAGACAGTTTGCCATATCCACTTCAAAACTATCTCAGAAAACCCTTAAGACATTGATGATCTTACTTCTGAATATTTTGAGATTACATTTCACCCTGAACACATCTGCAATCTGAATGGATTTATTTCATCACTGAGTAATATTCAGTAAGATAATTACTGGCAAATGTATTTCTGCATCAATTTGGGGCAAAGAAAAAACTAAAACAATTTACAGACTGTAACAACGGTTTGTAATGAGCCATTTTGTCACTCATACGTGGCTGTTAAATAGATAGAAAATATGAAATGCTCGAATATTAGATGGACGCATGGTGTAACCTTATGTTACCACGACAGCAGTGGGGAAATGATGGGGGCGATGAAGAAACATTTAGAAAATGTCTTTTAAGTGACTCGTACTAACAGAAAAATGTTCATCGTGTTATTATTATCCTGATATATGATGCTTGTATGGAGACAAAAAGGAAACAGGATTTGCTTTGCTGACCTGCTGCCGTTATGACAAAGTGCTCCAGGATGATTTAGCTTCAGGTGTCACAGAGCACCACGTCGCTGAGTCTGAGAAAATACTCCCAAACAGATCTGCACTCAAAAAAATACTGCAAAACACAAAAATGATAGTTAGACACATTGTTCTTGTAAATGCACCGCGTGTCACCAAGAAAATAGAAAGTGTAACTGTTGTGCTAAAATTATAATGGAGTCCAACTTAAAATTACATTACAGTACAGTGTTTCTGATCATTTTGATTGCTCAAAGTTGTAAACCAGGCAGAAAATAATAAACTAAAATAATACAATGATGTAGTGCCACTACATAGTAGCAGGTATACAGGCTATGCCTTAAACTGTACCATAGCACGGATTCAACACATAAACACCTGATGTAGAACATTGTAATGAAGTAGTATTTATTGCAGTGCCGCTGTATTGCATTGCATTACATCATACAGGTTTCTTTCTGTTATTATTTCTCTGCTCACTCAGTGTATAAGCAGGGTGACGGTGTAATCAGCATGTAATACCCCAAATCATTCCTCTAAATGCTTCTCCCTGCCAGGTGCTAAACGCACACCTCTGATATCCTGTAGCACTTGTTCACACAGTCTTTACCCTCTACACTCCTTTGGCTGGCTAATGATATCACAACAGAGAAGCGCAGAGTAAATGACAAAGAGAAGCTAGCCGCCTCGGCACAGACAGGAAAGTCTATTTTTACAGCATAGATCTGCTCCCAGTGGTTGCCAAGACAACCAGTGCGACATTGTTTAATTAGATTTAATTTCAATTCATACCAGTCCTGTAAAGCCACATGTATGAATGGCGTGCGGTCCCATAAAGAGGGGGCAAAGAAAAGATACATTTTTCACATATTCTAACAACAGTTAATCATATTGGTCCTGAAACACTCAAATGAGCCTTTTCTTCTCCTTCCTCCTGGCTCAAGCTCTAGTATGAACATCTTCTGTTAAGCAGTGAAAAATCCATGTTAACACTGAATGTGTCACAATATTGCACCTTTATGTAGTTTATGCTTAATAAAGAACCATGTTTGTCTTCAGTGCTCTAAATTATGATCCAATTTGAAAGTATGTAGGTATGTGAAGTGTCTCCTGATTGAGCTGCCTTGAATTGGACCTGAGAGCAACAGCACTGAAAAACTTTATGCTTTATGAAGATAGTTGATAGTTGCAGCCCTGCAGTGTAACCTGGTTTAGGTTACTGCATGGTAGTACTTCTCAGCGAGGGAGAGGCACCCTACAAGGATCAGCACCGGAGGAGGCATGTTGCTGATTTCAGTACTTTTCAGTTCTTTTTTGTAACATATGCCCTAATTTAACCCTGCTTCACATTGCAGATTTTTCTCTTGTGCAGTCACTTGTGATGTATATCTGGCCATACCGGAAGGTGGAGAAAAACCGGCTGTCATGGATGTGGATGTGGATAGATGGAGAATATAATGCATCAGCTAAGTACATTATACAGTATATAATCTGAAGACAACAATGCACAACACCTTCAGAATTTTTATTCATCTCAGTCAAGATTTTGGCTTTTGACAGTCTTGTGCCTTCTAATTCATCCAGCTAGAGAGAAACAAGTGGAGGCAAAAGGGGAAAGAAAGACAGACAGACAGTAGGTGGAACAGATACAAGGAGGCTGGAGGGGGGCTGTCATCAGAGCCAGAATGTGGGTGGTGATATTGACTGCTGTTTCATTACCCTTGAATAGGCTATTGATCAGCCTGTTATGAAGCTTTGTGTATTTCTGTGAAACACACTACACACACACAAACGCAAGCTCACACAAACACACTGTGCTGACAATACGCTGTCTTTCATCGTAATGATTGATTGGTAGACACATTGACACTTGGTTTCGCTCTCTCTACCACTCACGCACGCACAGATTCCCACACACAAACACACAGTCAAACTAGTGTACATGATTCCTCCCACGCCATCACCCTGCCTTTCTCTCCCACACATCCCCCCCCAACCACACACACACACACACACACACACACACACACAATACCCTCTCTCGCATCTGCAGCCTCCCATCACAATGCTATCTCTGCTCATTATGTCTCCTTTGTGTCCTTGCCCTACCGCCAAGAGCAATGGGGCTGGAGCTTCTATTGTTCGAAGGCCTGTCTATCAAGCCGCATTGCCGGCTTATCAAAATGAACATTACCATAACACTGGACCTGCTGGCATCTCAGGTGCAAAAAAAAGAAATACCAAAGGTGAGCTGAGCAAAGACCACAGTACAACTACACATAATGGTGTCTTGACATTTCCAAAGCGACAGGTAATAGAGGGCTAATAGCTTTCTTGGTCTGTGTATATGTATGTGCGTGTGTTTGAAAGTTTTTTTTTTAGTGGTGTATACTTGTGTGCATACAGAAGAAGTTTGTATGTGCAGACATACAGTATATATAGCTGTGTTGTAGGGCTGTCCCCGACTAAGGATTTACATAGTCGAATCAGAATCATCAAGTTCTGCTTATAGTTGACTGACTGTTTTTGTGCGCTGCAATTGCGAGCGGAGGGGGGGGGGTTTACACATGGCTTTAATCTTGAGAAGCTGCAGAGCTGCGGTCTCTATTCATTCAAATTTCCAGCTTAAGGGCCCGTGTCCACCAAAGCGTTTTTTGCCAGCTGAAAACGCCACCTGCGTTTTCTGAAAACGCCTAGCTGGGAGCACTAGGGTGCGTTTTGGAGGCGCAGTGTTTTTTTTCGAGACGCTGTGGTTGCTATAATACATAATTTCCGTGGAAGCGATGTGCTGCAAGTAGGGTAGCCTACTTACAGTTTTTTTCAATTAGATTAGAAAGCATACAGTCTCACTCATAACACACTGGCCTACAAAACACTGACAACAGGGAGCATTACATAAATGAAGGACTTTTATCTTTGAAGCCTGAGCGAATAAATTAGGTTTTCATTATACAATAACATATTTTCACTTTGATGGTACTAAAGTGTATGTAACAAGAATGCATCAGAAATGCAGCAATTTGCTTCTATATCCTTTATTTGTTCTACATCTGTGGATAGTATTGCAAACTGAAAAATTTTGCTGTAAGTTGAAACAACCCCCCCCCCACACACACACATATTTCTGGAATTCCAGGGATTCAAACAGTAATACAAATAAGAAACACCTCAAACACACATAATGTACAGTACTTCAGGGTGCTAGTCCTCCCTCTCTGCTGCATTTGGCCACAAGTTCTCATCAACATCACATCTTATGTCTTCCCTGGCGATGCATCTTGGAAAGTATCTTCTGGAATGTCTAATCCAACCCTGGCAGTCTCCAGGAGAAGTGTCTCCATATCGCGCATTCATCGTATCCAGTAAGGTCATCTGGTCATGTGGATGGTGGTCATACACCTTCCATCTCCCTGCTGAGAAAAACTCATCTATGGGGTTTAGGAAGGGGGAGTATGGAGGCAGGAACAGTACTGACATCCTGGGATGTGCAGCGAACCAGTCTGTAACTGCAGCAGAGTGCTCATTCAGGAAAGACATGAGCCTCTCCGTATTTTAGGGGCCAATGAGTGGTTTGTGTAACAGCAAACCATCATTGGACAGTGCTGCACACATCGTGATGTTAGCTCCTGTCTGCCCTGCGACATCCACGGTTGCTCTCTGTCCAATCACATTTCTTCCCCTGTGGCGTGTTTTTGCCAGGTTGAATCCAGCTTCATCCACAAAGATGAATGTATGTGCAGTTTCCCAGGCTTCCAGCTCCATTACTCTCTAAAATACAGTAAAAGCACAGTTTTAATGGACATCTTAACTGGACATATTGATAACGGAGTTCTTTCACATGTTCACAGTTTCTCTCAAATGGTGCAGTGTACAACTGCTTCATCCTTATTTTATGTTTCTCCAGGACTCTGGCAACGGACGGCTGGGTAAAAAGTGACAGTGACGAGCGTAGCGTTTTTTCCTAAGTTGAACATTTTTCAACTCTCGATGACCGGAAAAAAACGCTCAGCGCCTCGTCAAGCTCCTGGCATTTTTACCAGCTAGTAAAAATGCGGCGCTCCCATTGCAATTAATTGAAAAAAGACGCTGGCGTCAGAAAAAAATGTTTTGGTGGACATGGGCCCAAACTGAGGCTTTTTGAAGACCCTTTTCTCTCTCTCTCTCGCCTGCCATTCACCGGTCTTGTGTGAGTTTTGCGTGCATTCCATGCTGCCGACAACTACATGCACGTTGCAGTTCCTCGCGGGTCTATTTCAAGTAGCTGGCTATTAAAAAATGATAAAATATTCTTTGTGTGCTTCATCAAGGGTGATAAATTATCCGAAAGTCCTCGCCACAACACCAGCGTCTCCTTCTCTTCAGCAAGAAGACACACACACACACACACACACATGCTATGCTTACACATGCGCACTGACGATCCAGTGTTGGGGTTACAATTTTGGATTTATTTATGCACTTTTAAAAACATTTATTGAAAGTTTAATTCTTTTTACATGTTTATTTACAGCATTAAATGTTGAAATGTATATTGTAATATATATAATATTAAGTTATTGGGAGAAAACTGGTAGTTCTATGTAAAATCAGACATGGGGCACCCCCATAACGCCAAAATGGCATGATACTTGTTTCACTGCGAAGCTTCCACTGTGATGCTGCTTTCAGACCAAAAGCGAAGCGAGCATTCGGGGCGGTGAGTTTACAAAGTCAATGCAAAGACACGTAGAGCCGCGATTTCCTGTTGGGCGGCGCGAAGCGACACTAAGGGGGCGGGGCCGGCGATGCAAAGGCAACGCGAAGGAATTCAAGTGAGTTGAATATTTTCAACTCTAGCGAAAAACTCGCATGACGCTGAGTCATCATCAGTGTTGAGATTATCTGTACGTCACTGAGGCTTCAGAGCGTTGTGTGGAGAGGGCCGGGCAGAGCAGGGGATTGAAAATCTGCTGGCCGGCTGAGAGCTGCTGAAGAGGAGCAGGGTGCAACGCTGCAACCATTGGACAAATAAACACCCATAGTCGGTCGGATTCGGCTCTGACAACTACACCGATTACTCGCGGGAGGAGCTTGGAGTTAACTGCTTTTATTAAATTAGCTTTTTACTTTAGTTTTTGAGATTTCAACGTTGATTTATCTTCACTGGAGCTTCTCAGCTGCTAGCTTCCATGCACATCCGGTTCCAGTGTTGTTGTTAGAGTCGTTAGCTCTGTCGGACTACGACTTCATATTTATATACAAAATGGACAAAACTGGACATTACTTGGAGAAAAAAAAGGGAGGAGGTTGAATTACCTGGTGAGTTCAGAAAACGTGTCTGTAACTTTATTCCAGATATCATTGTACATTTTACTATGACCAAGTTAGCATAGCATAGCCCCAATCGATCTAAACTCCATTCAGAAAACAAACATTTTAGAAGTTGTTGTCCTGCTGTCTTGCTGACAGACCTGACAAAGCATGAATTCATATGTTTAACAAATCTGCATCATTTTGTAGTTATTTTGGCATCAGTTTAATCCGTTTATTGCTATTTAATCACAGCAAAATGTCTACTTTGGGTTCATACAGTTGTAGTAATGGCGAGTTGTGTTAATTAACGTTATTGCATAAAAATCGCCTTCTCGCGTTGTGTGTGAACACACGCGAATGAACTCATGCGAGGAAAGCTTCGCGAGGCAAAAATTCGCAGTTGGTCTGAAAGCACCATGAGATTGACAGTCGAATCAGGCTCCGCCCATCGAAGCATCGAATCTTCGACTATTGGGGGTCAGCCCTACTGTGTTGTCTAACTTTGTTCTAGTGGTATTATTAAGTACATTATTAAAATAGTATTAACAGTAAGAAAAGTCACAGGCTAATACAAAGGCTCTTATTTCAATAATACAAGAGGGGAGAACTTAAAGTTTGTTTGTTGGGCTGTCCAATCATAGCTTAGTAACCACAATTCTGTCAAGGTTTGGATGAGGATGGAGAGAGCAACTCAGAGGGTTTAGTTGCATAACATGTATTGAAACTATAGCGCATTTAACACACCCTCTCACTCTTCCCACTGTTATTACACACTTAAACCCCAGTAAAATCTAACGCACACAAAAATTATATATTTGAATTTACATCAAAAGAAAATGGGCCAAAAATAAAATATACCCCGGGATTTTTTCTCAGTCTCTGTGGTGTACACCCATAATGAGTCCAGTACACAAACACTCCCAAAACATCAGTAAAGATTGCTTCTTACCAAAGGGAAAAAGAACTTGAGCTCTCCTGAAGCCTTAAAACGGCGACTGTGTGGTGCCACGGAGCAGCTACAGAAAAGTAAACCCCCTTTTAAGCAAAGTTACACTCTTTTATATTGCATGCAGCTAAGTTTGGTGCACAAACGCACACACTCTACAATGTGCATATAACCGCTATTGTTTACGTGCAATCTTTTAACAAGCTAATTACATCTTGTAATCCAATCCACCTGCTCAGTGTGACAGACCACCGTCACTACGGTTGAGTATGCGCTGTGACCGCCATACCAACGAGCCTGGCTCTTTGGGGTTGTGGTCAAGTTGCATGTTTGGTACCCTGTAGACCCGGGTTTGAATCTGGGAGGGGTGACTGCTCTTGCCTTTCCATCACTGTTGTGAGTTTAGCTTAACAATTTCTCATTGAGAAACAGTTCAACTCACCAAGAATAGTTCAAGCAAATCCAAAGGTTTACCCAACAGAGCGAAAATAACTGCTCATTAGCATTAGTTTTTCCCAGACAAAATCCCGGCCATACACTTTCTTTTTTTTCCCTCTTCGCTCTCCACCAAGCGGCAACCTCCGGCTCTCACTTCAGATACCGGTCAGGCAGTAACTTAAACTGCAGTTCATCGAGTGGCCACTTGAGGCTGGATCCAAAAGGGAGTCAATCTCCACTGACCTCCATGTTAAAATGCCCAACTTTACAGCAGAATAAAACATGTTTATAGCCTGGTACAAAAATGGTTTTAGTGTATATTGCTAATTTTGCCCTTCGTTACAACTGTGAGGGGGGTGAATTTTTTTATAACCCGCCTGTATAAATGATATTAAGCCTTAAAGTTCTACAATATTAGGGGCGTGGCCGCTTTGATTGACAGGTGTCTCTAGCCGCAGTCACTGCTAGCACTCAGTTCGCCGTCTGTTAGCCTCGCTCAGCTACACGGAGCTCTGAGGCTCAGCCTTTTGGAGCCATTTGGACTTTTCTACATGCAAATACCAGATGAATAATGGCAGGCTGTGCGGTTTATTGGAGAGAGAATCTCCAGGAGGTCCGTGTTCCAGTTGGTGAGTGAAATTCCTGTATTTTATTTATGTGTTAACAATATTTAACAGGTATCGCTGTCGGCATATAGCTTGTTAGCTAACAACTCGTTATGCTAATTAGCCAGATACCAGCAGCCAACCACAGCTAACCACAGCTTTTAAGAAAAAACAAAATAAAAAAAACAAGTAAGCAAGAAGAGAGAAGCCAAAATCCAAGGAGAGCAGTGCACCTCCGAGTGTAACGTTACTGTTCAAAAACAATATACAATTCTTTGTGAGCTTCATCAGTGAGGATGATTGATTCGAAGTACATATTGAAGGAAGTTTATAGTCATCAGTAAGTTATTACACTTAGTAGATGCAGCATTCCTTGAGACTCAGCAAACAGTCTGAGGTGATAACTGCGTTTGACCAGCGACATTTCTGATGAGGAGCTTAAGAGGTGGATGCATAATTTGGCAGAACAGATGTTGTAGGCTACCTGCAGAGACTTGCATCCACCATTTTTGTCAGTACATAATTAGCGTTATGCCTACAGACAGGTAGCTGGGCTGTAACTAGGGCGATGGTTTAGTTAAGGCGAGAATTTAGGTGTGTGAGAGCCGCCTCTGAGTTTGTTTGGTGGATTAGAATTTGCCTAAAAAGGTAGTACAGTTCAATAAGAAATACAAAATAAGATCCTTATAATAACCATTTAATAATATCTGACTTGAGTAGTCAACAGGTGTCTAGCAGCATGGATTATTATTTTCCAGTGTCCAGCAGCAAACCATATATTGGACATATTAGTAAATGGTGTATTTCACATTGCCACCCCTAATGACTGTTACATGCCAGAGAGGTTATCACGCTGAGGCGATCTCAGAGTTCAGTAACTTTATGGCACTTTGGAAGAAGCTACTTAACTGTCTTCCCATTGTTGTCTTTACAGGTGCCAGAGGAGCTGATTGCAGAACCCTCCAGATGTGATTTGCTGTGTCCACCTCTACAGGGATAACAGCTTCAGCTTCCAGCTCCTCAGCTCCTGCTTTGCTCAGCCTTTTCTTTTTACTCACAACACCTGAACACTACTGATGTGAAATTATGACACTGGGTTCTTATCATTAAAATAGCTCTTACAACACATTATTTCAAGTGATACAAAACAACTTTTACATTTGTAACCTTTTAATATTGATGCTTTCATGAATGCAAGACAAGTTTTAGATTGTTAAACCATTGCTTGTGTATTAGGAATACTTTGTTATAAAATTGATCAGACTAATCGAAATGCGAAAAATCGCATTCTTTATTCATCATCAGTTTCCTATTTTAATTTTGAATAGTGTGATCTAAACAATATATTATAGTTTACAGCTGTAAATGAATTAAGATGTTAATTATAGGCTAACATTTTACATATGTTAGTAGAAAGTAAAAAATTAAAGGTTGATGTTATATGCTGTTTTATTTTGATATTTCTTTAAGAGACAGATGTTACATTGACTGAGAAGTTACTCAGAAAAACCTGCATGTGGTGTAATTTACTGCAACCTGTGTGGTTTACATTGTATAGATCAGCTCTGAGACCTCAGAGTTTGCAACGTCAAAAAAACAGCTAGTGGGATTCCTAATTACTCTGTGCAGGTCAGTCTTTGATTCATCACTTACCCACAGGATGGTTTAGAGGTGTTCACATTCTTCTGTGTTTAAACTAGACTTATATCAGAGCAGCAAACAAGGCACTCTTCAGTCAGTCTGTCATCATTGTCAGCAGCCCGGAAGGAGAGATGCTCCATGGTGCGCTGGGATTTTATAACTTAACTACACACTTTTACTCTCTCTGACTGTGCAGAAATCTGATGATCTGTTTTCACATTACAGATGACAAAGAAAGGCATTAAAATGTGAACTCCTGTAGGCTGGTGGAGGGGAAAAAGGGATAGAACAAATAGTCCAATCTTCATATTGAAGAGTCAAATTTGATTACACACACACACACACACACACACACACACACATTGCCTTGTTGATGTCAAAGGTTAGAACGGCAAGAAAATATCCCCCACACCATTACACCGCCACCAGCATGAACTGATACAAGGCAGGATGGATACATGCTTTCATGTTGTTTACGCCAAATGCTGACCCTACCATCTGAACGTCACAGCTGAAATCGAGACTCATCAGACCAGGCAACATTTCTTCAATCTTCTATTGTCCAATTTTGGTGAGCCTGTGCGAATTGTACCCTCGGTTTCCTGTTCTTAGCTGACAGGAGTGACACCCACTGTGGTCTTCTGCTGCTGTAGCCCATCTGCTTCAAGGTTCACAGTGTTGTGTGTTCAGAGATGGTATTCTGCATACCTTGGTTGTAATGAGTGGTTATTTGAGTTACTGTTACCTTTCTGTCATCTTGAACCATTCTGCCCATTCTCCTCTGACATCAACAAGGCATTTATCTCCACACAACTGCCGCTCACTGGATATTTTCTCTTTTTTTGGACCGCTCCCTGTAAACCCTAGAGATGGGTGTGTGTGAAAATCCTAGTAGATCAGCAGTTTCTGAAATACTCAGACCAGCCCGTCTGGCACCAATAACCATGCCACGTTCAGTCATTTAATTCCCCTTTCTTCCCCATTCTGATGCCCCATTCTGTTTGACATCTACATGCCTAAATGTACTGAGTTACTGCCATGTAATTGGCTGATTAGCTAATTTGTGTTAACACTCTGGATACTAAGGTTATCAAACTCTACACCGCAATACAAGAACAATGCTTCTTTCCATGATTTCTTTTTATCTACATGCATCATCAACTGCTGAGGATGCTGACTTTTGCTTGAGACATGCAGCACTAGTCTCAGTCTTTTAGTATGACAAAATATGTAGTAGTGCAACATAGTGCATTGTTAAGAACCCCTTTACAAGATTCTTGTTTTAAAACAAGTTAGCTTGAAATGTTAAAAAGTTAGTCAGAGACAGAGTTGTTAACCAACTCATGGAACTTACATTAAATTAATCAGCTACCTAGCTAAAGCTAAGAAGGTTGTCTGAAGGTATATAGGACCACTGTGAATCTTCTTTAAATTACAGAGCAGGGTGGTAATAGTCAGAGATTAAAGCTGTAAATTTACAAGGAAGAAACTTGGAAAAATAATGTGGCTGGAATATAATGTATGTAGACAATCATGAAGTGACCCTAGATAAAGGGAATAGATAGCCTTGAATACACAAGAGAGGTGGAGATAATGATGGACAGGTGAAACTAATCAGTGTGCGACAAACAATCAACACAAGGGAAGGAAGTGAAGTCATCGGAAACGAGAGGTATGACACAAAAGTAAAAAAGGAAACACAGGAAAACATAATCAAATACTGTACAGAGGACAAGCAAACACAGACAGGGAGCACCAACATAAGAGGAAGGGGAACAGATGATTAAATAAGACAAGGAAAAACATAATATAGAGATAGGAGGTGAAGAACCAAAGACACACAACAGGAAATAATAACACGTAACCCAAAACCATGACACCTCCCCCAGCTCCATAAATTTTATTTAAAGGTTTATTGTGTAAGTTTTAGTGACATCTAGTGGTGAGGGTTGCACCCCCCTTCCCTTATCCAAGCGAGTTGTATAGCTACGGTGCCTTAGACGGGACAAAAGATGTCATCTATGAGATAGCAGAGAAATGCCAGTCAAGAAATCAGGTATCTTTATTTACTTAATTATTCAGTAAAAACATATGTTTTTTTTTTTTAATATTGTTGTTACTTGTTCATTAATAAACAACAGCTACATCAAGAAATGAAGTGCTACATGATGTCTCCTGTAACACAGTATTTTACAACTTGGGAGGGTTGGCTCATCTGGACTAACATACCAAAGTAAATGAAGAACATCTCAAACACTATCACATCTAGTGCTTCAAGCATGACCACTGACAGATAACAGGAAAATGTAAGCCTCAATGTTTCTGCACCACAGTCCATTATAAACCACATAATACATGAAGTTTACAAAGGCATTGTCAGGTGAGGATCAAAGCTCCTCTCACTTTGCTTATTTAGACAAGCAATCTGCAAATTTTACCAAAATGTCTTTTTAATTTTTTTAAAATACAACAGAAACACAAAGTAGTACTGACAGCCATAATTTCAGCTTGTGGAAAAACGGTGCAACTTTTTTAACGGCAATTTAGCATGTGAAAGTACAAATTACACATTTGTGTGCACAGTGGGAAGCGATATCCTAAAAACACCTTTTTTTAATGCAAATTCTGAAAGTATTCATTATTGGTCACTCGATAGGCACACGGTCTTGTTATATATCACCATTAGCATTGGAAAGAAATACATGTTTTCCACCAGGGCAGTAAAATGTGAAAGTGAGATTATATAGATGACATTCCATCAAACTAATTTTGACAACTACTTCCGGTCCCGCCCCCAAACCGGAAATATGTGCATGTAACTGATAAGAGGGGTGCGTACATCCTTCCGTTGTGTGTTTTTGACTGATAATTGGAGGAGGTTTTTCATTGATTTAAAGACTTTATTAAGTAATAAAACATGAACTTGAATGAATTAACTAGTAGGTGTTTATGGCAATAAATTTATCAGTAAAAAAAAGTATAGCACTGAGTTATAAGTAAAGGAGGAATCTCCGGGGCCAGCAAAGGATCAGTAGGTTTCTTCACAGATTCGTAATCAAGTCAGTCTTTATTATTAAACAAGTAAAGAATACATTGAAAATAATTACAGTAAAGCAGTAAAATGGTATAACGGTGAGTAAAAATTAAACAGCTTTTTAAATTACCTTCAACAGCATGCAGCAAAATAAGAGAGAGTTCCAAAATTAAACTTTGTAAAATCTTTGCTAGTGCTTTGTCTTACAAACTTGCCATCATTATCACTCTTGTGAAAAGCTGTAGCCTAGTCTGTGTCTCTTCTTCTCTGTACTCTCTCTTTCTGGTGTAGCATAGGCTGTGCAGGATGAATTGAGGAATGTGCTCCACCCCCTGCACCTCCTTCCATCCCTCCCTCCCTCTGTTTTCTCAATGAGCCGTGTTGTGATTCTGATAGTGACTGGGGGGACGTACTGCTGACGTACTGCTGACGTATTGCGGTAAGCGTGTCGACTCATTTCCGTTTCCGGTGCTTGTGTGTTGGTACCGTGTTGCGCTGCTCTCGCTAAATAACAGTTACATTTGTTTGATTACAGCGGCCAACTGTTCGCTAAACACTTATTCTTTACAGTAATTTTGCCTAAGCACTCACAGTTCTTTCCATCTTTTAGTGACTGCTGTTCAATCTCATAGTTGTTCTAAAGTTTTGGTAACTGACGCTACAGTACTTTAGCTTAGCCGTTAGTGACTTTAGCTTAGCAGCTAGCGATGGCTTCTCCTTCTCCCTCTCTCTCTCCTACTTTCTCCTGCTCGGTGTGTCAGATGTTCAGTTACTCCTCTGCCTCCTTTAGCGGTAATGGTACGTGTAATAAGTGTAGTTTATTTATAGACATGGAGGCGAGGCTCAGTGATTTAGAAGTCCGGCACCGCACCTTGGTAGATCAGTCTTTAGCCAGTCCCCGGTAGTCGGTGCGGAACGGCCTGAGTTCAAAGTCCACGGGGCACCATCAATCTGTTCACGTTTCTAACAGATTTTCCCCACTCAGCGACACACCCGCTGAGAAATTAACTCTGATCATTGGCAGCTCCATTTTGAGAAACGTGAATTTAGCGAAGCCAGCAGCCATAGTTAAGTGCATCCCTGGGGCCAGAGCGGGCGACATTGAGTCTTATTTGAAACTGCTGGCTAAGGATAAACGTAAATACAGTAAGATTGTTATTCACGTCGGCGGTAATGACTCCCGGTTACGCCAATCGGAGGTCACTAAGATTAATGTTGAGTCGGTGTGTACATATGCAAAAACAATATCAGACACCGTAGTTTTCTCTGGACCCCTGCCAAATCTGACCAGTGATGACATGTATAGCCGCATGTCGTCATTCCGCCGCTGGTTGTCGAGGTGGTGTCCAGCAAACGATGTGGGCTTTGTAGATCATTGGCAGACTTTCTGGGGAAGACCTGGTCTGATCCGGAGAGACGGCATCCATCCCACTTGGGAAGGAGCAGCTCTCATTTCTAGAAATCTGGCCAAGTTTATTAGTGGACCAAATCCATGACAACCCAGAGTTGAGACCAGGAGGCAGAGTCGCAGTTTAACACACTTCTCTGCCCTTCTTTTTCAGCAGTTACCCACCCAAAACCCTACGCAGAGTCGCAGTCTAACACACTTCTCTGCTCCTCCATTTCAGGAGTTACTTAGTGAAAATCCTATAGTGACGGTGTCTCTCCCCCGACCATCAAAATTATTTAAAAAGGTAAACAGAAGAGGAGCTGTGCATAAAAACCACAAGAGCAATATTGCAAATGAATAGGAGAGTTAAATGTGGACTCTTAAACATCAGATCTCTCTCTTCTAAAGGTGTACTAGTAAATGAACTAATATCAGATTATGATATTGATTTATTTTGTCTTACTGAAACCTGGCTGGGTGATGGAGAATATGTTAGCCTAAATGAATCCACCCCTCCCAGTCATATTAATACTCACATTCCTCGAGGCACAGGCCGAGGAGGTGGAGTTGCAGCTATCTTCGACTCTAGCCTACTAATCAGCTCTAAACCTAAACCAAACTATAACTCATTTGAAAGTCTTGTTCTTAGTCTTTCGCACTCAAGTTGGAAATCACTGCAACCAATTCTCTTCGTTATAGTGTACCGAGCACCTGGCCCGTATTCTGAATTCTTATCTGAATTTGCAGAGTTTTTGTCAACTTTAGTCCTTAAAACGGACAAAGTTATTATTGTAGGGGATTTTAATATTCATGTGGATGTTGAGAATGACAGCTTTAGTACTGTGTTTATCTCTCTGTTAGATTCCATTGGCTTCTCTCAGAGTGTTCATGAACCGACTCACTGTTTTAACCACACCCTCGACCTTGTTTTGGTGTATGGTATTGAAATTGAACATTTAGTGGTGTTCCCACAGAATCCCTCTTTGTCCGACCACTGTTTGATAACTTTTGAGTTTGTATTGCTGAACTACTCGCCATTGGGCAAAGATTTCTATACAAGATGTCTGTCTGATAGTGCTATAGCTAAATTTAAGGATGCGATTCCATCAGCTCTAAATACATTATCTAGTCACAAAGTAACGGAGGATTCCTATGCTAGTTTCAGTCCCTCCCAAATTGATCATCTTGTTGATAGTGCTGCAGGCTCGCTGCGAATGACAATCGACTCTGTAGCCCCTCTAAAAAAGAAAATACTAAAACAAAGACGGTTAGCTCCATGGTATAATACTGAAACTTGCAAATTAAAGCAAATATCGCGGAAACTTGAGAGGAATTGGCGTTCCACCAAAGTGGAAAATTCTCATTTAATTTGGCAAGATAGTCTTAAAACTTATAGGAAGGCCCTCCATAATGCTACAGCAGCGTACTACTCGTCATTAATAGAGGAAAATAGGAACAACCCAAAGTTTCTATTCAGCACTGTAGCCAGGCTGACAGAGAGTCACAGCTCTATTGAGCCAAGTATTCTCATAGCTCTCAGTAGTTACGATTTCATGAGCTTCTTTAATGATAAAATTCTAGCTATTAGAGACAAAATTCACCAAGACCTGCCCTCAACTGGCACCGACTTATCTCTTAACTCAGGAACCTTAGAAACAGCTGTAGAACCAGATACATGTTTAGACTGTTTTGCTTCCCTCAATCTTTACCAACTAACTTCAATAATTTCTTCATCTAAACCATCAACCTGCCTCTTAGACCCCATCCCGACTAGGCTGCTTAAAGATGTTTTACCCTTAGTCAGCACCTCTATACTAGATATGATCAATCTATCTTTATCAACAGGCTATGTACCACAGTACTTTAAAGTAGCTGTAATTAAACCTCTTCTGAAAAAGCCCAAACTTGATCCGGAAGTTTTAGCCAACTATAGACCTATATCTAACCTTCCATTTCTCTCTAAGGTTCTGGAGAAAGCAGTTGCTAAACAGCTGTGTGACTTTCTACAGAGCAATAGTTTATTTGAGGATTTTCAGTCAGGATTTAGAGCTCATCATAGCACAGAGACAGCACTGGTGAAAATTACTAACGACCTCCTTATTGCATCAGACAAAGGACTTGTCTCTGTATTGGTTTTATTAGATCTTAGTGCTGCATTTGATACCATTGACCATCAGATCCTATTGCAGAGACAGGAATATTTCATTGGCATTAAAGGAACCGCTCTAAGCTGGTTTAAAAAAATGATACAGAAAAACTAGTCCATGCATTTGTTACTTCTAGGCTGGATTACTGCAATTCCTTATTATCAGGCTGCTCGAAAAAGTCCATTAAGACTCTTCAGCTGATCCAGAATGCTGCAGCACGTGTTCTGACAGGAACCAGGAAAAGAGATCACATTTCTCCTGTTTTAGCTTCTTTGCATTGGCTTCCGGTAAAATCCAGAATAGAATTTAAAATCATTCTTCTTACCTACAAAGCTCTTAATGGTCAGGCACCATCTTATCTTAAAGAGCTCATAGTACCTTACTACCCCACCAGAGCACTGCGCTCCCAGAATGCAGGGTTACTTGTGGTTCCTAGAGTCTCCAAAAGTAGACTAGGAGCCAGAGCGTTCAGCTATCAAGCTCCTTTCCTGTGGAACCAGGTTCCAGTTTGGGTTCAGGAGGCAGACACCATCTCCACATTTAAGAGTAGGCTTAAGACTTTCCTCTTTGATAAAGCTTATAGTTAGGGCTGGCTCAGGTGAGTCCTGAACCATCCCTTAGTTATGCTGCTATAGGCCTAGACTGCCGGGGGATTTCCCATGATGCACTGAGCTCCTTTCTCCTCTACTTTCTCTCCCTCTGTATGCAACCTCATCCCATTATTGCATGTTACTAACACAACTTCTCCCCTTTCTGGTAGTCTTGTGCTTTCTCGTCTCTCTCCTCTCTCCTATCACTTCCTGCAGGTTTTCTGGCTCTGGAGCTGTGGAGTCTGGATCTGTGGTTGCGGGTCACCTGCTGCCCCCGTGTTCCTGCTCGACACCCTCTGCTGCAACGACTATTGTTGCTAGTCTTATTGTTATTATTGTTATTATAATCATTAACATTACGATTGTTACCATTAATACTATTATAAATATCTGTACCATTTTTCATTTAGTCTATAGCAACATCACCTTCACAGTCTGTACCTCTGTGTGTATATTGTGTAGGCTGCCTCCCTCCCCTCTCTCTCTCCTTACATCCCTCTCTTTTTCTCTCTATTCCTCTCCTGCTCTCTCTCTCTCTCTCTCTCTCTCCCTCTCTCTCTCCTTCACCCCCAACCGGTCGAGGAAGATGGCCGCCCACCCTGAGCCATGGTTCTGCTCGAGGTTTCTGCCTCTTAAAAGGAAGTTTTTCCTTGCCTCTGTCGCCTAGTGCTTGCTCTTGGTGGAAACTGTTGGGCTTCTGTAAATATCATCACAGAGTACGGTCTAGACCTGCTCTTTTATGAAAAGCGCTGTGAGATAACTGTTGTTGTGATTTAGCGCTATATAAATAAAATTGAATTGAATTGAATTGAATTGTGCGTTTTAACTGTCATTAGCATCTTCAGGTAATCTTGTAGACCAGTTATGGAATAGAGTTATCTATAACCCTAGACTCCGGTTGTTAAAAACGGTCTGGTTTTATCATACAGAATTCGTTTTTGAATCAGGAACCTATTTTTATCAGCCGGAGACAAGAGTTTGGAACTACAGACTTTATATAATAATCTGGTTGTACCAGAAGTAACGGTCCCCAACCCCTCACCAGTTATCTCCCACATGCTGTCACATACAAAATAAGAGGATGGGCAGAGTTAGCCGTGAGCCAATGATAAGAGACTAGGAGGGGTTACCATAGACCAATGATGGGAGTCCGTGAAAATAAAAGGAGTCCATTTAGTCATTCAGAAACATAAAACAAAACTATTCCAAAACAACCTAAACATGAGAAAGGGGGCAGCCAATTCGAAGATGATCAGCCAGACACGTTACCGAGTTATCAAAACTCAAACCCGGGAGGAGCCCCCACGAAACGAGTGTTGTATTTGAGCCGGATCCCCGATACACTTCATGAGGAATGGAATTTAGATTCAGGACGTATCTGGGGGTATGCGTTCAATTATGATGTAAACGAACTTTGTTTTTACCAGTTGGAGAAAGGTGAAACATTTGGACCCCTCACAGCAAAAGCAACGCTCATATCAACGGACTGGGCTGTGCTGAGTCTGTTGGTTTTAAACAATCTCAAAGCCACGACATCTGAGTAACCTGCTACAAAAGACAAGCAGACTCAAACAAGTGTGAGAATCAAGCAGGAAGTTCCACCCGTGTTTGTTCCTTAAAAAATTGTATCCTGTAGTGTTTGGGAGACAAAAAGCTCGGCTTCCGGCAGATGGTTCTACCGTGCAAGCCATCAGAAGAGCGAAGGAGATGAACCCTTGGATGAATTTGTCTTGCAGCATTTCAATACTCAATGTGGCGTGTTTCAGACTTCATTAAGGATAGCTGTCGAGGTTTGGATGGAAATGATGGTTGAAAAAGCGGAAAAGCTAAAAGATCTCTTCAAAAAAAGTCAGACCTCCTGGGAGATTCTGCAAATGAAAAAGACTCCTCCAACACCGCCCCCTAAGCGCCTCACCACCAGGCTCTCCCCAAAGAATGGATGAAGCTGACAGGGTGCTCACTCCATGTTTGTGAACACAGTGAAAGCTGTGGTGCTTCGACTGCAGAAGAAAGTTCTATACAGATATAGAAGTGACATTTGTAATGGCTGTAAGATACAACACCCGAGCCAGATGCAACATGAGTCTGTTTGACATGCCTGACTACTTCCTCCGGCGGCATTATGATGAGCTGTTAAAGCGGCTCTGGACGGATCGTTTCATTGCTACCATTCAACGGGCGCTTCACTCGCGAAACATCCACGTGTCTGCATACAGGGTCCATGGTGCTTCCGAGGCCTTTCTTCACAACCTCAAAATGACACGACGCATCGGTGAGAAAATTGACAAAATATATGACATGTTGATCGGAGAAGATGAGGCCAAGATCAAGGAGATGAATGAAGTTGTGGACTTTTGGAAGGGAATAATTAATTCATAAAGGGGCAAGTATTGTAGAAAATATGTTACATATTGTTGATTTTGTGAGTTATTGTGTAAAAAAAAAATTACCTTGACTGAAGTGAGAAGATTGCATAATAATATTTACCATATTGTAGGAGGGAGTGTATTGAAATTAACATTGAGTGTGTTGAGAGGATGATGTTTGTGAAAACTAATAATAAAAATCATAAAGACCCTTGTATCCTGTTGTTGTTTTCAAAAACCCTCAAAGAGAACAGCAGGAAACATGTCTGAAAAAAGAAATTATGAAAAAAGTGTATTATAATCCATCACATTCGGCTAGTTTTGGCGGAGTAGACAAACTCCACAGAGCATTACAGGATGAAATGGGGAAAAAAGTAAATGTAGAATGCGTCAAAGATTTTTTATCTGAGCAGGATTCATATACTTTGCATAAACCTGCCAGGATACATTTTGTAACAAATAGAGTTTTTGTACCACGACCCCTATATCAGTTTAAGGCGGATCTTTGCGATATGCAGGCTTTGGCGGAACACAATGATGGCTTTAATTATTTATTAACGTAATTGATGTATTTTCCAAACAGGCATACGCTAGACCCTTGAAGAAAAAAACAGGGGTCGAGGTCTCTAAGGCATTTGAGTCTATTTTAAAAGACAGCCGGAGCCCTGAAAAGTTACAAACGGATGCGGGTAAAGAATTCTTTAACAAGGCTTTTGAAAGGTTAATGACAAAACAAGGTATTAATCATTTTGCAGCGGCCTGTGACTTAAAAGCGTCAGTGGTTGAAAAATTTAACCGTACGCTAAAAACGCGAATGTTGAGGTTTTTTACAGCTATAAACACCCGTAGATACTTGGATGTCTTACAGGAATTGCTCGAAAGCTATAATAATAGCTATCATAAAAGTATAAAAATGACGCCTATGCAGGTGACGTCAGAAAATACCTCTCAAGTGTTTGAAAACCTGTACGGCACATTTCCTATTTGCCGCAAAAATGACTTAAAGATGAAATTTAATGTGGGGGATTTGGTAAGAATATCAAAACTGAGAGGAGTGTTTGATAAAAAATATCAACATTATACAACGTTATACAGATTAACTTTTTACAGTGACGGAATGCATTCCTCATCAACCCCCGGTTTACAAACTGAATGATTATGACGGAGAACCTATACAGGCTAAAGACAAAGCATTTCAAGTGGAAGAAATTCTAGAGGAACGCAATATCAGGGGGACAAAAGAAATGTTGATGCGTTAGAAAAACTGGCCTGAGAAGTTTAACAGCTGGGTCAAAGCAAGTGACAACAGATACATTGGATTTGTAGTCATTACAACATGGATCAAGCCTCCGGCGAGGGGTTTTACGTGACTTTACCTTCCAACGCCAGTCTCGACGTATTTAAAAATAAATACGAGCTCTAGCTACCATGTAGATTTAGCACAGCACCTTAATTTAGAGGGTCGGTGGCAAGTGGCCTTGACAGAGATTTCATATCCGCATACCTGGTTTAACATATCTAATGGGGATGCCTACTTTGATTGGAGGAAGAAACCCTCAGAAGGAGAGTCAGAGAGTGAGGTCCATCGTCAGAGGTTTAGGGGAGGATATTATAACAACATAGAACAGCTCAGGCTTGAGCTGCATGCATTTCTTAGAAAAATTGGCTCTGATATTTATTTTCTCTTTAGTACCATTCAAAAGAGATTTGAATTTCAGGCAGGGGGGCAATTTCATCTCCGTTTTTATCCTCCTGTTGCTTACATGTTGGGGTTTGAACCGGGGAAATGGTTACAGTTCAATCAGAGGATGGCACCCTACCCAGCAGATATAAAAGATGGTATGTCCCATCTATATATCTACAGTGATCTGGTTTGGCATCAGCTGGTTGGCGACACATACACTCCGCTCTTGAGAATGATCGATATACAAGGAACATACGGGGATGTCATCACACAATATTTTAATCCCCCCTGCTACCTTCCAGTGATCAAGAATCACATTGAAAACATTCACATAGAGATTAAAACGGATGAAAAGAGTTTTTGCCATTGCTAAGCCTCATCTTAAATCAGCGGCTAAAAACATAGCCTCAGAGGTGATAACCCACGCCGTTGGTAAATTAGGTGATCGATCGGACCAAGGTGATCAAGAAGCATCAGGCAGCATGATGGTGTTGGCTCGAAGAGCAAGGAAGAGACCGCCAGGGTGGTGTGTAAAAGCGGGGCACACAAAAAGAAAAAGATCAGTTGAAAAAAGTAAGACCAAGAGGAAGCACGCTAGCAGAAGAGCCTCTGATATATTTTAGAAAAGATGGCTCTTTTACATCACAAATCGGCCAAATGCACTATGGCGGAATTGGATTTATTTTCAGCTCCTATGACGCAACTCTCCATCGATGAAAAGATTTACACAGAAGTCATGCCTCTGTCAGCCATTACTGATGGAGGTCCCGTTGAATTTTTTATCCCCAGTGATGGGGAAAAATATTTGGATTTGAACGACACCCTGTTACACCTGCGCTTGAAAATTACGAATGCGGATGGATCAAACCTGGCTGACGATGCCTCTGTGGGTCTCATCAATTATCCCCTAAATACAATCTTCAGCCAATGCGACGTTATTTTGGGAGATAGACTGATTTCACAATCCAGCACTACACACCCCTACAGAGCAATCGAAACCCTGCTCAACTATTCTGAAGATACTCTAAAAAGCCAGTTCAGTGCCGGATTATTTTACAAAGACACAGCGGGGTCTATGGACTCAGTTGTGATAAATAATGGGCCAAACAAAGGATTAGTACAGAGAGCTCAATTCAGTGAAGAATCTAAGGAGGTACACCTGTTGGGCCCTCTTCATAGTGACATTTTTTTCAGCGAGATGCTTCTCCTGAACTCTGTGGATTTAAGAATTAAGCTAACCAGGGCTAGCGATGCCTTTTCTCTTATGGCTGGGGCTGCCAGTACTTACAGATTAAAAATAATGGGGGCCTCCCTGTTTGTTAAGAAAGTAACTGTATCCCCAGCAGTGCGATTAGGTCATGCCCTCTACCCCTTATCCCGTGTGAATGTCAAAACCTATTCTATACCCGCAAATTCACGAATATGCAACCAAGAAAATCTCTTCCTAGGAACGTTACCTAAATATGTAGTTATTGCCATGGTAAACCACGAAGCCTTCACAGGAAAGAGAGACCTGTCACCCTTCAATTTTATGCACAATGATGTAGAATACATGGCACTGTGTCAGGACGGGAGACAAGTCCACAAGACAAAGCTTTCCAGCCTCAATTTAACCACGGGTTGTCTGTCCGAGAATTTTATAATATGTTTACCGCCACAGGGAGACATCTAAAAGATTTACCTCTGAGCATCAACCGGGAAGAATTTCGGCAAGGTTACTCTTTGTTTGTTTTCAACCTCAATGCCAGTGAACACAGCGATGCTTTGTCAACCATTTCCAACGGGAGTTTAAGACTTGAGATGAGATTCCGAGTGCCCTTACCTCATTCCACAACTCTCATTGTTTACGCGTGTTACAAATCTATTCTGGAAATAAATTCATTACATTCATAAATAAATCATTTTGGGAGGGCTAATTAATAGATAAATCATGAGTCAGAAAATGTTCTTGGTGACGCCTCAGCAACTAAACCACCTGAATCATTCGGTAGCATCTGCATCCAACGATGAAACAATGAGACATAACTTTATATTTTCCAGAAAACATAAAGTTAAAAAACTCTTCAGGGTCAGTGATTAGTTTAGTCTGTGTCTGATTCGAGCATTGTGCAAATTTCCCCCAGAATGTGTTGAGACATAATTTGGAGACTTGTCTTTTTGCAGGATTCGGATGAATTTTAGCTGCATCCAGCAAAATACCCTGATTGGTCTGATAGTCCTTGATGTACTTTTCTCGGGCTGCCTGATCTTTGGCTTCAGGGGGGTAACCTGAAGCTTCCTGTTTACCCTTCAGAAAAGTGTGCATGTACTGAACAAAAATCGAGTCGCTCTGTCTATCAAATTGCCATACCTCTGTGATCTCAGCTACCCGATATCCCATCTCCAAGGCCTTGTTAAATTCAGGAGTGACCCAGACCCCTGTCAATGCTCTGTCCTCATCACTGTGTTGACATGGACCCTCCTGAAAATTAAGTTCAGCGCACGGCAAAACAGGAAAAAATAACCCCTGTGGCGGACAGATTGCGGCTCTGATTATTCCAAAGTAGCTTTGGGGTTCTTTGAAATCTTTGTAGATTATTTTAGGGTGCCCTAAAGGATAGGGAAAGCTACAGTTGACATAGGGATACAGCGATGTCACATCAAAGTAGTCTACCGTTTCATTAGCGCCCGCAGTGTGTCTCAACTTTACTGCACAGGTTCGACCACCATACAAAGCTTCGTGGGTTGAGAGAGGTTGAGGAGCTTTATACTGATTGAGAAAATCTTTTAACCCCTGATGTGATTTTTTCATCTCTGTCCATGTGTGCGCTCTCATGACAATCACTTTAGCATTGTGGATGGCCTGTAACTCACGTAATTTCTCCTCACACCTCGCATGCAACTCCTCAAAAGGGCAGCCAGTCAAAGGATTGGTCTCATGAGCTTTGAAACAACTGGGACAGCCATGAAAAAAACATCCCAGAAACTCCCATACGTATTTCACACCTTGGATCTCTGCAAAACCATCTACAAAGTATTTTCCCAGTTGTTTTTCCCCCTCATTTAAAGCATGTTGAATGAAGATGTTTTCGGTGATCGCCACCCATTGCATCCACTGAATGCCTATGTTTTGAACTGGCGTGTGTAGTTATCGAGGTCGGGGATGGCTAAAGATTTAGGAGGAAGGAAGTTGGTCACAAACACTTTCATGCATGCAGATGCTATAGTCGCACGGCTAAACGGGTCAACCGCTGTTTCATCAATATACTGTTTTCTGAACAGCTTGCACACCTCTGCGAGAATCTCAACATCATTTTCACAATAGAGGCGAGCCTCTCTCATGAAATCAAATGTACCGCAGCGTGCCGTCTCGTACCAGGAGTTAAAGTCTGTCATGCGTTCTGTACCGTACATTTTTGGCTCTGGGTAGGGGCCTATGTAGGTCAAATGGGCAGGTGAGCAAAAATTATGGGGAAAATAGCCTTTAATTCTGTCAT
This sequence comes from Micropterus salmoides, assembly GCF_014851395.1. Taxonomy (NCBI): domain Eukaryota; kingdom Metazoa; phylum Chordata; class Actinopteri; order Centrarchiformes; family Centrarchidae; genus Micropterus; species Micropterus salmoides. Next base: position 18,096,079 of record NW_024040263.1, on the reverse strand, counting down.
CAAAACCAAGAGCTTTTGGCGTATTGGCTAAACGCATGGAAAGAAAGGACAGTGAGTCAATGTATTTTTGATTAAAATCTGGATCTGTCATACAGATGACTTTTGAACCTTGCAAGATCAAAGAGGGTTTTAAGGCTTGTTCAAGCATGGCGTTGAGGAGTAGGTAGGAGTCAAAACCTCGAGCATTGTGAGCAATAAACACAGCATTTTTGTACAGAGGGCGAAATGCATGAGAAACTCGTTGGCACAATTTCTGCCTTGAGAGCACCATGTTTTGCCATCTAACGTTTTTGTACACACCAAAAAGGGTATGTGAACGCCATTTTCATTGACGTATGTTTCAAAATCATAAAACACCAATTTTTCTGTGTGTTTTGTTTCAGGGGGTAGTGTCTGGATGTAGCAGTGGTGCATCTCACTCTTATCTGTAACGTCAGAGGTCAATTTCTTACCACAGATTTTACACTTCACTGCAGGACATGTGTGTGGTTTACCTTCACCACTCATCGCTGAGTAGTAAAGCTTTGCACATTTGTTAAATTTTTTGTACAATGAGCATGTGCTGGCGAATTTTTGGGCTCTGGGCCTCTCTGTAGGCTCTTTGTGCTTCACCAGGCAGAATTCTGAACGACATGTCCTGTTACACTCTGTACATACAACAGGTTGAAATCCTTTCTGAATACAGGTAGGGTCATAGCAAACGGAACAATGAGCAGGGCATCTGTGACTCAGCACACAGTTGTACCCTGTGTAACAGTACTCACACAGATATGGGGAACCCAGAAAGGCCTTTAGATTTTTTATACCATAGTAGTGGTTCTGAAAGAGAAACAAAAATAGGGTTTTACTCTCTCTTGGGCTTTTGGTCATGAATTTACAGAGGGCCCTATCGTCGTCTCCTCTATAAAACACTACAATTTTGCAGTCCAAAGCACGTTCAAATCGTGGGATGTCGCTTAAGGCTACAGGTGTCTGATCATCCATTCCCACTTCGTTTTGAATCTCTCTACCGCGTTCAAGAGCCTGTCTATTGTTGAGGATGGGTTGCAATAGATGAGCCAGACAGATGGCGAAACACAACTGATTCCCCTCGTTTTCTACAATGTACAGAAAGCGTTGTTTTTGTTTTTTTAAGATTTCGCTATTTAACATTTTGTCCACCATTGCTCTTTTACCCGCCCCTGTAGGGCAGGTGATCACTTGGAGAACCAGTTCTAGATCACCGTCTGTCATAATGGTCCAATTGAATTGTACAATGTGAAGCAAAAGTCTTTCAAAACCTGCTAAATTTTCAACATCACCATCCTGTAAGATAACTGATACATTATTACGGAGATTTTCCCCTCTTAGCTCCAACTGCACCACATCTTGGGGTCTCCTGTGTGACGAGGCTTATTGTAAAATCGCATCTACCTGCTCCAGTGTACCATTGTAAAACTGAGCATAATCCACTACACCCTCTGAAAGCTCAACACCTGGCGTATTTCATAATTGCATCTATGTCACAATATGACTCTTGGTTGAGGTGCCACAGGGTCAATATTTTGAGTCGTGCTGCCCCCTTGCAAGGGAGGAGTGTTGTTTACCTGGTCAATGAGGGGGGAGTTTATGGGACTCTGGTAGGCCGAGGATGTGGAGGGGATTAAGGCAGGGTTTGCATTATTTTCAAGCTCGGAGAGAGCATTTTGTATTTGACTCAAGGGGTCTGGAGACACAGATGAGTTTAAGACAGGAATATGCTCGGGCTCGGGTTAAGAGGGGATGTTGTTTAGGTTAAAGGGTTCATTTATTTGGTTGATTTAATCTAATCAAACAGTTGGTATTTCATTTTCTAAGCGTTCCAGATCAACAAGAGCTTGATTCATACGGATCTAAGAACTGACTGGAGGAGGTCTTGTTTTCAATTACATTATTTTCAGTGATACAATGTTGAAAGTTTGACTCATTCTGAAAATGTTGATCTACCTCGTCTGATAAACCCCTAAGCCCTAACGGTTTGTTTTCATCCATTATCATAAAAATCAAAACACACTTAAACCTTAAAAAATATCAGCGTCATAAATTAAAATGAATAACACGTTTATCTAAGTGTTGCAAAGTGAAAATCAACAATAAAAACAATTACCCAATGAAACAAATAAAAAATCATTTGAAACAATTTCAGATAAAACACCTTACTAATTATGATCACCGTAGACAGCTAGCATTTCACCCATTAGTCGGAAAGCATTACTCATTAAAACTAGTTGATCATGGGCAGTCCGACAGCAATTCTGACAGCCTCTCATGGATGATCTGGGTCTGTTTGCTGGAGGAAGACAAAAACAAAGACACTTTAACCTCTAGTGTATTTTAATACTGAAAGTCAGGCTTCACCCCTAAAAATCACCACATTAATACTTTATAGCAAACAAGCAAACTAGTTTTTTTAATTATTTGCATGGCATCATTAATGTTTTTTAAAACTCTTACATTATCTTGTAACTAAATACCCTGAATGTCAGACATCAGTACCAAAACACTGTAGAAGTGCAAAAAAACAAACAAAAACACCACAGTAATAGCCTACTTTATGAAAAAGAAGCAAAATAGCTTTTAAAGTCAGCTTAAATAACTCATAAGACTACTTGCTGCATAGAACATTTGACATGGTGTTGTATTTGAGAAATTAGTGTGGATTACTTTTAACTCATTAATTGTATAGCGTAATAATCAGCAACATGGTATTACAGGAAACTGTGTATATAGGCTATACCATTTTATTACGACTGCATATTTGCTAGGTTAATGGTTTTAGAGCAACGTCTGTTGGCTGGTTAATGATATTACATGAGCTAAATAAAATGTGCTGTCTCCGAGCGTTATAATAAACAATTTGACTTACAGTGTGTGGTTGGCCTGCTGCTCCTACTACTGCTACTGCTGCTGCTGGTTGAAATGAGCCTTCTACAGCGTTCTCTTTCCCGAGGTCCGTTGTTCGGTATAGGCTCAGTCTGATTCCATGGCGTACACGGTTCTGCTGGGTCCGGATGAATGATGATTTCCTCCGCTGTCAGTGCCCATGCTTCTACCGGTGATCCGTTACGTGATCTCCCATCTGCGGCCTGAATGGAGCGCTCTACATCATCGACGGGTGATTCCGGGGGCACATCCATACACACATCCACGTCTGGTTTCGGTACTGAGACCGAGGGCTGATCCGAATGCGTACCGTGTTCTCTTTGAAGGGCCATCGCTCTGGTTTCAGGTCAGTAGTGTGAAGACCTCTGGATTTCTGGTAGGCTACTTATAGAAGTAAGAAAAAAACAAAACAAAACCCACACCTGAGTGCTGCGCTGCATGTGGGAGATAACTGGTGAGGGGTTGGGGACCGTTACTTCTGGTATAAACAGATTATTATATAAAGTCTGTAGTTCCAAACTCTTGTCTCCGGCTGATAAAAATAGGTTCCTGTTTCAAAAACAAACTCTGTCTGATAAAACCAGACCGTTTTTAACAACCGGAGTCTAGGGTTATAGATAACTCTATTCCATAACTGGTCTACAAGATTACCTGAAGATGCTAATGACAGTTAAAACACACAACACGGCTCATTGAGAAAACAGAGGGAGGGATGGAAGGAGGTGCGGGGGGTGGAGCACATTCCTCAATTCATCCTGCACAGCCTATGCTACACCAGAAAGAGAGAGTACAGAGAAGAAGAGACACAGACTAGGCTACAGCTTTTCACAAGAGTGATAATGATGGCAAGTTTGTAAGACAAAGCACTAGCAAAGATTTTACAAAGTTAAATTTTGGAACTCTCTCTTATTTTGCTGCATGCTGTTGAAGGTAATTTAAAAAGCTGTTTAATTTTTACTCACCGTTATACCATTTTACTGCTTTACTGTAATTATTTCAATGTATTCTTTACTTGTTTAATAATAAAGACTGACTTGATTACAAATCTATGAAGAAACCTCCTACTGATCCTTTGCTGGCCCCGGAGATTCCTCCTTTACTTATAACTTACTTTTTTTTACTGATAAATTTATTGCCATAAACACCTACTAGTTAATTCATTCAAGTTCATGTTTTATTACTTAATAAAGTCTTTAAATCAATGAAAAACTTCATCCAATTATCAGTCAAAAACACACAACGGAAGGATGTACGCACCCCTCTTATCAGTTACACACACATATTTACGGTTTGGGCAGGACCGGATACACCCCTCTTATCAGTTACATACACATATCCGGTTTGGGGGCGGGACCGGAAGTAGCTGTCAAAATTAGTTTGATGGAATGTCATCTATATAATCTCTCTTGTGAAGTTTAGTTGCTGATCTGAGCTTCCCTGCTGTTTCCGTTTTATTGCCAATAATATTCATCATCTGTCTCAGGAAGGTAACGGCACATTTCTGTCCACGTAACAAAGCCAAAACAGAGGCTGGAGAAGAACTACATTAAATTACAATCCAACTAAATTTACATTTATTCATTTAGCTGACGCTTTTTTATCCAAAGCGACATACAATTCCTATACATGTCAGAGGTCGCACGCCTCTGGAGCAACTAAGTGTCTTGCTCAGGGACACAATGGTGGATGGGTCACAGTGGGGGATTGCACCTGGGTCTCTCACACCAAAGGCAGGCGTCTTATCCATTGCACCATTGCCACCCACATGTTTTTTCTACCAGCGCAGTAAAAGTTTAGCTGTCTGATCTGAGCTTTGATGCTGGAAGCTGCCTTCTAAGCTGATTGTCTCACGAACATAACAAAACCAAAACAGAGCTTTGTTGAGAGAAATTCTCTACATAAAACTAATCCAACAACACATAGCTGTCTGATCTGAGCTTCCAGCTGTAAGTTACCGTTTTATTGCCAATTAGTGATCTGCTGATTGTCTCACGAACATAACCGACAAAGCCAAATCAGAGTGCTGGAGAGAGACTAACTACATGAAACTAATCCAACAACATATTTTACACCACAGGCCAAAGCCAGCGCTGGAGAATAAACCAATCCAACTAACCTTACATGATTTTTCTATCATGGCAGTAAAAGTTTAGCTGGCTGATGCTTCCATGCTCTAAGCTAGTTTACAGATTTTATTGCCAATATTGCCAATTAACGTTACTGATCAGCTGATTGTCTCACTAACTTAACTGGCAAAGCCAACCCACAGGCTGGAGAATAAGTAGGCGATATGAAGTTAATGCAACTATTGACAACTCACCTCGCTCGGTGATCATAGCCAGCTTCAAGCTAAAGCTATTAAACAACAGCTTTCATTTGCATCGCTAAAGTCTGACAAACTTAACTTAATTAACTGTCCAGCAGAAAACAGACAACTTCAGCTCGCTTTGAAAACATCTGTCCCACATTATAGCCTTCCATCTGGGAAAATCCACATCCGTGATTTCTGCCGTCAGCTGTTTGTATCTGTCCCGGTTTGGCTTCATGGTATAAAGATCCACAGGCTGTCGACTCTGGTCCTAAATAACATTTGTGCTCGTTCATTTGTCCAAATGTCACTTCTCTTTTTGCTTCTAATAAACCAGAAGACTACTGAAGAAGACCGTTTATTATTATTATTATTATTATTATTTTCCCCTCTTCTTCTTCTATGGACACATTTGATGTAGTGACGGCGTGATGTAGCGCTGTTTGTCCGTTGTCGGCTATTGTAGAAACATGACAACAAAATACAGCGACCTCCATAGAAGGGGGTGCCCACGGTTATGGAGATATAAATGTCTCATTCTAAGGTAATAAAAACATAATGGTTCATTATGTAAGGTCTTTACACACCACTGAAAACATATTTATGGATCTTATATTGCATTTCTGTCAATAGATCCTCAGAAATATTACACACTGAACCTGTAAAACCTACAATGGCACTAATTAACTAAAATGTTTGTCTGCATGGCTGTCAATCAGTGTGTGTGTTGTCAAGTGACTCACTGTTTTAAAATATTCATTGGTCTATTCCCCTCTATGTAAATTTGAGCACCAGAGTATATGCAGAATCTTTCCCCTAGGCACACACACACACACACACACACACACACACACAAACACACACACACACAACAACACTCTACTGAGAATTCAAAGTCACTTCCACCCAGCCTTGGACAGGATTGTGTGGTTATACTTTGCTCCGTCTTTCACCCTCTCTCTGTCTGTGTCCGACTCCCATCTGTCTGTCTATCTTCTGTGTGCTGCTTCATTGTTAATCAGTCCCATTTACTCACAGCACTCGCCTCTGGATCTCAATATGCAGCTTTAACTGTAAGGTTCGATAAAAGAGACTAAATGCTCCACTCAAAGCGCTTTTACACTACATCTGCATTCACCAGTCACACACATTCATACACTGAGCCTAAGTGCTCAAACGGAAATTAACATTCACACTCACTCATACACTGGCGGAATAGCTGGGCAATTCGGGGTTCAGTATCTTGCCCAAGGACACGCAACCAGGGGGAGCCAGGGATTGAACCGCCGACCTTCCGACCTCCTGAGCCACAGCCGCCCCAGTGCAGACATGGAATGGTGGAGTGTCTGTGATGAGTTACACAAAGGTGTTAACCACCACATGCAAACTATCTACATTTATACTGAATGAATATAACAATTTACCACAGATGAACCAAAATGGACAATAGCAATGCTGGTTATCAAGCACATTCAACCCTGTTTTGGTAAAAATAATCTCACATTTATACATATTTATACTTTTGAGCCCAGTGCAATGCTTAAAACTTTTGCTTCTGTTACTGACTTTTGACTCTAATCATACCAAGCAGCATGTCTGTGCTGTAATACAACTGATACCTATACTTTTCATTACTTATGCTATGTATGTAAAATTTTAAACAACCTCAAAGACATCTGTCCTCTAAAATTTTACTTTAAAGTTTCTGCCATAATTTATTTTATTCAGTTTAAGGCAAACTCATTCCACCCGGTGCACACTTTTATGGCCAACTCTGATCCCAAAATAAAGATGTGCAAAGTCATGCAGTGTGGACATATGCAAAAACATATGGAGGCAGAGGTGTATAAAGGTAAACTGACACAAACACACTTAAGGACCAAGATACATACACACTTACAGATGGACACACACAAAAGTGAATTCCTGTGTGCCGGCACAAATACATGCACATACTGTGCATGCAAACAGGCACAGAGGTACAAAGGCACACACAAGGGCATAGCATAACAATCCTCTTAAGTCTCCCCCGGTTGCCCTGAGCTGTGATCATTATCCTCTACAGTCCACGGCCACCACACACATGCACCGAGTCTGCAGGTATCTCTCTCTTTAGGCAGATCACAGTGGAGGTCACACTCAAAATTTCAGGCTTTGCAGGTGGGTGGTACAATTCTGCACCCCTGCTTGGTGGCCAAAGTCACCAGAGACATATATTTCCATATTCATGCCTGTTATTTCCAGTTAATAAAAAGGTCATCTGCTCGGCAGCTATTTGCATAGCATAGGGGTACGCAGGGAGGTAAGCCTTACTTAAGTCACAGTAACCGTGCTAGTGGTGATTCAGTTAAGTTTTTCTTATCCTCAAACTCAAGCTGTTTCTGTGCCAGCATTGTGATGTTCTTAATTAGTAAATTCTTGAAATTAGTTTTATCAGGAAAAGTCATATTACAATAGTGGCTACTGATGGCATTTAAAAAAGAAAGTTATATTGTCATCTTACGTGAAGAACATTGCAACTTTGTTTGGATACGTGCTATTTAAATAAAAAAACAATGTATAGGAATACAATGTATACCATCATTAGTGTTACTACAGCCTGACCGATACTGTTTTTGACGTCAGAGTCAATTTCAATATTAGCCAGTGTTTGTTTTTTAACATGAATACATAATTTTAGGACAAGCGTCAACCGTCCCTTAAATTTCATTATTAAGTAATTGGGAGATACTACATGTACTAACAGGACATTTTACAGTTGAAAATGGATGGTCTTTGACGGACAAACACTGTTTCTACATTCCTACAAACATATCTTTGGCATTTCTTTACGGCAATTTCATTTACCTGTTGACTGACATATACATTTGTGATAAAGTAACATCAGCCTTTGATTATTACATTTGTTTGATTCAGTTGCGATCCCTGATATAACTATAGTGGATCAGCCAGTTTGTTTTAATTATTTTATGCGATTATGAGATTCCAAAAATCTCTGTCTCTCCCTGAGGAAAGGGGGGGGGCTTGAGATATTTCCCCCTCTACTGACAGCCTGACCCAAGTGAAAGGTTTGCTTTCCCTAAGTGCTGTTTTGGGCAGTTAGATTGTACAACTTACCACCTCTGGTGAAGCTGAGATAAGACTCGATGCCCTGACTGTTAAAATGACAATATCAACACTAACCAGAAACTAACTTTCTTCTGAACAGCCTATCAGAACTCTTTTGGAAGGAGGGCAGGAAACCCCAAACTGCCCCTCCACACATGTAACCATGGCAACTGACCTTCTTCTTTGTTTAATTACCTCGCATCAAAGGATATTCTCATCTTCACACCCAGATGTGAATTGGTGAGAAACTCCAGAACACCAGAGGAGGACAGCACACATTCCTTTGTGGGAACAAGAATACTGTCTCCTTATAACTTGCATATTACCTTGTTTAATTAAATAATCTTTGTTAACTTACTTAGCAGGTCTCTCCACCCCATTTGAATAGTTACATTACCATGTTGTTGTTGTTGAAAAGAAGAATCCATAAAGAAAGTTAATTTGCAGTGTTTTAATCTTCCTCAATACTCACTGATATTTCTTTAATTTATGTTATACCAATGCCATGCTTCAACACCGTTTTATAATTTCTTGTTAAAGAAATAAATTTTCCAGCTCGAATTTAATGTTAAATAACGATTTCTTCCCTAGTGACAGGGTCAATTTGTTCTCTCGTGGAACCAGTGTCCCCCAAGAGGACAAACTAAGTATTACATACCATCTTTCTGAAATGCGCTTCTGCTGTATAATTGTATTACTCTGTACTTATTTGTTCATAATCTGATGCCATGTTCGTGTAACTTGCTTATGTATATATATATTGCTTATATAAGTAAGAATGTGTAACAGACAATATTATACAGGAAATGTTGAGTTAACTCTCTTTCATTCTGAAATCCTGAATGTATTTAACTGGTAACCACTCTAATATTACAACGATTAAGTAACATTCCTTTCCTTTTTATCAAATGCTTAAAACTAAGAACGGTATAACTGTTTGACATTAAAGGTTTGATTGTGGGAAGATATTTGATTAAAATACGCGCATATAGTCTTTAGGACCATATTAAAAGTTAATGAACGGAAGCCTCCTCCTGAGACTGGAAGCCAAGCCCCCTGGGGACACGCCCTAAGGGGCCAGACATACAAAACAGCAGAACTCTTTGTTGCTCGCTCTCTTCTCTTGTATTTCGGCTCTTCAGCAGCCCTCGGCACACGCTCAGCGTGCTTCCGTCTCCTAGCAACCTAAGGGTCCGGCACGGCGTGGCACCGTGATTTCTAAAGCTCTCTTTGTCTTCCAGCAAACTTTCGTTGAATTTATCTTTTTCTTTTGTTTGTAAAGTCATCTTATATCTTATATTCTTTTTGTTGAAATTATCAAACTGTTAAATCACGCAAAAAAAAGAACAACCAAGTCCTTTTAAACTTTATTTCGTCGAGTTAACTCACTCCTCCCCACGACAACAGAGTTGGGAGGTCAGCCACGTGGTTAGTTACGCGAGCAGTAACAAAGGACAATCAAACCGACAACCTGAGCCAAGGTTAAAAGCCTGCCACTGCAAGTTTTCTTCAAACCAAGGCAAATGAGGACGGATCTCCGGAGCAATTCCCTGGCAGAGAAAGCGACCAGTCTCAAACGAGAACGCACGAAACTCAGCCAGCGTGAGGCCGACCAGCAACCCGGCTGAGAGAAACAACAAACAGTAAGAAACCTTGTGGTTGAGTTGATGTACGATAGTCTGTTAATCCATTAGCTTTATTCCTTAATCATTCCAGCCTACTCCTAGAAAAATTTAACCAAGTTAGTATCATATAACCTGCGTTTATTAGTTCTCTTTCTCCCTATGAATCAAATTCTCCCCACAATAGAACTCAATTTACATTAAACTCCATGACATTCTCATTGTTTGCATCATGTTTGTTTAGCCATTGATTATTTCTTTGATGTATATTTAACCGCATTTATATCTACCTTTTAGTAAATTTCACCGTAATCACAGGAACTGTGTGTGTGTATTGGATTTACTCCCTCGATGAGATCGACTGACTGATTTTATAGAAATGATTAAGCAATTACTACTGATCATAGGAATAATTGTGTAATTATTAAACCCATAACGTTACTTTGGGAGTCCGGAGACCCTGGCCGAACTGAATTTCCGGTGGTGTCCCCGAAAACGAGGATTTATTGATTAATATTTCTGAAATATTCATAATATTCATAATTTGTATTAAAAACCATACGTAGACATGCTACATAACTATCTGGAAAATCTAATTTTGAGGTGTTGGTGGGTCTGTCTATGTGTGCTTTCATGAATGTGAGGATTTGTATGTATGTTTGAAAGCATACAGGAAAAGAAATCTGGAGGCCACAAATGATCAAAGACCACCTAGTATATTAAAGAAACCAAAGGAGGGAGATAAATAGAGAAAAAAGATAAGAGTGAAAGAGGCCTCCCACAGAGACATCTGCAATGCCTGGGGGGAATCAGGACCCCGTTTTTGTTGAGCTGCCCCCTCCCGCCTGCCTCAAATGAGACCTGCTGAATCCTTCCCATACCAACTCACACAGCGGCAAGCACGCCTAAGGTAGAGGACTGTGTCTCACATTAAAACCCAGCAGAAAATTCTGTTTGTTTTTCAAATATTCTATTTTCAAATATCCTTTTTAAAGCTGTCTTATAAGCTCTTGAAAGTATGCGCTAATATTGAAACTCCCTGATGGCTGATTTCAGAACTTCAAGGATTAAACCAGAGCAATAGATAAGCAAACAGTTATAATAATACAAAGCTATCAGGAGACTGTGTTGTTTGGATCAATAATCACATTAATGACCCTGATTAACTTTGGAGGATTTTTCCCCATTTAATTAGTTATGATGCTAGCAAATATATCACTAGATTAATTGGAAAGCTTTAGTCAGTTTCTACACATAAATTATCATTTCAATTTAAAAGCTTGCTTGCAGCGTTCTTTAACCTACCTTAAGTGTGGCTCCTCCATTAGACAAACTGGACTGATGCAAGTCTACAAAACTACATTTGAGGAGCAGATTTGCTTTAATTATGAGGTCCATCAACATTATCATCCAGCCTCACATCCACTTACAGTGCTATTTGTGCTCCAGTGTCCAAGATATTACACAGCCAGCAATGGAAACTACTTACTGCACAATGTTCTCACAGCCAAGTTAAAAATCCACACCCCATTTAATCACTTTAGTCATTATCCAAACTGAAGACTCACCCTGCCAGCCAAAGCTCCAGTATGCGCTCCATTAGTTGGGCACTGCCAGCCGGTCCAGATGGCCATTGCTGGGCTCAGCCACCATGCGGCCGGCTTAGACTCATTTAGATAGAGTGGATCATTTTGCCATCCCTCTCTGCATCCATGCATGTCAAACACAGCCACACACATACATGGACATATGAGAACGCAAAGACTGTGAGAACGCAAAGACTGTGATGAAGACAAATGGCAGATTGCACCAGGCTCACTTTTGTTTAGAATCACAATTTTAAGTCCCGCGTCCTACCAGTGTAACAACCTATTCAGACATATGACCATATACACTGATGATATAAATTTATCTGTCATCTGAGATTTTGTCTTAGCATTTATACTGTGGTATCAATCCCTTTAATATATTTTAATATAAGGCCATTGTAGGCAGTTTTACAAGTTAATGGGTATCTTAATTTGTCAGGTATTTAATACACTGTATTAACTGAAAACTAACAAAATCTAACTGTTTTTGAGACAATCTAAACTATCTGTTGTTGAGCCTCTTGTTCCTTGGTTGAAAGTCCTGAGTCCTACAAATACAAATATGGGTGGTTACAGTGAATAAATGTATATTGAGGAAAATATGCTAGGGAATGGGAGCTGTCACATAAAAAAATGCAATGAAACATCCTGGATGTTTAAGTAGTTGCAAAAAATGTATTTAATTGTAGCTACTTCAAATCAACAAGTCCTCCAAATGAAACAACAAAAGAAGTTGTTTGTCCTTGTCTTCTAGAACAACACATAGAAGTGTTTTCTGATTGGATGTTCCATCCATGCCAACCTCCTGCCCTTTGTCGTCCTATACTAACATCACCCATCATTTTAACTACGGACTCTAGAGGGCTTGATTATTATTATTCCTCTAATATATCCTATTATTATTACTCCAATATAATTGTACCTCTTGTACCTTTTATGAAAGCTCTGAATACTAAACATAGTCATGTTAACGACTTGTCACGCCCTCTTGACCATGACCCGGGCTGGTGGCTTTGTGGGTGTGAGTGGCTTTTGATTTGCTTTTTGCCTTTTGGGTGCTTGCTGTGTGCTTGGTGGGTTTTGTTTTTGTCTGTCTTCTCTTCCATGTCTCCTGGAGCTGGTGGGCGTGGTCTCCGGTTCACTATGGCTGTGGCACACCTGTTCTGTCACAATCAAGCACCTGTTCTGCATTCCCTCATCACCGCTCACTACTTAACTCTGGCCAGCTCGCCAGTCTTTGCTGGATTGTTGTATTGGTGTATGCCAAAAATATATATATATATATATTCAGACTTATAAAACCGTGCGTATGCACACTTGTAAGAAAGTTCCCCTTCGAAAGCCCATAGTTGCCTATAAATGATCAGTGAAATGCCCTTCATTAATATTAATACGTACTGACTGCATGAAGAAAAGGAGGCAAATTCTGACAGAGAAGCTACAAAACGAGATTTAACTCAGTGTGACACTGACGTTCCTTTTGGTGAAGCTGAAGCATGTTGTCTGGTGGGTAAAAACGCACTTTCACGCAACGCTTGTGCACTGGAGGAAAGGGGGAACCGGAGCTCCACCCCTTTATAACCAATCTGCAGGAAGGGGCATCCCTCTTGAGTAGTCATGTCACTGACCAGAGGGAGGACACACACGCAAGACAGGATGACCCAGGTACTAATTTGGATTCCCCTGTTTGAAAAGAGAGTAAACCAAATGCATTCCACCTGTCTTTAAACATGTATGTAGGCTTTTTTATTGCGCACTTCAGGGAAAAATCAAACGAGTGTATGATTATTTAGAAAGGCTTTAAGCCTATACTACTCAGAGGTAATATTTTGATATATTTTACACAGTAGTAGGCCTATTCATTTCAAACTGTTTCATCCTTCTGCCATGTGAGTCGCCGTTTCTCATTTCTCCTCTTTATGTGTGTATGCTTGGTTCAGAGTTTACTTACACATTTTCCCGTCAAGTTTGATAGCTCACAACCTTTGCTTGGGAAGTGGCGTCCGCACGTTTCCAGCCCTGTTTTGTATGTACGCACCGTTTATAAATGAGACCCCTGATGATTACTCATGAAATTGCAAGAATGTGGTATTTTGTTTGCTTCACTGAGCAACAATGATGTCCAAACCATTGGCATTTCAAAAGAAAACACTGTATTTGCCAGTTTGATCACCACACAATTGCACAGCATTAAGTCAAACTGAAACAACTAAACTGAAGCACAGAAGAACCACAGAAATTTCAACCATGACCGTCCAGTTATATTTCTTCTGTGTGTTCCAGCAGTAATCCAAATAAGCTGATTCACATTATTAGGTGTTGGATTTGATCATACGGGGATTGTATTATGCACTATGTGTGCATAGGCATGGATCTAATTAGGATCCAGGCAGTTAATGGGCAGAGGCCTGATGGTGTGTGATTGCCTGGGTCTAATGTGTAGAAGACTCTTGGGGAACATCAGCACCATGTTTACACACACTTTAGAAGAAAACTGCAGTGGCAGAGAAGCGTCCACCTTTTCTCTCATTCTTGGTCCTTTTTTTTTCTCACACTTTGTTTGGTGTCCTGAACTTTTCTGCTACTTTTACACAAGAACAACTTCCCTTCCCTTTCACATACATACACACGCACATACAGCCTAATGAATAATGGCTGAAGTGAGGGGCTCAGAGGTTATTCATTTGCAAAGCACTTCCTCTGTTTTTATCTCCCTGTAGGCGCATCACTCTCGCGCTGAATGAATCCCAAGAGAAACAGCAAAGGTAGAGATGGAGAATTTAATATACTTAATATTATATGCTGCCTATGAACACACACACACTCTCTCTCTCTCCTTGCTGGTCCCCATTGGCATTGCTCTGACAATCATCTCTGACTTAGTTTATTAGATCAGGCCAGTCTGTCTTTCTCCCGGTGAACACTGCTGCTGAAAGAACCCAAAACATTATATAGGCATGTACATTCACACACACAATAACATCTTTACAGTGGTATTTTCAGACAGAGAGCGACTGACGTGTCCAGTAATTCATTTTCAATTAGAGGTGAGCAGGCAGGTAGGGATAAGTTCCCTGAAACTGTTTTCTAAACAGTTGTCGGACATAAACAGGAGGGCTTTCAGATGTCAGAGCATTGTTGCAAGACTGGTTGTATCAGGTAACATCATGTATCTAACTTGAACTATTTTACTATATTTTAACTAACTTAGTTAACTTAGTTATCAAGTTAGCTTTGCTAACTTTAGCTACCAACAATAACTTAAAAAAATACAGTTGTGGTGGGAGCGAGAGGGAGGACTGGCATCAGAGAGGCAGCGACAGGGTGTAGAGCCAGAATATTTTCACAACAACCACTGGGATTTAAAGGTTTGTTTCTATTAAACTGGAGTTGGTGATTGTTGGAACAGTGGAAAGACCATATATTGTATAAAACAACTCAATGCAGTGAGCGTGAGACTCACGCAATTGACACTTTTCACATAGTGAACTACCTGCCCTCACACATTTATCACCTAAAACTACAGGGAAGGCTTAAGCTATACTATTGGGCAAAGTGGTATTACGAGACAGGACTGGCCAGGGCTAGCTCATTAGCATGATGACTTCAGTAGATATCTCTTAAGCACAATACATAGACACCTTTGACATAAGGTCAGAACTGTTACTTCACATTCTTTTGATCATGTTGGTAAGTTTTTTTTTATGTTTTAAACAAAAATTCTGCAAATATCTTACAGACACAGTGGCCAGGCAAAGAAACTTACTGCAGCAGATGAAAGACACATCATGCTTACTTCCCTTCTCAATCGGAAGATGTCCAGCAGTGCCATCACCTCATAGCTGCAGAAAACAGTGGGACCCTGGAACACACATCTACTGTTCTGAGAAGTCTGGTCAGAAGAGGCCTTCATGGAAAACTTGAGGCCAAAAAGCCATACCTCCAACATGGAAACAAGGCTAATCGACTCAACTACGGATAGAAACACAGGTACTGGGGTACTGAAAAATTCTGCAGGTGTTCTGGACTGATCAGTCAAAATTTGAAAGAAGGCAGTTTGTTTGCTGAATGGCTAGAGAGTGATACAAGAAAAAGTGTCTGCAGGCAACAGCAAAGCATGGTGGAGGTTCCCTGCAAGTTTGGGGTTACATTTCTGCAAACAGAGTTGGGGATTTGGTCAGGATGAATGGTCTACTCAGTTCTGAGAAGTACAGGCAGATACTCATTCATCATAGTTTTCTCTGGACCCCTGCCAAATCTGACCAGTGATGACATGTATAGCCGCATGTCGTCATTCCGCCGCTGGTTGTCGAGGTGGTGTCCAGCAAACGATGTGGGCTTTGTAGATCATTGGCAGACTTTCTGGGGAAGACCTGGTCTGATCCGGAGAGACGGCATCCATCCCACTTGGGAAGGAGCAGCTCTCATTTCTAGAAATCTGGCCAAGTTTATTAGTGAACCAAATCCATGACAACCCAGAGTTGAGACCAGGAGGCAGAGTCGCAGTTTAACACACTTCTCTGCCCTTCTTTTTCAGCAGTTACCCACCCAAAACCCTACGCAGAGTCGCAGTCTAACACACTTCTCTGCTCCTCCATTTCAGGAGTTACTTAGTGAAAATCCTATAGTGACGGTGTCTGTCCCCCGACCATCGAAATTATTTAAAAAGGTAAACAGAAGAGGAGCTGTGCATAAAAACCTCATAAAAATTAAAACCACAAGAGCAATAGTGCAAATGAATAGGAGAGTTAAATATGGACTCTTAAACATCAGATCTCTCTCTTCTAAAGGTGTACTAGTAAATGAACTAATATCAGATTATGATATTGATTTATTTTGTCTTACTGAAACCTGGCTGGGTGATGGAGAATATGTTAGCCTAAATGAATCCACCCCTCCCAGTCATATTAATACTCACATTCCTCGAGGCACAGGCCGAGGAGGTGGAGTTGCAGCTATCTTCGACTCTAGCCTACTAATCAGCTCTAAACCTAAACCAAACTATAACTCATTTGAAAGTCTTGTTCTTAGTCTTTCGCACCCAAGTTGGAAAATTTTAATATTCATGTGGATGTTGAGAATGACAGCTTTAGTACTGCGTTTATCTCTCTGTTAGATTCCATTGGCTTCTCTCAGAGTGTTCATGAACCAACTCACTGTTTTAACCACACCCTCGACCTTGTTTTGGTGTATGGTATTGAAATTGAACATTTAGTGGTATACCCACAGAATCCCTCTTTGTCCGACCACTGTTTGATAACTTTTGAGTTTGTATTGCTGAACTACTCGCCATTGGGCAAAAATGTCTATACAAGATGTCTGTCTGATAGTGCTATAGCTAAATTTAAGGATGTGATTCCATCAGCTCTAAATACATTATCTAGTCACAAAGTAACGGAGGACTCCTATGCTAGTTTCAGTCCCTCCCAAATCGATCATCTTGTTGATAGTGCTGCAGGCTCGCTGCGAATGACACTCGACTCCGTAGCCCCTTTAAAAAAGAAAATACTAAAACAAAGATGGTTAGCTCCATGGTATAATACTGAAACTCGCAAATTAAAGCAAATATCGCGGAAACTTGAGAGGAATTGGCATTCCACCAAAGTGGAAAATTCTCATTTAATTTGGCAAGATAGTCTTAAAACTTATAGGAAGGCCCTCCATAATGCTACAGCAGCGTACTACTCGTCATTAATAGAGGTAAATAGGAACAACCCAAAGTTTCTTTTCAGCACTGTAGCCAGGCTGACAGAGAGTCACAGCTCTATTGAGCCAAGTATTCCCATAGCTCTCAGTAGTTACGATTTCATGAGCTTCTTTAATGATAAAATTCTAGCTATTAGAGACAAAATTCACCAAGACCTGCCCTCAACTGGCACCGACTTATCTCTTAACTCAGGAACCTTTAGAAACAGCTGTAGAACCAGATACATGTTTAGACTGTTTTGCTTCCCTCAATCTTTACCAACTAACTTCAATAATTTCTTCATCTAAACCATCAACCTGCCTCTTAGACCCCATCCCGACTAGGCTGCTTAAAGATGTTTTACCCTTAGTCAGCACCTCTATACTAGATATGATCAATCTATCTTTATCAACAGGCTATGTACCACAGTACTTTAAAGTAGCTGTAATTAAACCTCTTCTGAAAAAGCCCAAACTTGATCCGGAAGTTTTAGCCAACTATAGACCTATATCTAACCTTCCGTTTCTCTCTAAGGTTCTGGAGAAAGCAGTTGCTAAACAGCTGTGTGACTTTCTACAGAGCAATAGTTTATTTGAGGACTTTCAGTCAGGATTTAGAGCTCATCATAGCACAGAGACAGCACTGGTGAAAATTACTAACGACCTCCTTATTGCATCAGACAAAGGACTTGTCTCTGTACTGGTTTTATTAGATCTTAGTGCTGCATTTGATACCATTGACCATCAGATCCTATTGCAGAGACTGGAATATTTCATTGGCATTAAAGGAACCACTCTAAGCTGGTTTAAGTCCTATTTATCAGATCGATTTCAGTTTGTACATGTTAACGATGAGTCCTCCATGCATGCCAAAGTTAGTCATGGAGTTCCTCAAGGATCTGTCCTCGGACCAATCCTCTTCACTTTATATATGCTTCCTTTAGGCAATATTATCAGGAAACATTCCATAAGCTTTCATTGTTATGCAGATGATACTCAGTTATATCTATCGATCAAGCCAGATGAAACTCATCAGTTAGCTAAACTTCAAATGTGCCTTCAGGATGTTAAAACCTGGATGACCTGTAATTTTCTCATGTTAAACTCAGATAAAACTGAAGTTATTGCTCTGGGGCCTAAGCACCTCCGTGATGCATTATCTAAAGATATAGTTTCCCTGGATGGCATCGCCCTGGCCTCCAGCACCACTGTGAGGAATCTTGGAGTTATCTTTGATCAGGACATGTCGTTTAAGTCTCACATTAAGCAAATTTCAAGGACCGCCTTTTTGCACCTACGTAATATTGCGAAAATCAGGAACATCCTGTCTAAAAATGATGCAGAAAAACTAGTCCATGAATTTGTTACTTCTAGGCAGGATTACTGCAATTCCTTATTATCAGGCTGCTCGAAAAAGTCCGTTAAGACTCTTCAGCTGATCCAGAATGCTGCAGCACGTGTTCTCACAGGAACCAGGAAAAGAGATCACATTTCTCCTGTTTTAGCTTCCCTGCATTGGCTTCCAGTAAAATCCAGAATAGAATTTAAAATCATTCTTCTTACCTACAAAGCTCTTAATGGTCAGGCACCATCTTATCTTAAAGAGCTCATAGTACCTTACTACCCCACCAGAGCACTGCGCTCCCAGAATGCAGGGTTACTTGTGGTTCCTAGAGTCTCCAAAAGTAGACTAGGAGCCAGAGCGTTCAGCTATCAAGCTCCTCTCCTGTGGAACCAGGTTCCAGTTTGGGTTCAGGAGGCAGACACCATCTCCACATTTAAGAGTAGGCTTAAGACTTTCCTCTTTGATAAAGCTTATAGTTAGGGCTGGCTCAGGTGAGTCCTGAACCATCCCTTAGTTATGCTGCTATAGGCCTAGACTGCCGGGGGATTTCCCATGATGCACTGAGCTCCTTCTCCTCTACTTTCTCTCCCTCTGTATGCAACCTCATCCCATTATTGCATGTTACTAACACAACTTCTCCCCTTTCTGGTAGTCTTGTGCTTTCTCGTCTCTCTCCTCTCTCCTATCACTTCCTGCAGGTTTTCTGGCTCTGGAGCTGTGGAGTCTGGATCTGTGGTTGCGGGTCACCTGCTGCCCCCGTGTTCCTGCTCGACACCCTCTGCTGCAACGACTATTGTTGCTAGTCTTATTGTTATTATAATCATTAACATTACCATTGTTACCATTAACACTATTATAAATATCTGTACCATTTTTCATTAAGTCTATAGCAACATCACCTTCACTGTCTGTACCTCTGTGTGTATATTGTGTAGGCTGCCTCCCTCCCCTCTCTCTCTCCTTACATCCCTCTCTTTTTCTCTCTATTCCTCTCCTGCTCTCTCTCTCTCTCTCTCTCTCTCCCTCTCTCTCTCCTTCACCCCCAACCGGTCGAGGCAGATGGCCGCCCACCCTGAGCCATGGTTCTGCTCGAGGTTTCTGCCTCTTAAAAGGAAGTTTTTCCTTGCTTCTGTCGCCTAGTGCTTGCCCTTGGTGGGAACTGTTGGGCTTCTGTAAATATCATCACAGAGTACGGTCTAGACCTGCTCTTTTATGAAAAGCGCTGTGAGATAACTGTTGTTGTGATTTGGCGCTATATAAATAAAATTGAACTGAATTGAATTGAATCATGCAGTACCATCAGTAAAGCATCTGATTGGCCCCAAATTTATTCTGCAGCATGACAACGACCCCCAAAATACAGCAAAAGTCATTAAGATCTATCTTTAGCGTAAAGAACAAGAAGTCCTCGAAGTGATGGAACAAATGGTGGTCACACCAAATATTTTTCTTCAGTCATTCACGTAGCATTTTGTTAATCGATAAATATAATCTATTATCATGTCAATGTTTGAAATCATTCAAACTTTACAGCATTTTTTAAAATACTTTTTAATCGTCTCTATGTATGTGGAGGTGGTGATGGAAGAGTGGATAAGACATATGACTTTGGGGTGAATCGACCCAGGTTCGATTCCCACTGCGACACATCCATCCCTGAGCAAGACACTCTTGCATACCCACATGCAATGCTGTTTATAATTTTTGAGATTTTGACATCAGAACATTGCTAAAAACATATAGTTTGAGGAATAGCAGGGCTGGGTGCTTAATTGCATGAAATTTATTAATAAGACACATTGTAATATAGTCCGGGGTTGCTAAAGACCAGAGGACCACGGCACGATTTTCAAATAAATTTCCATTTGCTGTGCCATACGACTGACTACTATAACACAGAGAGGAAGAGATTCTTTGAAATTAATTTAAGTATTTGGCAATCAGGATTTGATTGTGATTGCTTGGAATGAATACAGTGAAAAACTGGTTAGTTAGAGCGTCAGAAGCTATCATGACTGAACAGAAAAAGAAAACAACACCGTCTGATTGACAAGTGACCTCTGCGAAGTACAAAAGCACCCAAGCCGCTAGAAGTTAGCGCCAAGATAACTGTGGATAAAGAAAGGATTTAAAGGATTACCAGCGTAAATGATGCAGCAGGGACGTTTGCATAGAGGACAGGGAACAAAGAGCTTGTTAGCAGAGAGCAGAGTAGGGGTCATAACTTCCACATCTATTACAGAGTTACATGAAAGTAATGAAGGATGAACTGAGTCAGTAGAGGGGAGAAAATCTCTGCATTTCCAGAAATAAAGACAAATACACTTGTCAGGGCACTAAATACTGACCTTCAGATGGTTTGGATGATTGTGATCTTTAATATGTAGCTGTACTGATAAAAACACACATTAATTTGAATGTCTCTGTTGGTGCCCTTACGTGCCCTTCCTTTCTGTCAGATGGTTTTCTCAACCAAAGACAATGCTGACAAAACGCTCCTCTGTGATTCAACTCAATTGCTTTCTCTGTGTGTCTAACTCTGCCAGTGGAACTTTATTTGCCAAAGACTCTCACACATTCCCCTTTTCCCTCCCACGCGACCCTGCCTGCTGTGCCAATGTGTTGCTTTTCTAATTAAAGGCAAATTTCCATTGGGGCACGGCAACTGAGGTCATAACACCATCTGAGTGACAATAGAACTCGGTGTTATAGCACCATCAGTATGCCATGAAAAATTGCACTGCCATTCCACATAGGAAAACAGACACCTATGGTTATTAATAAAATTCCTGTGTCTGAGATGGAGGGGGTATTGTTTGCATCTGCACAAAGTGTTTATAAGCTCACATAATTAATATGTCTGTGTGTCTGGGGTTGATATGAATGTCTGTGTGGGTGTTTTTAGAGTTCGAGTAGTTTTGTGTGTGTAAAGAGTTGCTTCGTGTCTTCATGACACTCATTAGCATGCTTCACTATTAGAGATCTAACACTAATCTAATCAGTAACAACTTCATGGATACTAACAACAATAGCTCACACATATAATAGTTTTCATAAAACAGCCTCCGTAAATTGTCAGAAGAGAAATCAACCAGCTGTAGCATGCATACAATTACATGTTGATCACAATTAAGAGAGACAGGAAGTGGCTTCATGAGGATGGAAAAGATATCCCCCACTGACGAGGAAAATAGCAAATTTGAAGCTTTAACAGCTCTCCGCAGTGAATTCATGTACTATAAGTGAGTTTAATGTGGCATTTGGCAAGTTTTTCTGAGTAAAATACATGCCTCTGATCAGCATGAATCATTAAGTGAGGCTGCACCAGTGACAAGCATCCCATCCCTATTAATTGCAGATGCAGAGGATTGATCCTGTTTACTTAAAGATTAATTACACTCACTGCTTGAGCCTCCGCCTACAGCAGAATTATGAAAAATATGTCCTAGGATAAATAAGGGAGGGTTCGATAGAAGAAATGTGTTTTAATATTAGATTTATCTCCATTTGAGTCTCAACACTCAACTCTACCCAAACATGTGAAGTCACAGGGCCAATGTGAGACTTTGACATGTTCCTCCCTGAGATACGATGCAATATAACACGGTTTAAACAACATTGTATCTTGAATGTTCCTCTGTGTTAAGGAGGACTGCCATGATCGGTGGGAAGACTACAAGAATGATTGTGCCTGATCAATGTATATAACCTTAATACATCATTAAATTATGGACATTGGCCGGAAATCTCTTTAACACACACAAGTCCAGCAAATATGCTGTCTACTCACTCTTGTTGCTAATAAATGCAGACCCCTAGCCTCCCTGGTAGTTTTACAGTGGCCATAAGGCCAATACATATGAACTTCAAACCTCTTCTTTGTGACAATGACAAAAAAGGTACTTTGATTCATTTAGATTGCCTACAAAATTTCTCATTTTGCAAGACTGATCCATTGTACAGGTGATCTTTAAAGCAAACTCATGAAAACCATTGCAGTGCAATAGACAGACATAAAGGATTATTGGGGTAATACCTTTTAAAGGTTCAGTGTGTAATATTTCTGAGGATTCATTGACAGAAATGCAATATAATATCTATAACTATGTTTTCAGTGGTGTGTAAAGACCTTGCATAATGAACCATTATGTTTTTATTACCTTAGAATGAGACATTTTTATCTACATAACTGCGGGCACCCCCTCCTATAGACATCGCAGTATTTTGTCGCCATGTTTCTACAATAGCCGACAACGGACAAACAGCGCTACATCACGCCGTCACTACATCAAATGTGTCCATAGAAGAAGAAGAGGAAATAATAATAATAATCATAAACAGTCTCTGAATAGTCTTCTGGATTATTAGAAGTAAGAAGTGACATTTGGACAAATGAACGAGCACACGTGTTATTTGGCACAAGAGCTGACAACCTGATCTTTATACCATGAAGCCAGAGGAGTCGGCAGACAGCTGATGGCAAAAAATCATGGACATAATTGGTGTGGATTTTCCCAGATGTAAGGCTTTGATGTGGGATAGATGTTTTCAAAGCGGAGCTGAAGTTGTCTGTTTTCTGCTGGACAGGTAATTAAGTTAGTTGGACTTGCAATGCAAATGAAAGCTGTTGTTTGATAGCTTTAGCTTTAGCTAGAGAGCCATGGTGTGTTTACCCTGTCAGTGTCTTATCATGATTAATTTCATGTAGCCTTGTTGTTCTCCAGTGCTGTGGTTTGGCTTTTCCGGTTACCTTAGCGAGACAATCATCTGATCAGTAATTGGCAATAAAACATTAGCTTACAGCATGGAAGCATCAGCCAGCTAAACTTTTACTGCCCTGGTAGAAAAAACACGTAGTTGGATTAATTTCATGCAGCTATTCTCCAGAGCTGTGCTTTGGCTTGTGGTGTAAAATATGTATTTGGATTAATTTCATGTAGTTCTTCTTCAGCGCTCTGTTATGGCTTTGCTACGTGGACAGAAATGTGCCCTTACCTTCCTGAGACAAACAGATGATGAATATTATTGGCAATAAAACGATAACAGCAGGGAAGCTCAGACCAGCAGCTAAACTTCTGTTGAATACTGCCCTGGTGGAAAACATGTATTTATTTACCTGTACCTGTCAAGTGATCAATAATGAATACTTTCTGAATTTGCATTAAAAAAAGGTTTTTTTATCTATTATAGTGCTTTGCCACACAAATATGTAATTTATACTTTCACATGCTAAATGCCCATTAAAAACGTTGCACCGTTTTACCACAAGCTGAAATTATGGCTGTCAGTACTACTTTATGTTTCTGTTGTATTTTAAAAAATTAAAAAACATTTTGCAGATTGCTTATCTAATTAAGCAAAACGAGAGGAGCCTTGATTCTTACCTGACAATGCTTTTGTAAACTTCATGTATTATGTGGTTTATAATGGACTGTGGTGCAGTGAGGCTTACATTTTCCTGTTATATGTCAGTGGTCATATGTGATGCACTATATTTCTATGATGTTTCTTTGGTATGTTAGTCCAGATGAGCCAACCCTCCAAAGTTGTAAAATAATGTATCACAGGAGTATGAGACATTATGTAGCACTTAATTTCTTAATGTTTTTTATAAATATACATTACATTAATTCATTTAGCTGACGCTTTTATCCAAAGCGACTTACAATTGCTATACATGTCAGAGGTCGCATGCCTCTGGAGCAACTAGGGGTTAAGTGTCTTGCTCAGGACACATTGGTAGATGGGTCACAGTGGGGAATTGAACCCAGGTCTTTCACACCAAAGGCATGCGTCTTATCCATTGTGCCAATACCACCCCCCTAATAACAATATGTTTTTACTGAATAATAGAGTAAATATAATTTCTTGATATATCTATCTAAAGAAACCTCATTTCTTGACTGGCAACTCTCTGCTATCTCACAGAGGACATCTTTTGTCCTGTCTCAGGCACCGTAGCTATACTCTCTTGGATATATATTCACCTTCTTGTGGACCTATTTTTTATGTTTATATTCCAATGGCTCCACCGAATCTACAAAAAGAAGACCCAGGGTGCCAATGACTTTTCCTTTACCAATTTTAAATTATTGCTGATAAGATAGACATTCACTGGCCACTTTATTAGGTACACCTTGCTAGTACCGGGTTGCCTTTTGCCTTCAGAACTGCCTTAATTCTCCATGGCATACTTTCAACAAGGTGTTGGAAACATTCCTCAGAGACTTTGGTCCATATTGACATGATAGCATCACGCAGTTGCTGCAGATTTGTGGGCTGCACATCCATGATGTGAAACTCCTGTTCAACCCAATCCAAAGGTGCACTATTGGATTGAGATCTGTTGACTGTGGAGGCCACTGGAGTACAGTGAACTCATTGTCATGTTCAAGAAACCAGTTTGAGATCAATGATTTGAGCTTTGTGACATGATGCATTATCCTGCTGGAAGTAGCCATGAGAAGATGGGTACACTGTGGTCATAAAGGGATGGACATGGTCAGCAACAATACTCAGGTAGGCTGTTGCATTTAAACGATGCTCATTTGGTACTAAGGGACCCAAAATGTGCCAAGAAAATATCCCCACACCATTACACCACCATCACCAGCCTGAACTGTTGGTACAAGGCAGGATGGATTCATGCTTTCATGTTGTTTACGCTAAATTCTAACCCTACCATCGGAACGCAGCTGAAATTGAGACTCATCAGACCAGGCAACGTTTTTCCAATCTTCTATTGTCCAATTTTAGTGAGCCTGTGCAAATTGTAGCCTCAGTTTCCTGTTCTTAGCTGACAGGAGTGACAATCGGTGTGGTCTTCTGCTGCTGTAGCCCATCTGCTTCAAGGTTCACAGTGTTGTGTGTTCAGAGATAGTATTCTGCATTCCTTGGTTGTAACGAGTGGTTATTTGAGTTACTTTTGCCTTTCTGTCATCTTGAACCAGTCTGCCCATTTTCCTCTGACCTCTGATATCAACAAGGCATTTTCGTCCACACAACTGCCACTCACTGGATATTTTCTCTTTTTTGGACACCTCCCTGTAAACCCTAGAGATGGTTGTGTGTGAAAATCCCAGTAGATCAGCAGTTTCTGAAATACTCAAACCAGCCCGTCTGGCACCGACAACCATGCCACGTTCAAAGTCACTTAAATCCCCTTTCTTCCCCATTCTGATGCTCTGTTTGAACTTCAGCAGGTTATCTTGACCATGCCTAAATGCATTAAGTTCTTGCCATGCATGGCTGATTAGCTATTTGTGTTGCAAGCAATTGAAAAGGTGCACCTAATAAAGTGGCCGGTGAGTACTTTACAACCATTACATTCATCAGTATAACTTAAAGGGGAACTTGGGAAGCTCTACTGCATATGTGAAAATAAGTTGTATAAAATTATTTGTGTGAAATCTGATAAATTGCCAGCATGGGTTGGCGTTTGACAATAATAACAATCCTATGGTGTGGGGTTAGGAAGAAGTGAGCTTACTAGACCTCTGTAGCCCACTGCTCATCTTCGCTCAAGGCTAAATTAGCCACTACTAGCATAACAAAACTAGCATACCCGAATCTATGACCAAACTTCGAACGGTTGAGTTACATTGTTGGTGATGTAGGCACCAGATTTTGATAAGGAAGAAGAATGTGTGAATCAATCTTATTTTGGTAAATTTTTTGTGTGTTTCTGTTGATCTCTGATCTCTGTGTGA
Source organism: Micropterus salmoides (assembly GCF_014851395.1). Classification (NCBI taxonomy): domain Eukaryota; kingdom Metazoa; phylum Chordata; class Actinopteri; order Centrarchiformes; family Centrarchidae; genus Micropterus; species Micropterus salmoides. The sequence goes on along the minus strand of NW_024040263.1, from coordinate 18,069,812 downwards.
TTTCTGTTGTCTTTTACTCTCTCCTACAATAATCTGTAATTGTTAGTTTTAGTCATTCTACAAATTAAATAAAATTTTATTTATAGTGCCAGTTTATAACAAAGTTTTCTCTTTGCACTTTCATGGAGAAGGTCTAGACCATTCTCTTTGTAATATTATTAACAGACACCCAACAGTTCCCACTATGAGCAAGCACTTGGCAACAGTGGCAAGGAAAAACTCGCTTTTAGGAGGTAGAAACCTTGAACAGAACCTTGACTCAGGGTAGGCGGCCATCCGCCCTGACCTCAGGACAAGCAAATATAATGAGCATAAAGTGCAGCTGGATATACTTTGTACAATTCTTCAAAGATGTACTTAAACTAAAATTGTTTACTGGGACATGTCAACACATAGCTGGTCAACAGCAAAAGCACTGTTCTGAATCAGTGCTCAGGTCAACAAATTATCCTAATGAAGGAAGATGATGGATGAGTCAAAACGGCAAAGAGTGCTACGATGTGAAACAGAGGCACTAGTATCTATAAAATCTTCTATTACATTACGACACTGTGTTGGGACAATTGATAGGCAGACACAAACACGTCAGTACTGTTCCACTTGTATCACATGAGACATGTGCACTGGTGCAAAGTGACAGTTACCTGATGTTTCCACAGACAGCCTGTTTAAGATGTGATGGCCTGCTTACAAGCTAACACATTGTACTGTGCTGCTTGTTGTACAGTATTAAGCAACAAAGGGCTTCACAAGCAGCCTTGCTTTACAGAACAGACTAACTCTTGTCTTGGTCTGTCCTTTGTCTCTTTCTGCCCATCTGTCTGACTAGCTGTCTTTCCACCAACCCCTTTTCTAAATGAATCCCTCTAAGACCCCTATTGTTGGTGGTATGGCTGCTCCACAGTTTATAGTGTGGGATTGCAGTCATTTATAGCACTCCGGCTGTGCATCACCCAAACTGGGATGCTTTTCAGCAGAGCTACACAGAGAGATTAATCTGGTGGTAGAAAAGAAAAAAGGGAGAGGAGAGTAGCTAAGTGCGAGCGGAGTGAAGTGTCCCTCCAAGGACCCCAGCTGTGCACCTGTCTGCATCCTGAAGTGATTTATTTGGTGGAGGGATGATAATACTGTAATAATATAGGGCAAAAGACTCAGTGGTACTATCTGACAACTCCTTGCTGAAAACAGAGAGATAGTAGCAACATAGAAAACAACTGTGTACAAAACTGAGATCAAGAAGTGGTGAAGACAGCAACTGCATTTTTATGAATAAATATGACTTTAGATAGTGAGTGTTCTGCATCTTGAGTCACTTTATATCCTTAAAGGTGCTCTGTGGGATTTTCAACAAAAGTTTTGTTTACATTCAGTGTTTCTCACCAAAAGGCAATGCCCCTCAGGAGAGCATTGGTGCTTTAGGGCTAAACTGATGCAAGCTTTTGTGGTATGTTTTTATTATAAGTAGCAACAATTTCTATTCTTCACAGGATCTCATCATGTGTAGGACTGCACAGTGTTCTACTCCTTGATGTCTGCCATGTACAGGCACAACCTTGAAATAAGCTGTGTTTACAGAGCAAAGGGAAAATAAAAAGTTTTACTTGACTAAGATTTCCTTGTGTTGACACTGGGCCACCTCAATTCAACATCAAAGCATCCTGCTAAGACACTCTGCAAAGTGCCCTTCCAGCACTGAGTCAGCATTTGTTTTGTTAGGTTTTGTATGTTTAAGAAAATTGTGGCTCTTCTGCACATCATATAAAATGAACTTATATTACGATGCACACACTTCCCCTACCGCCCCTCAATCAATCAACAGCACAAATTTTCAGTTTTTTGTGATTTGATCTAAGTGGAAATTCAGCCTTGGTAACATCTGTGTTTACCTTGCTGACTCACAGCAGATGGTTCAGCTTCTCTCTGCCTGCACTGAAAGCTCTCTGCAAGAGAGGTGGCTGTAATCACTATGAAGTCCACAGCTCATGGTCAGATGAAGCAGCAGGGTGCCACATGCTCTGTGTGTGTGCGTGTTTGTGAGTGAGAGATGAACACACACACAATGTTCACAGGGCTTCTGGTTAGGTTTTTACATGTTATAAAGCACAAATGTTAACAATCTTATTTAGAAACAAAGGTTGCAGGACTAATACTTTCACTGATACTAAATAAGGTGATGATATTTCTGAACAATCAAGACACTCTCGATTCCACCCACTTGGCTTTTCAACAGATCACTAATGGAGGACATGGCTATCTGAGAGGGAGTAAGAATAAAAAGCTTCTGAAGTCTTAAAAGCCAAAGTAAAAGCAGTATTTTTTCCACTGTATTTTGCATATGTATTATATCTTTATCAGCTGGGTTTCTGCTCTGCTTATCTTATCATCTGGGCTGTTTCTTATAATTGCAAGAGGGGATGTTTAGTGTTGTTGCAGTTTTTACTGGTCCATAGATTATTGAATATCCCTTTAACTGATAAGGCAGACACTGACAGTTTGACAAAAACTACATCCTTCCTCCAAGGCATCAATATAGCTTAAAACAAAGACAGTGAACTCTCTATTCTGTGTAGCTGTGACAAAATCTTTTAATATAACACAGATAGTTGATCCAAGATGGCGCTGCGTATAGCTGCCTCGGCGTTAGGTGCACTCTGTTTGGTTTTGTTTTTGTGTGTTAAGTCAGTTTTCGGCTGCTCTTTCACCAAAGAAGAGCTCATGAACATCAGGGGAACAACTCCAGCGGATTTATTTCCCGCTTTTCTCACGTCATCCGTGGAATTATTGGACTGGTGGGGAATAACAACCGCGCTGCTCTGGGACACTGACCACATCATGGTCCACCTGATTTCTGCATACAGGCAGTAATTAAAACTCTGTAAACCTGTAGTGAGGACATCAAAGCAGTGGACCAGTGAAGCTATAGAGGACCTTCAGGTGTATTTGGACTGCATGGACTGGGGTGTTTTCAGGATTGCTACCAACAATCTGGACGAGTTTAGAGAGGCTGTGACGTCCTACATCAGCTTCTGTGATATACCAACACAGACCAGGGTGAGTTATAACAATGACAAACCCTGGTTTACAGCCAAACTCAGACAGCTAAGGCTGGAAAAGGAGAAGGAGACAGGGCCGGGTGCAGAGCGTTAAAGTATAGGTTTATAGCAAGGAGGTGCGAGAAGCTAAATGACTGTATTCAGTGAAACTTCAACACCAGTTCTCTGCAAATGATGCCACTTCTGTCTGGAGGGGGTTCAGACAGACCACCAGCTACAAACCCAAAGCCCCCCACTCCGTCAACGACTCTCACCTGGCAAATGAACCACTTCTACTGCCAGCCCCAGCTTGTGTTAGCTTTCTACTGTTCTCCTGAGAGGGGAGAGTTCGCTCACAACACAAATTCACACTTTTACTTGATACAAGACAAAAAAAAAAAAACAATCAGAGATTTATGTTGTGCAAATAATAGCATAAAAGCTAATCTCATAACTTTGCAATTTCAGACAAATTTGTTTAAATTTGTTTTGAATGTCATATGTTTAATTGCTTAATCTAACAGTGTTACGTTGTTCCATATGAGAGCAATAGTGTGTTGCAGCTTTATGTTATATTGTAAATTGTCAATTTACTGTATAAATAATGTGAAAGATAAATGCAATACAGTTTTGAAAGTAGAGTATTTAGAGATTAAGCCTTTGCCATGCGGTATGCAAGTTGTTTTTTTGTTACTTCGATTTGAAATAAAGAGAAATACATGCATGCAAGCACAAGCCAGACAGCGACTACAGCAGGACTGCGTGGAGAGGCAAAAGGACAACCACTCTTCCATCATCCATCCAGTTCTGTCATTTGTCAGATTTGATTCTTCCATTGGATTCTGCTTCACGTATATAAGCAAAAAATATAAGCAAAAAAACAAAAGAGGGACCTAATAATTAAAAAATTGAACTACCCCTAGATGTGGACAGTGAAATATTTATTTTAATTGAACTGAACTAAACGGGTGTTTTGCATTAGTTTTTTGTCTTTTATTTTGGGAGGGAAATTTGTGATCTGATTGAAATGTTTACGATATGCAGTTAAACAGAGAGAAAAGAGTGTCTTATTGTGTTCCTTTATGTCTGTGAAATAAATGCCGGCCATTGTTCTTTTCTAAGATAAGTTGTTGGGCACTTTACTTACAGTTCCTCCTTTCTGTGCCTAGTGAGATTGTTCTATCAGCTATCAGTCATGTCTAAAGCTGTTACAGTTCACTATTATTTTATCATTCTTATATAACTTGCATCTGTTTATTCCATATTTATATATTTCTACATTTATTTATGTAAACTGTATGGTGTCTCTGGTGTTCACAGACATTTTTAACACCTCACTGGAGACATGCCATGTGCCAGCCTGCTTCAAAGCCTCCACTATCATCCCTGTCCCCAAGAAAACAAGAACCACTGGACGAAACAACTACAGACCCGTCGCCCTGACCTCTGTGGTTATGAAGTCCTTTGAACGCCTTGTGTTGTCCCACCTAAAATCCATTACAGACCCACTCCTGGACCCCCACTGTGGACTCCTGCCGCTTCCTGGGCATCATCATCTCCGAGGACCTCAAGTGGGAGCTGAACATCACCTCACTCACCAAGAAGGCCCAGCAGAGGATGTACTTCCTGCGGCAGCTGAAGAAGTTCAGCCTGCCAAAGACAATGATGGTGCACTTCTACACCACTATCATTGAGTCCATCCTCACTTCCTCCATCACCATCTGGTACGCTGCTGCCACTGCAAGGGACAAGGGCAGGCTGCAGCGTATCATTCGCTCTGCAGAGAAGGTGATTGGCTGCAATCTTCCTTCTCTTCTGGACCTGTACGCCTAGAGGACACCCTCCCACCCCGGACACAAACTGTTTCAGACTCTCCCCTCTGGCAGGAGGCTGCGGTCCATCAGGACCAAAACGTTTCGCCACAAAAATAGTTTCTTCCCGTCTGCAACTAGCCTCATTAACAAGGCCTGGGTCCCCCACTGACACTCCCCCCTTGCAAATGATACAAATGTCTCTGCACATGTAAATACTGTTTCACCTCGTGTCGGGCTCAGACCTGGCACGTTGCACGTATTTGTTGTTGATTGTTGATCTTTGTTGTTGTATATTTTTATGTTGTCAGTTTATATATTTATATGTACACAATATTCTCTTCCGTTACGTTACTTCTGCACGGCACAGACCCAGAATAATGCACATGTATGTATCTGCAACGTTGTTCTTCCATTCCATATTTATATATTTCCACATTTATTTATGTTGACTGTATGTTTGTCTACGTGTAGCACCTTATCACCACAGCAAATTCCTCGTACGGGTAAAATACTACTTGGCAATAAAGCTGTATGGGTCTTGTAGATATAAATGTACAGCTGTAAACTGTACAATGGGCTGTGTGTGTGTGTGATTTTATGTCTCTATTTTACATTTTTCATATTCATATTTTATTTTGCTTTCTTTGTGATAACCCAGTAATAAAGTTTAAGATGAACAAATCCAAAGAAATCAGTGAACAAACACATAAACAAAACATCATATGAAGACAACATGTTAAAATAAATCTTTTATATACAGATAAAGACAAAAGATTATTTTCCATTTATCTAAGGGGCGGCTGTGGCTCAGGAGGGTAGAGCGGGTTTGCCGTTAATCGGAAGGTCGGCGGGCTCCCCCTGGTTGCGTGTCGAAGTGTCCTTGGGCAAGATACTGAACCCCGATTTGCCCCTGGCGGCTGTTCCGCCAGTGTATGAGTGAGTGTGAATGTTAGTTTCCGTTTGAGCACAGTGTATGAATGTGTGTGACTGGTGAATGCAGATGTAGTGTAAAAGCGCTTTGAGTGGTCAAAAAGACTAGAAAGGCGCTATACAAGTACGGAGCATTTACATTTACATTTAAAATCTAGATGCAATGTTTTCCTGATGTCCAGGGTGTACCCGGTCTTTCGCCCAATGTCAGCTGGATTGGCTCCAGCCCCCCGCGACCCTGTACGCAGGATAAGCGGTTGACGATGGATGGATGGATGTTTTCCTGAATCTTTCACCTGACAAAGAATCTTTCTGACAAAGAAGGGAAATGGAAAAAGAAGAAAAAAGAAACATAACATTTTTGGGGCTGCACTGAAGAGCTGAACGAAGGACAATCTGACAATTGAGGGGAATCAGAGAAGCATTGGCAGCATTGAGGGAGACACAAGAGCACCATCACACACAGTTGAGGGTTCTTGGAGGACTAATCTGCACTTACTAGAGCAGCAAGAAAGAAAACCTTTATTCTTGGTTGTTGTGTTCGCTCAAGAGTGAGTACAAATTGTTCTTTATTGTAGTATTGTAGGAGAGAAGTGAGAAATGGTAACCAGTATGACATTGCACAGCATTATTCATGAATCCTTTGTTGTTTTGTAGTCATGCTTTTATTATTTGATAAGGATGATATTGAAGCTGTAGAATTCAGTTTAATTTGTAGAACAAAAAAAGGACTTTCAGTTCAAAATGTGACATAGGTCCCATCCCGTTTTTCCTGTCCCTTTATACATAGTCAATTCCCATTTTCTAACTCAGCTCATCTCAGAAAACCCTGTGCAGCACAGACATATTCTTAAGTTTTTATTGTTTTTATATTTAACAGAATTCAAACAGCATTAAAAAATATCCTTAGGGTGATCACATTTGAAGCTGTTTGCTGAAAACAGTTGCCTGCTGTTCTTGGAAAGAAGGTTGATGAAATGGAATCAGAACAGTAAAGCTTCTGACCCGTAAAATCAAAACAATAATCTGAAGTCATGTGAAGTCTGATGGTTGCACAGATCTCTTTATATGACAATGGCCTTGAAATCACCAGTGATTAAGCCTATCTTATTCAACTATTCAAGTAAGTTTTGATGACTAAATGAACAGTAGTCATCTTTAGCTAGTCGAAAAAAGGTCAGCCTTGACTGATGGTCTATTGTCTTTTACTGAACTTCCTTGCAGTGAGCAATGTATAGACAGACCAACGTAAGAGCTAAACCAAAATTTACAGACAGAAAATAAGACAATGCATTAACTTAACATTTAATCGGAAAGTTAGCAATTTTTACAAAATACGCTTAAATTTACTCAGACACAAACTATAGCAGTAAACATACCTTGTAGCCACTCTCGACTGGCGCAAAAGTACTTTTATCTTACTCTCCCCGTTCATTTTAACACTTCTCTTTCTCTTTTTCTCTCTAGGTGTCGTTACCGCTTTGGTACTATTTTCCCTCGTTCTCTTGTTAATTTCCGTTTCTTACATGTGTATAGTGTCCTTTCAAAATAGACTTCCGGTTAAACAGGAAACATGAAATAAAGACAAAGCGTTATAGGAAACATTTAAAACCTTATTCTTTGTCATTTACATCATCTGTTACCGAGTTTGACATTTTTATTCAGTCCCTATTTAAATAAAGGAGATGGTGACTTTTTGTTAGGGATTTGAAAATGGAATTCAGGGGAAATAATCCTACTGCGGGAGAAATTGGCATGTCAACCAAGGTAAGGGAAGGCTGTTATTCATTTATCAATGTTATATATTATTTATAAAACGACAAAGTAAGACTCTGTACAGCATCAGAAGAAAAAAAGTCTTAACTTAAAGCAGTGAGATTTTGTCTGTGTATATGTCCGGGGGGGACGACAGTCCTCAGGCAAATGAGAAAACGTGGATACAGTCCAAGCATATCAAACTTGGTTGTGTAGTCAGTCAGAAAACTTCAGCAGAGGGAAAATACACATTGGGATTACAGCCACCACTCGGAAAAGATCAGCTAGGTGCATATAAAGGGAATGTGGCATTCAATGTTTATTATGTGGCATCAGCTCTGCAGACTTCTGATTATTTCCTGTCTCTGTCTCAGAAACCTCCAGGGACAGCAAAGGGCTGTGAGCGAAGCGTACTGAATGGAAAGGATAATGTGATAGAAAATGCCTCGGGTGGGTAGCTTTATCTCTTAGGGAGGGGTGCCATCCCAATATTGTTTTTCCACAACACCAGTCTAATCCCAAATCCTGCAAACAGAAGACAACTTTCCTCTAAATCTTGGGTGCTATAAATGACATCATGGTATGAGAAGTGATTTTGTGTAAATCAGCCTGCTCTTTTTTGTCAAAATAATTTGTAAAATTAAGTACAGTTAATTTACTCAAAGCTAATTTGAACTGAATGTCTCATAATTATTTTGTATGCAAATGACTTCTTACAACTTTAAACAAAAAGACAGAAAATGTTCCCTAAACAAGGCCTATCAGGCAGCGGCCTTCAAGACGGAAGAAATGGCGTTTTCTGCAGTGATATAATAGCAAGTGGTAAGTAGACTGCACCACAATATAGGAAAAGGCAATACTGCACAATATCGTTTTGATCCAATACTAAAGTCCTCATACTAGCAAAGCTGATAGCAATACTTTAATTGGTTAATTCATACAGATGGCAGTTGATATATGCATAATGAAAGAAGTTTAAGTAGCCGTTGAAAAGGACATGCAGTTAAAATGTCAATTTAATGTAAGCACTGAGTGAAGCTGAAGTATCAGTAGAAATAACAGTTCTGAAAGGAGTTGAAATGTCATTTGAAGTGTGGGTGATAAATTGAGCTGGAAGTTGAAGTGGAGTACCTGAAATAAATTGCATGTACACAAACAGGGAGTGTCTTATGAGTTTTCAATAAAAACGTATAAATGTAGACATGAAAAAATGTAAATTAAGCAGTTTTGTACAACCATAAAGACTGGATTGAATATTTTTGTTTCTCCAATAACATGAATAATGAACCATGTGCTCATGTGTCATTAATGTGTTTGACCTCTTATTTCTATGCGTTTATGAAGCCACTGTGGACGTGCATTTGCATATATTTTTACTGCCCCAGTTGAATTTGTTTCTTTCCATTCAATTTGTGCGCTTTGTGTTCTGTCTGAACATACAGTTGGACTTTTTTCACATCATGTTGACTGAAATTCCCTCACTACTCACTGTCAAAGTTGAACTAATGGCCTGATAGCAAACACACTTTTTCTGTAGTACTATGATCAGAAGAAAACTTACTTTGAGAACAGTGCAATACTGAGGAAACGCAGCCAGGAGCTGAACGACAAGGCTGTATGTGTCCTCCAGTTTGTTGCTGGTGATAGCAGTGTCTTCTGTGTCTTCAGCTTTTATGGTATCATGCAGACCCTGTACAAACTATTCAGGGCCGTTCAACAGAAGTGTGTGAAGAATCTGACAGTGAAACGTCTTTTCACAAACATGGCAGCTGACAGTGTGAAAGCCATGATGGAGGCTTTCTTGAGAGAGCATGCCTTGCAGCACAGGGTTAACAACAAGCATCTACCTGGAAATGGAAACACGGCCTCCATGTCAATGTTTGATATCCTTTATTCCAAATCAACACAGTGACCCAAGCCTGCTGAGCCCAGAGGATGTCAGCTGAAGAAGAAAAGAGGAGTTTAAAGGAGTGAAGGGTTATCTGCAGCTGTACAGAGACATAGAGATACAAGCCAGATATCAGAAAGAGCTTCAGAAGGGAGTTTTCCTGCCCTCACAGATGCTGCTCTTGTCAACCTCAGGCAAAGACTTTCACACCTCCAAAACCTTTCAGGCTCCTTTGAGATGAGGGGGAAAGACACTGTACAGAGAGCGAAATTGGATGTGTGCTGACAAAGGTTGGAGAAAAGAATGGAGGATGTTGACACAGAGGAAGTGAACCTGCAGGTCAGGCTGCTTTTAGGAAATTCCCCTCTGATGTTTCGACACTCTGAGACACTTTTTAAAGCCTGCAGGGAAAATATCATACTTCTGAGTGTAGTTCTGTGTCTGTGTCTCATACTCACTGTGACAGTTGCTTCAGGTGAAAGAATGTTTTTTAATTTATCATTCTGAATCTTATTCAAACTTTCATTCAAATCACTAGGGAGGCTGTCAGCACTAGCGTCTCTTTTGACGATAGAGTCATTGTGTATATAAAGTATGGGATCAGATATATAGAGGCCAAAGCTTCTAGGTTCAAGTTCTGCTCATCATCTTTAAACAGTCATGCAAACTATGCCAGACCCAAACATAAAACAATATCACATGTAAGGGTTGTGGAAGCTCCAGAGTTAATAAATTCACTGATAGTGCAACTGCAAGGAATCTGTACTTGTTTTCAGGTAAATTATTTGTTGCACTGTGGGAGATCAGATTATCACCTGGAGTTTACGCACGGCAATTATAGACAGAATAGAACCAAAACATCTTCCTGTTCTGTCAATGTACAAAGATGGCATTTTGATTTCATAGATATGGCTAGCATTGAACAATAGGCAGATACCTTGGTTTTACTTTGGTGAAGTATAAATATTTCAGATATCACATTTTCTCTCATCATTTTCTCAATAAGATAGGTAGCACAAAATAACATAAAAGAAATTGAATAAAATGAATGTTGCTCACTGTTTGCTATCTGAATTGTGAACAAATTCAAATATCAGTGCACAGTTGACACACAGTTACAGGCAAATACAATTACAAGAAATTCACACTTGTAAACCCACACATACATATTGTATGTGCACAAATATTCTTCTAAAAAGCCAAAAAAATGTTAACATGGTTCAGTCCATTGTCGCTACAGAGTACACACAGTGAAACTCATAAAAGCAAACGATGATGAAAGAAGTATGATTGGAGCTTATGTCTTGTCACATTATCCTCCACCATCTGCATTGTTTGCTCATGGTCACATTGTATGGTTTTACGTTCAGCGTTGACATTTATTAAAGGCATTTTTAATGAAGAAAATGCAAATTCAGAGCAACCAGCTGTCCCACTTTGTACTGAGGCAGAGGGACTATAGGGAATTTACTGTAGCCTACAAATAAATAGCCTGAGGCGTTAATATATAAACTAGCTAATTAAACACTTGTGTTAATACCACCTACAATGAGTTTCATTAATGTTTGCATCAATTACAATGATTCTATGCCTGAAGCACTCATGAGGCAGGGTCACCTCAAAAGAATGTAAAATGTCAGCTTTGAATAAATGAAAATGAACTGTTGTGAATAGCAGGGCCAAACTTAGGCCTCACGAAGAAAGAACATGTATCAATAAAAATGTGATCTTGACACCAACACCAGTGGGTTGCAAAGGTTTTCTCTTTAACTACAAACTCTGGCTATAAATTTAGTTCATAACCCGGTTACTGAAGTAGCCAAGTTTTGGGTCAACATGCAGGTTAGAATAAATGGATACTTTTGATCATGAAAAAGGTTCAAGCCTGACATAGCATGCAAACATTGTACTCTTTCATCGTTATGAGGACTGTACTACCTGGCCAGCATGGTCTTGTTTAATGAGAAATCTTTTTTAATGTCTGATGTTTTGCTGATCTACTGCACCATTTAGCAGGATAAAGACAGAACAGCAAGAAATACTTTGCGCATTTGCGTTCTTTTAAAGAGTTAGATAAGGAGATCGATATCACACTTTTATTTTTATCACTGACAAGCCTAGCACATAGAATATAAAAGTACAGGAAAGGGGAAAATTGACTGAGGTTGCACCGGGTACCAATCTTGCTGAACTTTTAATTGTGGGGCTTTAGCCAAGTAGCAATTAGCTGCAATTAGCTTAGCATAATAACTACATGAGCTGAAAGAGGTGAAGAGCAGGATGTGATGGATTGGAGATGATTTTCTTTGCTCGCTTTATAGTCCGAAGAGTATATAGGGAATCAGCTGAAGGGAGAAGGTTGCCAATGATTTTGGATGCTTTGTTGACAATTTGCTGTAATTTTTTTTGTGTTTGACTGCCCGTGCTACCGTACTATGCTGTATTCGATGATGTCATAATGGACTCGATGAAAGCTGAGTAGAACTGAACAAGGAGTTGATGCTTGATCCGGTATTTTTAGCTTTTGCAATGATGTGTTCAGTGTTAGTTGTCCACTTTAAATTATTGCTAATTTGTGTTCCTAGGAATTTAAAGGAGTCAGCGGTGGTGACTGGATTGTCGTTTACTTGAATGGGTGCTTTGGGAAATGGCCTGTGTCTGAAGTCAATAATGAGTTCCTGGGTTTTGTCTGTGTTGAGCTGGGGGTCATTGTTTGAACACCATGTGCCAGCTTGGTCCACCTGATTGCGGTAATGGGTTTCATCATTGTTTGAGATGATACAATGGTTGTATCGTCCGCATACTTTATTGTTCTCACCGAAGTGTCCGTAGCTGTAAAGTGGGCGTTGTATGAGAGAAGAGCCAAGGGGAGAGAACACAGCCCTGAGGAGTGTGTAAGGCTGTGAGGTTATGTTACTAACCTTACTTTATTCCACAGGAAGCACCTTATCCAGTGACATATGGCTGGTTCATGTCCAAGAGTGTGGTAAAGAGTTTAAATGGGTTAATAGAGTTAAAGGCAGAACCAAAGTCTATGAACAGGATGCATGTGTAGGTTTTTGGTGATTCCAAGTATCGCAGGGCATGGTGGAGTGCTATGCTGACTATGGGTCCATGTGACGGACCAGTCACTACGGTTGAGTATGCACTGTGACTGCCATACCAACGAGCCAAGCTCTTTGGCGTTGCGGTCAAGTTGCATGTGTGGTACCCTGTAGACCCGGGTTCAAATGCTTTCATGGCCACAGATGTTAGGACAACTGGTCGGAAGTCATTGGGTTAGGTGATCTTTGAGGACTTTGCCACAGGACTGATGGTGGGGCATTTGAAACACTGGAACTGTATATTGGCTTAATGAGGTGTTAAAAACGGTGGAAAATCCTGGTGCTAATTGAACTCCACAATGGCTAAGCAAAGCAGGACTGATCCCATCTGGCCCTGCTGCTTTCATGATGTTTAGCTTCTTAAACGTAGCTCTCACCTCATCCTCCTTGGATGCAGAAGAGTGGTGTTGCAATTGGGTTAGGGGGGATGGCTGGTGAGGTGGGTTTTTCAAACCTTGCATAGATTTATTTAATCTGTCTGGAAGGCTGGCTGGACGGGAGGTGAGGCGTTTTTTGTAATCTGTCATGTCCTTCAGATTTTTCCATAATGATCTTGCGTTGCTTGATGAGAATTGTTGCTCTAATTTTGTTCCATAGCTGAGCTTTGCTTTTCTTATTGTAGTGCGTAGCTTATATTTGGCTGCTCTGTACTGATCCTTGTCTCCATTTTTGTCCTCAATTCTATTTCTCTGCATAAGAGATGCCAGTATTTGGAGAACCAGGGTTTTTTATTGCCACAGAATGTCACTATTTTGGTCGTGATGCACATTTCCTCACAGAACTTGACGTATGACATCACAGTATCAGTGAGGTCGTCGAGAGAGTCACAAGCTGCACTAAGTGTGTCCCAGTCAGCACCCTTGGAGCATTTTAGTTGCATCTATAGACCAGGAGCAACTATTTCTTGACAAATAAGAGGCAGTTTAGCTGTGTCCCTCTGCTTCCAGTGTTTATGCTAAGCTAATTGCCTCTCCGCTCTAGCTCCATACGAACACCCAGAGATGAAAGTGGTATGAATCTTCTCATCTAACTCTTAGAAAAGAAAGCAAATAAACATGTGTTTATGGTTAGTGTTGACACTTGGTAACACAAAGCCTAGTCTCTGGTATCAACTTTAGACAGCTTAGAGAGCCTAAGTTCCTCCCCTTCTGGTGGACCACCATGGGACCTTATTTTGGAAAGACATTGTACGGTAGTCAATGGCAGGAGCCAACAAATATTTTGATCCCGTTTGAATTGTGCCTTGAATTACACATGATCTTTGTTGATTTAAAAGATACATTTTAAATTAAAGAAGGGCGTAGTTTGATGTAAAACTGTTGAGATATAAGACTGTGAAAATTAGTGATGGGAAAAGTCACTCTTTTGAAAGATTTGCGTCACCAAATCTCGTTCATTAAAATGAACAAATCTTTGTGTCATTTCGTTCCTTTTGTTCATTTTAACTATGCTGGTTATTGCGGAGCTGCAGCCCTCTAGTAATAATAATAATAATAATAATAATCTTTATTTGTAGAGCACTTTTCAAATACAAGTTACAAAGTGCTTTAACAAGTGTAAAGACAATAATACCCAAAAGACAATAATACAAAAACAATACAAGATAAAAGCATGAAAACATTGAAAAGACTAAAATACACGTTTAAGATAAATATAAAATTAGTAAAATAGAATAAAATAAAAGGGATAAAATAAAGTCAAATAAGATCGGGAAAGGCTCTCCTATAAAAGTATGTTTTAAGAAGGGACTTAAAAGAGTTCACTGACTCAGCCGACCTGATTTCCTCGGGCAGGCTGTTCCAGAGCCTCGGGGCCCTGACAGCAAACGCTCTGTCCCCTTTAGTTTTCAGTTGAGACTCTGGAACAGACAACAGACCTCTGCCCGAGGATCTCAAGGTACGTGCTGGTGCGTATGGGACTAAAAGGTCAGAAATATAACAAGGCGAGAGGCCATGAAGAGCTTTAAAAGTGATCAATAGAATTTTAATGTCAATTCTAAAACATACTGGGAGCCAGTGTAATGAAGCTAAAATAGGAGTAATATGGTCATATTTCTTTGTTTGGTTAAAAGCCTGGCAGCTAAATTCTGGACAGTCTGGAGTCGATCAATAGATTTTTGGATTAAACAGGTTGCAATAATCCAGGCGTGATGAGATGAATGCGTGTAAAACGGTCTTGGTGTCAAATTTTTGCTATATTTCTTAGTAGTTGATAAAAACATGATTGAACAAGCTTTGTGGTGTGCTGCTCGAAATTTTAATTACTATCAAACCAAACACCAAGGTTCTTTGCCACAGGCTTAATGTGATTTACTAGGGAACCAGCAGATGGCAGTATTTGATTTGCCATCTGCTGGGACCCAATGACCAGGATTTCTGTTTTGTCTGAGTTCAGCTGGAGGTAATTATTTGACATCCATTTAACTTCACAAAGGCAGTTGTTAAGTGAACTCAGCATTCCAGGGTCTGTGGGTCTGATGGGCAAGTATATTTGTGTGTCATCAGCATAAATATGAAAAGAATTGCCATGTTTATGGATAATATGTCCAATGGGAAGCAGATACAAGGAAAACATTAAAGCTGCAAGCAGCGTTGGGCGGGCCCTCGCACTTGTAGCGCGTATGCGTGTGAGCCGGACGAGTTGCATATTCTGGAGCTCTGCCGGTGCGGCTGTGAATTTCCTACGTGGTTCCGACGCTGCATGAAGGGGTTATATGTCACTTCCTGTGTCCCCTATGTGGAGCTACATAGCACTTGCCGCTATGAATATAAATCGGTATTGGTGTGTAGATGTCTGCGGGGTGGGAGAGTTATCAAGCACGTAAAGTTTGTTTCAGATGTGAGCATGTACACTGAACAATAATGTACCCAAACAATAAATAAATTGTTTATGTGTACATACAGAGGAAGAATGTGAGAACAGCACACATTTCATTGTTACTGTGTGTTAGAGCATGGGAGAACAGTGGATACTTTTAATACAGCCCACACCCCTAATACTGTGTAACTATAACAAGTAGAGAACAGAAGAAAAAGATGTTCTTTCTTTACAACTGTCTGCATAGCTTATTCATATTGTGTAATGAATGAAAATAAATAGGCCTACTAGGCTCCTCTCTACTTTGACATTTAAGATTAGCTTGTTTGATCCACCTTCATACACATGTGACATTACTGTACAACTTGAGAAAGGTTAGTTGTTTTCTGCTCCAGCCTGCCTAAAAGAAAAGCGTTTTGGGATTAAATGGACTTTATTAGCTGCAGGATGAACTCAGAACAGACCCACCTTATTATTCTAAATCATGCAACGAAGAAGAAGAAATGCACAATAAATCCTGGGACAAAATCTGTAGACAAATACTGTACAGCATGTAGTCTGATGAACAAGACTTGTGTTATAGCTGACTTGGGCAGTGAAATGTTTAATTTTTTTAATTCATGTGGTCATAGTTCTCCACAACTCAAATCAGAATATAAGAAGAAATGTTTTATACCACCTCAAGAAGGCTTCCTATCAGAAAGGTAGGAAGGTATTTCAAATGTACAACTGCAGTACTTAAATCTAAGTAAAGTAATTTCCCTGACATTTTTGTGTTACTTTACTTTTAATAGACGCATGTAACAGGTTTATACTTCCTGTGAGTATAATCCAATCAATCTTATTTTCATACTGTATATCCGTTGTGTAATTTGATAAATTGTGTTGTATGTCGTGCTCGCATCGCATCTCAGAGAAGACTCTGACTGCAACATGCGTCTTTGTAAAGAGAGAAACGGACAGAAAAAGTCTCTAACTCTGCCTGTCAGCTCGCTCTGCTCCTTTAAAACTGAATTTTAATTAAATATATATAATTTTATTTTAAATTTTTTTGTGCGTCTGGACAAGATACACGTACCACAGAAAATTTGTGCACGTAGCTGAAACGTGCGGCGGGGCTGCTTCGTTAAAAGTCACTTCCTGTTGCCAGCAGGTGGCGCTATGACTGTGGGTGAATGTCGGCATGTACATGTGTTCAGGGCGGGACTCTCATCCTACATGTACAGTTTGGTGCAGATGTGAGCATGTACACTGAAGTTACAACAACTTCTTGTGTCATGGCGAAGAGTTGATCTTTGACGCCATGCCACGGACACGCCCATTGACGAAAACTCAGATAGCACAACT